>NC_091283.1:700940134-701243164 GCF_032444005.1 Ranitomeya imitator
GGATTCAGCCGACATCCGTGAAGAGCCTTCAGAAATTTTTGGGTTTTGCAAATTTTTATCGCCGTTTCATTGCTAACTTCTCTAGCGTGGTTAAACCCTTGACCGATTTGACGAAGAAAGGCGCTGATGTGGCGAATTTGTCCTCTGCGGCTGTCTCTGCCTTTCAGGAGCTTAAACGCCGATTTACTTTTGCTCCGGTGTTGCGCCAACCGGATGTTTCTCTTCCGTTTCAGGTTGAGATTGACGCTTCGGAGATTGGGGCAGGGGCCGTTTTGTCTCAGAGGGATCCTGTTTGTTCCTTGATGAAACCGTATGCCTTCTTTTCTCGTAAGTTTTCGCCTGCTGAACACAATTATGATGTCGGCAATCGGGAGTTGTTGACTATGAAGTGGGCGTTTGAGGAGTGGCGACATTGGCTTGAGGGAGCTAAGCACCATATTGTGGTCTTGACCGATCATAAGAATCTGATTTACCTCGAGTCTGCCAAACGGCTGAATCCCAGACAGGCTCGATGGTCCTTGTTTTTTTCCCATTTTTATTTCATAGTTTCGTATCTTCCGGGTTCTAAGAATATTAAGGCTGATGCCCTCTCTAGGAGTTTTTGCCTGATTCTCCTGAGGTCCTTGAACCAGTCGGCATTCTGAAAGAAGGGGTGATCCTTTCTGCCATTTCCCCTGATTTACGACGGGTTCTTTAGGAATTTCAGGCTGACAGACCTGACCGCTGTCCAGTGGGGAAACTGTTTGTTCCTGACAGATGGACTAGTAGAGTGATTTCTGAGGTTCACTGTTCTGTGTTGGCTGGTCATCCTGGTATTTTTGGTACCAGAGATTTGGTTGGTAGGTCCTTTTGGTGGCCTTCTTTGTCACGTGATGTGCGTTCTTTTGTGCAGTCCTGTGGGACTTGTGCGCGGGCCAAGCCTTGTTGTTCCCGTGCTTGTGGGTTGCTTTTGCCATTGCCAGTCCCGGAGAGGCCCTGGACGCATATTTCTATGGATTTTATTTCTGATCTTCCAGTTTCCCAGAAGATGTCTGTTATCTGGGTTGTTTGTGACCGGTTCTCTAAGATGGTTCATTTGGTGCCTTTGCCTAAATTGCCTTCCTCTTCAGATTTGGTTCCGTTGTTTTTTCAGCATGTGGTTTGTTTGCATGGTATTCCGGAGAATATTGTGTCCGACAGAGGTTCCCAGTTTGTTTCTAGGTTTTGGCGGGCCTTTTGTGCTAGGCTGGGCATTGATTTGTCTTTTTCTTCTGCATTTCATCCTCAGACAAATGGCCAGACCGAGCGAACTAATCAGACTTTGGAGACTTATTTGAGATGCTTTTTGTCTGCTGATCAGGAAGATTGGGTGGCCTTCTTGCCATTGGCCGAGTTTGCCCTTAATAATCGGGCTAGTTCGGGTACTTTGGTTTTGCCTTTCTTTTGTAATTTTGGTTTTCATCCTCGTTTTTCTTCTGGGCAGGTTGAGCCTTCTGACTGTCCTGGTGTGGATTCTGTGGTTGACAGGTTGCAGCAGATTTGGGCTCATGTGGTGGACAATTTGGTGTTGTCTCAGGAGGAGGCTCAACGTTTCGCTAACCATCGTCGGTGTGTTGGTTCCCGGCTTCGGGTTGGGGATCTGGTCTGGTTGTCTTCCCGTCATGTTCCTATGAAGGTTTCTTCCCCTAAGTTTAAGCCTCGGTTTATTGGTCCTTATAAGATTTCTGAGATTATTAATCCGGTGTCTTTTCGATTGGCGCTTCCGGCCTCTTTTGCGATCGGTAATGTCTTCCATAGATCTTTATTGCGGAAATATGTGGTGCCCATTGTTCCCTCTGTTGATCCTCCGGCCCCTGTGTTGGTTGATGGAGAGTTGGAGTATGTGGTTGAGAAGATTTTGGATTCTCGTTTTTCGAGGCAGAGGCTTCAGTACCTTGTCAAATGGAAGGGTTATGGCCTGGAGGATAATTCTTGGGTTTTTGCCTCAGATGTCCATGCTGCTGATTTGGTCCGTGCCTTTCATCTGGCTCGACCTGATCGTCCTGGGGGCCCTGGTGAGGGTTCGGTGACCCCTCCTCAAGGGGGGGTACTGTTGTGAATTCTGCTTTTGAGTTCCCTCCAGTGGTTGTAGGTGGGAATGCAGTTGTCCCTGAGTTGCAGTCTTGGCCAGGTGTATCTGCTGATTGCAGTTCTGACTGGGATATTTAGGTGTGCAGGATTCATTAGTCCTTGCCAGTTGTCCATGGTTCTGGGAGGTTTTGGATCTTTGTCTGGTTCCTCCTGCCTTGCTGCCAATTCAGCAAAGATAAGTGTCTGTTTTTTGTTTCTGTGGCACACATGCTATGTGCTTAATAATCCTTTGCTATTCATTTGTTTTCTCTTGTCCAGCTTAGATTGTGTCAGTGTTTTCTCAGTCTTGTTGGATTCTCTGGAGTTGCAGATATACGCTCCACATCTTTAGTTAGATGGTGGAATTTTTTGTATTTTCTGCTGTGGATATTTTTGGAAGGGTTTTAATACTGACCGCTTAGTATTCTGTCCTATCCTTTCCTATTTTAGCTAGAGGGGCCTCTTTTGCTAAATCCTGTTTCCTGCCTGCCTGTGTCTTTTCCTCTACTACTCACAGTCAATATTTGTGGGGGGCTGCCTATCCTTTGGGGTTCTGCTCTGAGGCAAGGTAGTTTTCCTATTTCCATCTATAGGGGTATTTAGTCCTCCAGCTGTGTCGAGGTGTCTAGGATTTGTTAGGCACACCCCACGGCTACTTCTAGTTGCGATGTTAAGTTCAGGATTTGTGGTCAGTACAGGTTCCACCAACTCAGAGAAAGTTCCATGCGGCTCCAAGGTCACCGGATCATAACAGCTGACAAACTGCACCGCCCCACTCTAAATGCGGGAAAGAAAAAAAAATGGAAATCAGCGTTATTTCGGCACAGATCTATCCTCCGCCCCCCGCCCACTATACACTGAAACAGTCTATTAACAATGATAAACAGTTTTAATGTGCAAATCAAGCGAGGCTTTTCCTTAACGAACAGTTATCGAACAGAAACTCGAACAGCCGAATTTTAAGCAAATTGTTCGGGTTCGTCGAACGACTCGAACACCACCCAAAACAGCTCGAATTCTTCACTGTCACTTGAATCTTTGATGAGATTCAAAGAAGGCTTATGCAGCATGCAAGGAAAAGAATATTTGCTTACTGGAAGCCATTGCGCATGGGAATTGTACCAAGATTCATGATCAATTAATGAATGTGTTCAGATAAGGTTTGATACTCCTGTGGTAACAGACTAACATCGACATGCTCAAAAAATATGTCTGAGTCTCTGTAGCTGCATGTCTCGCAGCTGTTCAACAGCCGCAACACGTGTAGAGATTGGCTGTTTGTTAGACAATTATCTCTGCATGTGTTGTGGCTGTCGAATAGGTGCGAGACATGGAGGCTTGGGGACTCAAGCATATTATTTGAGCACGTCGAGGACACTCGGTTCGCTCATCACTACTGACTGCACATCTTGATAGCAGCAGGACACAACTACAAAAGGCTGTTTAATTTATCACTAAAGGCTCTTGTTATGAGGTTGAATAATTTTGATACTGAAGTAGTCATTAAAAGTGGCATTACGTGTTGAATTTCTAGAAACCACTTGCTATTTTTATTGCTGTGGGGGTTGAAAAATTTTGATTGCAACTTTGTACATGGATGAATAATAAAATATTTAAATATGTAGGAGATGTGAATAATTATCATCATTAAATATGGAAATAATAATAAAATGTTTGACAGTGGAGAGAATTCCTAATTTTCTTTTATATTAATTATTTAAATAATGCATTATTTTGCTGCCAAATACCATTCATATCAGCTGGCCCTTCTTAAGAAAACTGTAAATTTGTAGAGACATTTCATATTGCATAAAACACTTGTGGTTAAGTGGAACCATGGAAAGGACTGATAACAAAGATATGGAGTGTCTACTTCTCCACAATGAGGTCCTCATTCACTATAAAAATGGGGACTGCCAACGCATTCATCATTCAAGGTGACAGCAATTATAATCTTATTCATCATTCATTTTAACAAGGTATGCTATTTCTATAATTCTATGCAACCTACAAAAGTAAGATATGTGATGTTTAATTGAATGCTGTATTTTACTTCTACAATTAGTCATTTTAATTTAGTAACTTTTATTTTTATATAAAAAAGATATTTGTTTTCATTTTTGACACTGTAGAAATGAAATAGATAATAAAACATTATTAAAATGAGGGCATTATGTAGTAAAGTAAAACTAATAGCTGAATGTCTAAAAGATAGCATTCTAGAATTATTATGAAAAATAAAGTTGAATTCTTCAGCATGGTTGATAAATTATAATTTCTATGTTCATTAAAGTTCAAGTTTTACATTTATTTTTCCATTTTCAGGTCAGGTTAACACTATATTTAATATTCTGTTTTTTGGGACTATCTTAGCATATCCCTGAGACGTATGCAACCGTGTGCATTTTAATAGCCTATGGCATATCGGAAGTATACTCTAGGCCAACGTAATAAGCTGAGCAGTGAGCAGCGGCGCGGCAATATGACTCTCAACTTTTGAATCGTTTATCATGATGCAGCCACTTTTGTCTCTCTAACACTTCAACAGTAATAGGTACATCAGAATAAATTAGTTCAGTCCTAAATAGAAATCTAACGGACAATATAAAGTTGCTTTTAGATGTAGAGCTCGCTCACTCTAGCATATAAATCGGATTAGTGCAATCCAGTAAAAAATAGGATTGCACTCGGACCAATATTATTCAATGAGACAGTGCAGATCTGCATATTTTTTCTCAGCTGTATTTGGCATGAGAAAAAAAAATCACATCATGCTTTGATCTTAGTCTGAAATTGTACAGTACAAGAAAAAAATCACGTGTCATAACCATCAGAGCGGCATCCGATTTTTACTGATACATTACAGTATTGTAGCATATGAAACTCTAAATGGTTCTGTGAAGGATCAATAGCTACTGAGTAAAAAAATTGGATTGATACAGAAAGAACACGGATGACAAGTGAGAAAAAAAATCATTCCACTTTCCTGGGTGGAAATGGAACAGATTTTTTCTACATGCTAGTATGACCGTACCGTAATGCCACTTTCACACGTTCAGTATTTGGTCAGTATTTCACATCAGTATTTTAAGCCAAAATCCGGAGTGGAACAAGTATGTTAGAAACACATCACCACTTCTGTATTTTTCACCCACTCCTGATGTAAAATCTTGACCAAAAACTGAAAGTACGTACGAACATGGCCTAAAAATAAAAAAAATAACAGTGAGATCACTCACGTGCACGGTTGTAGGCAATGTTAAACATATGGTATATTTGTTCCTGGCTTTTACATCCACAGAGTATTCAAACAAGTTTGCTAATAATGTATCATGAAACTATCAGATTTATATGAAGTGATATTCACATTACAGGTAGCCCAGGAAAATGTATTTCCAGCTGTCACTATTTGTCACAGTAATGCTAGTGACATGTTATGCTCAGTCATTGGATAAATGTGCAGGAGCAGCTGGGATTCCAGGCACACCAGGACAGAATGGTCTTCCGGGAAGAGATGGCAGGGATGGCATGAAAGGAGATACAGGTGTACCTGGTAAGAACCATTTAGTATGAGTATTTTTTTACAGCATTCTTACAAAGAGAACTCCTGACAAAAATGTTATCCCATAACCTTTTTTTAACTACAGTTTGGTGTAGTGATCACAGTCTTCCCCAGTATCTAGCACCACTCTAGTCCTCGTCTAAGTCATGTGATTTCAACTCCAACTCACCAGTGGTTTATGTGTGGACCAGAGTTCACTTTTATAATATAATAATGTAAGCCTACATAGCTTCAGAACAATCGTGGTGTAGAAGCTCGAGATTCCACATTTAGAGATGCATGAATAAATTTAAGTGCAGTTACCCAAATTTCACAAACATTGGTATTTGCCAACATGCAGATATTTTTGTAACATGGCAGCCGCCAATCACTGAAAGGCCATCGAAATATTAAAATGTAATAAAAGATCCTTAAACTCACCTTACCGCTCACCTCTCCAGACCATTTGAAATGTAAAATCGACTTCAATTCCAATCTATAGCCGATGTGTTCCAGTTAGGGGGCTGAATTTTCATGAAATAGAGGACAAATGGAGCAGCGCTGGAAACTGGAGAAGAAGGCGATCACTAGTAGGTTAACCCTTTCACAGCTAAGGAAGTTTTCACCATCCTGATCATGTCAAATTTTTCAAATCCTACCTATGTCACTTTACTAAATAATAACTGGAATACTTCCACATATCTCAATCATTCTGAGACTGTTTTTCAGACCACATTGTGTTTCATGTTACTGGTGAATTTAGATCAATATGATTTGTGTTTATTTATGAAAATATGAATTTTTATGCCCCTAACATTTACCACATTATATCAGCATTATTTTTGAAAAGTCATTTTTTGTTCAGCTGTTACAAGGGTTAAAGATTTAGCAGCAATTCATCATTCTTTCAATAAATTTACAAAATCTATATTCTAGGGGACATTTTAATTTTAAAGTGACTTTGAGTGCTTAAATGTCAGAAAATCCACAAACAAAACTCCATTTTAAAAACTGCACTCACAAAGTATTTATAACTGGATTCAAAAAGCTTGCTAACCCTTCACATGCTTCACAATATTTAATGCAAACTAGAAGAAAAAAAATAATTAAATTAAATTAATTTTCACTAAAATGTTGCTTTAGCCTTAAAGTTTTCATTTTCACAAGGTTTGCTTTGCAATTTCTCCTAAGTTAACCGATTTTATGTTTGCATAAAATGATGGACACTGCCGAATCATAGGCCAAAGTGACACCATATAATATGCCACATATGGACTATCAGCGCACTCAGGAGAAATTACAATATAAAGGGTATGGTGCAATTTCTCCTGTTACGTTTGTGAAAATAAAAAAATTGGGGCTAAAATAATATTTTGTGTGAAAATGTGATTTTTTATTTTATAAGGCAACATAATAAACGTCTGTGAACCACCTGGAAATTCAAGTTGCTCCCCACAAATCAAGATAAATTCCTTGAGAGGTCTAGTTTAAAATATGGGGTAATTTGTGGAAGTTTCTTGAATATAACTCATGAAAGAATGAAGTTACACTAAACCAAGCACACCATTGTGAAATTCTCAATAAGTTTAATATGTCACATCCAAATCCAAAATGGCTAACTTCAAAATGGCCGCCATGGTCACCACCCATCTTGAAAAGTTTTCCCCACATACTAATGTGACACAAACAGGATGTTGATATCACCAACCATTCCCATTTTATTTAGGTTTATCTATATAAATGGCCCACCCTGTATTGCTATGCTCAGTGTGTATCTTCGTTAATGTCAGTATGATTACAGAGATTCCACATTTTTATTGTTTTGTTATGTTTTACTGCTTTTACACACTAAAAACATTTTTCAAAAAAAATCATTTGGTTTTTGCATCGCTAATGGCTGAGAACTTGCATTTTTTTTCCATTAATGGAGCCGAGTGGAAACTTGTTTGTTGTGTTACAAAACAATATTTTTAGAGATAGCATTTCTATTAACATACAACTTTTTGAATGCTTGTTGTTTGGTAATGTGAAAAAATGGAAAAACATAATTTTCGCCACATTTTTACGGGGTTTTTTAAGGTGCACAC
This sequence comes from Ranitomeya imitator, assembly GCF_032444005.1. Lineage (NCBI taxonomy): Eukaryota > Metazoa > Chordata > Amphibia > Anura > Dendrobatidae > Ranitomeya > Ranitomeya imitator. The sequence continues at coordinate 700,947,851 of NC_091283.1, forward strand.
TGTAGGGGTGAAAAAGTGTGAGAAACTCGAGATACCAATCTGTAACTTTTTTTATTTTTGTTTTACATAAAAAGCTTATTAATAGTTGTAATATTTTTTCTGGATTTTTTCTGTTCTTCATTTTATGCCTATTTTAATATTTTTACTTTTTTTCTTACTTAGTAATTTTATTGGACATCAACATTTAGGCCATGTTCACACAATGCGTTTTTTACTGCGGAACAACCGCGATTTTGCCGCTGCGGGTCCGCAGCTGTTTTCCATGCAGGGTACAGTACAATGTACCCTATGGAAAACAGGAACCACTGTGCCCACATTGCGGAAATGCACTAAAAAAGCCGCGCTGAATAGCTGCGGTAAAAAAGAAGGACCATGTCACTTCTTTTTGCGGAACTGCAGCGGTTCTGCACCCATTGACCTCCATTGTGAGGGTCAAACCCGAAGTAAAACCCGCAGGCGAAAAAAATATCTGCGGGTTTTCTGCGGTTTGTGGTGCAGAACCGCTGCAGCAGGAAGTGCGTGGGCGGAGTGTGGCTGTCCCCCCGTGCCCCAATCCCACCCCCCCATGCTCCGATGCCACCCCCCCGTGCTCTGACGCCCCCCCACCCGTGCCCTCATCTCCCCCCCTTATACTTACCGGGCCTCCCGGTGTCCGTCCGTCCGTCTTCTCCCTGGGCGCCGCCATCTTCCAAAATGGCAGGTGCATGCGCAGTGCGCCCGCCGAATCTGCCGTCCGGCAGATTCGTTCCAGACACATTTTGATCACTGTGATAACCTCACAGTGATCAAAATAAAAAAAAGTAAATGACCCCCCCTTTATCACCCCCATAGGTAGTAACAATAATAAAATAAAGAATTTATTTTTTTCCCCCACTACAGTTAGAACTAGGGTTAGGGGTAGGGTTAGGGGTAGGGTTAGGGGTAGGGGTATGGTTAGGGTTAGGGTTAGGAGTAGGGTTAGGGTTAGGGGTAGGTTTAGGGGTAGGGTTAGGGGTAGGGTTGGGGTTAGGGGTAGGGTTAGGGTATTTTCAGCCATTTTAACCCTAAAAAAACTTCCTAGAAAACACACAGACTCTGCAGAGAAAACTGCATAAAAAAATGCACTAAAAACCGCATCAAAAAACGCACCAAAAACGCACCAAAAACGCACCTGCGTTTTCTGCCAAGAGCTGCGGTTTTTAGTGCAGAAAAAACAGCAGGGAAATCAGGAACGTGTGAACATGGCCTTAGTTCTCTGATTACTAGTGTTGAGCGATACCGTCCGATACTTGAAAGTATCGGTATCGGATAGTATCGGCCGATACCCGAAAAATATCAGACATCGCCGATACCGATAGACGATACCAATACAAGTCAATGGGACACCAAGTATCGGAAGGTATCCTGATGGTTCCCAGGGTCTGAAGGAGAGGAAACGCTCCTTCAGGCCCTGGGATCCATATTAATGTGTAAAATAAAGAATTAAAATAAAAAATATTGATATATTCACCTCTCTGGCGGCCCCTGGACATCACGCTGGTAACCGGCAGGCTTCTTTGTTTAAAATGAGCGCGTTTAGGACCTGCGAATGACGTCACGGCTTCTGATTGGTCGCGTGCCGCTCATGTGACCGCCACGCGACCAATCAGAAGCCGTGACGTCATTCGCAGGTCCTAAATTCCTAGAATTAGGAGTTTAGTGAATGAGAATGACGTCGCGGCTTCTGATTGGTCGCGTGGCGGTCACATGAGCGGCACGCGACCAATCAGAAGCAGCGACGTCATTCGCAGGTCCTAAACGCGCTCATTTTAAACAAAGAAGCCTGCCGGTTACCAGCGTGATGTCCAGGGGCCACCGGAGAGGTGAATATATCAATATTTTTTATTTTAATTCTTTATTTTACACATCCCTATGTATCCGATACCGATACCCGATACCACAAAAGTATCGGATCTCGGTATCGGAATTCCGATACCGCAAGTATCGGCCGATACCCGATACTTGCGGTATCGGAATGCTCAACACTACTGATTACTGGTCTAATGAATTGCAAAGCATTAAACCTGTTAGCTTTGCACTTACAAAATGGATGTTAGACCCTACTTCTGGCTTGGTCTACCATGCAGGCCACCGTAGCTGTATGAGTTATTACGGTATTTGACCTACGCCTGCCTGCAGTGGCATCACAGCGGTGCATCTAGGAGAAAAAAAAGCCAGGGATTGGCTTACATGGGGATAATTTCATTGGGACAGGAGCCAATCAGGTCCCGATGATGTAAATTGTCTGAGGAAGTGTTTAGCACCAGAATCCCAGACCCCATGCCTGCAAGGCCACCCACCATAAATACAGTATATGGCAGCACTGCACAAAGTGCAGCAGAACCAAGGTATATGTGTCATCGTCAGTCATGAAGTGGTAAATACATCTAAACTTCATTACAAACATACTTAGGAAAGTTTAGGGATTAACATTCCTACAAGGAATGCTTCTTCAACTCTTATCTATAGTATGTAATAGAAAGCTATCTTGTATCCTGCCAATATCGTACAAAGTAACCTCCTAGGGCTGCCAGATATATTTCAAATATTCAACATGGTAATCTTAGTTCTTTCATCCTCAGTGGTACTGAACATTTTTCTGAAACCTGGAGGAGGCTGAGAGGCAAGATTTCTTAGAAAAGAGGATGTATGGATACTTAAACATTGCAGGATTATTTATTACTACTGAACTTTAATGCTTTCAAGTTTTGCTTCTTGAATGTAATGTTTTGCTCTTTAGACCTACATAAGCTCATTTAAATATTCATTTGACTTGATCGGTAAATATGCATAAGCATGTCTGCCATTATTACTGTTGTTTTAACCATAGATAAGTAAATTTTATATTTTAATCGAATAAATTATTTTTGAATTATATTTTTCACTGTGGAGAAAATTACAATTGCTTGAATTTTATAATATCTATAACAACATTTTCATGTCTCAAGGAAGACATATTTTATAAAATTGACTAAAAAGAGAAATATTAAATAATCCTCTCAGAAACTGCAGAATATTCTTTGAAGCCCTGTAAATACATACTGTAACAGAAGGTTTGGAGATCATAATGCTTGTTTGGTTGCTGCTCAGAAGGAAATTAAAATTGTCTTTCCCATTGCAGGACCAATGGGTCCACCAGGTGGACAAACAGGGCCACCAGGAAGAGATGGGCTTACAGGACCAGCAGGAGCTCCAGGTTTACAAGGGATTCAAGGAATGAAGGGCGATATCGGACCCCCGGGTAAAATAATATGTGTACTTTAATTTATTTTATTTGGAAGCTTAATTTTTAATCATTTAGATACATTCAGGAAACAATGGGATTTTTTTCTTTTATGCTTTTATTATCTTGAAATAATCCCCTTAAAGCCCCAAAACTGCCAATAGGTTATACACAGTATATATGTATGAGATATACAGGAGAGATAGTTGTCGGTCAAACAATCATTTGGCTGACAACTATGTCTCCTGGATACCTCATATACAGGAGCATTTAGCTTGGCCGAGAGTTCTATTGTCCCCCTTTAGAGAACTGCCAGAGACTCTTATGATGGCGGCTTAGCTCCCAAAAAAACAAAATAGTCTACTGTTGGAAAACCAAGCTGGATCCTTCTCCTCCCAAACATCATCTGCTGGAGGAGACACATGAGGTCTTCATACATATTAGACTGCTGACTGACTGTGCTGATATTAATGGGTTTGGCCAACTTTAGTCTACTGTGTATTGGAGATTTTAGGTTCTCTTTAGCCTTCTACTCATTGTGTGTTGGTAAAGAGTATGATCTACATTGTAGGAAATGTAAGCTTTCTTTGCACCAAGCAATGTAACCATAGAGTTTAGTAAAGAGGAAAAAATACAAATAGTACTATGCAATCCATATTACAAAATTACTATTAAGGGTATGCTGCCATAAAGATGGACTCTATGGCTACACAAATAATGCTTATAGTGTCAATAATACAGACATTTTCTGAGTAAAAAATCTACTATTCTTCCTGAAATTTTAATATACACAAGATTAACATGTTCAACTTTTGACAATTTATCTTACATGTCTATCATTCTATTCATAAGGTCTTCCTGCATCAATGGATGATGAGCTACAGCATCAACTAGTTAACATGAACAAGCGCATAAAGAAACTTGAAGGAGGTAGGTGCAGCGCCCCAGAGACCTGGTCGTTGCAGTAGTATCGCTCTGCCACTAAGGGGAGTGATGGTACGTCTGATGGCACTAAAGGAGTTCATCTGACGAGGTATCACCAGCACACATTGCACTTCACACTCCGGCCACTAGGGGGAGCAAAAGGTTTTATCTATTAGGCCACTCCTCACACTGGTAAAACTAGGGGTTGGATAGGAAGTTAGTCAGAAGCTGACTGGGTTTTGTTCAGGCAACATCCCGTGGCAGGGGGTGTTGCGGGGGGGAAGATTCAGGGGGGTCTCTGTCAGGCGTGGGAACCTGGCAGGCACCTAGCGACAAGGATAGAACGTTACGGAGCCGCACCTGCGCTATCTGCGGCGGCATCCAAATAAAGGATAAGAAGCGAAGGATATTGTGAACAGTGAGAAACAAGATCAAAGCACAAAGGAGAGCCAGTGGGAGTCGTGCCCGGAGAACGGCAACATCCTACTGAGACACGTAGCCGGTGCCCGGAACACCGAGGAAGTAACTGACTTTATGCCTTACTTCAAATACCGTAGGACAGTTAATTATAGGTTGGCTGTCTACCTTACATCACCTAAGCAGACATAGGGGGCAACGCGTGGAGAGGGGCGTCTCTAGGGTCCCGGCAGAGCTCCGAGTCTTCCCGTCAAACGGGTGCGTCCTAGCCATAACAAACCTGGGGGACGGAGAATAGAAAGAACAAGAAAGAACTAGAAAGAACTGGAACAAACGAGAATAGAAGTTGTGAGGACTATCCCAAATGCTCAGCAGGGAAGCACTACAACACACAGGCGCTAGTGGTAGGCAACGATTTCCACCTGCAAAGTGAACTCTGGATGTGCCTTCGGACTGGCCGGTCTCAGACAGCCCTGTTAACTGTGCTCTGGATTGAGGATCCTGAAGTCACCAGTAAAGAGGTAAAGAGACTGCAACCCTGTGTCCTCGTTATTGTCTGCACCTCACATCATCGCCACCTACACTACTGTGAAGCCCTGGGGACTCACTTCACCTGTGGGAAGGTAAACCATCTAGCTGCCATCACATCACCCCAGTGGACCCAAAGCAGCGTCGGTCACCCTTACCGAATACCACAGGTGGCGTCACGAAACCTTGACAGACTTGCATCACCTTTCATTGGACGCCCCTTAGCAGGGTCACAGACCGGGTCCAGCCACCATGACAACCCCAGAACTGAGACAGAGAGGACCGGTACTGAGTAACCCGCGGCCCTGCATCAGTGAAATCAACCCATCGAGTTATGAAGCAACACTGATTGTGAATAAATTTTCCCTGCTGTTGTACAAGTGTAACAGACAACAGTTAGAAATGATAGGCAATTAGCAAGACAACTTCTATAAAGGAGTGGTTTTACAGGGGGTGACCACAGACCATTTCTCTGTTCTCATCCTTTTTTGCATTTTGTCATTGCTCTCACCCCTAGAGGCCCTGTATAGTAACATGAGGCATTGTCTACAACCCACTGAAATTCTCAGGTAATGCAGCTCATACAGGATGGCACATCAATGCAAGCTGTGGCAAGAAGGGTAGCTGCGTCTGTCACCACAGTGTCCAGAGCATGGAGTAGATACCAGGAGACAGGCCAGTACACCAGGAGACATGGAGGGGGGCGTAAAAGGGCAGCAACGCAGCAGCAGGACTGCTGCCTCCTCTTTTATGCAGGGGGAACAAGAGTAACACTGCCAGAGCCCTGCAAAATGACCTCCAGCAGGCCACTAACACCCATGTGTCTGCTCAAACTGTCAGAAACAGACTCCATCAGGGTGTTATGAGGGACTGACGTCCACAAGTGGGTGTTGTGCTTACAGCTCAACACCATGCAGGGCGATTGCCATTTGCCAGAGAACACCAAGATTGGCAGATTCGACATTGGCACCCTGTGGTCTTCACAGATGAGAGTAGGTTCACATTGAGCATATGTAACAGACATGACATAGTCTGGAGATGCCATGGAGAGTGTTTTTCTGCCTGCAATATCCTCCAGTGTGACAAGTTTGGCAGTGAGTCAGGAATGGTGTAGGGAGGCCTTTTTTGGAGAGTCACACAGCCCCCCCATGTGCTAGCCTGATGTACCTTGACTGCCAGCAGGTACCAGGATGAGATAATTAGACCCATTGTGAGACCATATGCAGGTGCAGTGGGCCCTGGGTTCCTTCTGATGCATGACAATGCTAGGCCTCATGTGGCTGAAGTGTGCCAGCAGTTCCTGCATGATGAAGCCATTGATGCTATGGACTGACCTGCCCATTCCCAAGCACTGAATCCAATCGAGCACATCTGGGACATCATGTCTCATTCCATCCACCAACGGCGCATTGTACCACAGACTGTCCAGGATTTGACTGATGCCTTAATCCAGGTCTGGGAGGAGATCCTTCAGGATAACATCCACCTCCTCATCAGGACAATGCCCAGGCATTGTAGGGAGGTTATACAGGCATGTGAAGGCCACACACACTACTGAGCATCATCTCCTTGTCTTGAGGCATTTCCACTGAAGTGGGATCAGCCTGCAATTTGATTTTCCACTTTGATTTTGAGCATCATTCCAACTCCAGATGACCATGGGATATTAGTTGTGATTTTCATCATTTTTAGGTTTTATTGTTCTCAATGCATTCTACTATGTAATGAATAAAGATTTGCAACCGGAATATTTCATTCAGTGATATCTAGGATGTGGGATTTTAGTGTTCCCTTTATTTTTATGAGCAGTGTATATACACATATACATTTTAGGATGAAAATAAATTGATAGCATATTTCTGAAACTACAGAGTTCCCATACTGATTCCAAGAATTAAGGTTCTATTATAGATTTTTCCTGTACATTAATGCTCATGAATACTTAAAAGTTGCTGTGTTACAGCTCTCTGCTACAGAGTGTTGGGGCAGAAGTGAGTATGAGTATAGCTGAAGGGACATCTGTCCATTCATTTTTCTGAACATAAAGGCCAATGACATTTAAATGGTTAAATGGCTAACAGCAGCATCTGAATAGTAAACAGCTGCATTTGGAGCTCAGTTTCTGCCACTGCTGTTAAAGACAGTTGTCAACTAGGTAACATTGCGGGCATCAACCATGCGTGGTGAAGCTCAGCTCCATCCACACAACATGTCCATAGCGCTGAAATAATGATATGTCATATTGTGCTAATTGGTTAACTACTATACATAGGGAAAAAAACTCAGCTATCTTATGTAAATTAAGTTATTAGTCTTGTTATTTGTCATTTTCTTTAGTTTTATTCTTGGATGGAAAAATCCAGCATGTGGAAGAAAAAATTCTGGCAACAGATGGCAAAGAAGTAGATTTTAAAACTTCCAAGGCCAATTGCGAAAATGTTGGCGGCAGTATGGCTACTCCGACGAATGCAGATGAAAACAATGCTATCCTAACAATCTTAAAGCAGCACAACAGATATGCATATTTGGGAATCCTTGAAGGAGCAACACCTGGAGACTTCCAGGACTTGGATGGGCAGCGTGTGAACTACACTAACTGGAGGAAAAATGAGCCTAGTGGGAAAGGGAAAGAAAACTGTGTAGAAATGTTTACAGATGGCACGTGGAATGACAAGGCATGTAACCAAAATCGTCTTACTGTATGTGAGTTTTAAGCCTAAAAATAACGCAATGGATGTTATATAAAAATAAAGCTATTGCTAAATCAAACCTACATCTTTCAATCTGTTCAAATGAACAAATAAGAACTCATGTCATAGTATTGTAAAACAGATAAAGTTTATAAATTTAATGCATTAGTTACACTCAAAGGTTCTGATTATGTCTTCAGGGGATAATAATATAATAAATATGTCCATAGCTAATAATCCTGTATATATCTAATAATTACTAAAATTAAAAAGATGTACTATGTAGGCAGAGGCTGTTATGATCTGGTGGCCTAGGAGCAGCATGAGACAGACTCTGGAGAAGGTGGTCCCTGTACTGACCGCAAACCCTGAACCTAGCAGCGCAACTAGAAGTAGCCGTGGGGGGTACCTAACACTCCCTAGACCCCTCGACACAGCCTAAGATCTAACTTCCCCTAAAGACAGAAACAGGAAACCTATCTTGCCTCAGAGAAAATCCCCAAATGATAGATAGCCCCCCACAAATATTGACTGTGAGAGGAGAGGGAAATAACATATGCAGATATGAAATCAGATTTTAGCATAGGAGACCATACTAGCTAAAAAGAAAGAAAGAACAGAGTACTATGCGGTCAGTATTAAAACACTAGAAAATATCCACCACAGAAAATACAAATCACCACATCTGACTAAAGACATGGAGGGTATATCTGCATCTCCAGAGACACAGCTTGGCTGCAAAAAATCCTTCACAGACAAAGCTGGACAAGACAAAAACATGAATATGCACAGAACTATAAGGTCCACAGCAGGTGGACAGCAAAAACAAAGCCAGGACTTATCTTTGTAGAAAAGCACAGCAAACTGGAGAGACCAGCAGGGAAGCGAATCCTCCAAAAACAATGGACAACTGGCAGGGACAAAAGAGTTCTGCAAAGCTATATACCCCAGTCAGTTTTGCAATTAGTGGATACACCTCTCCAATCCTGCAGTCCAGGCACAACTGCATTACCCTCTACAACCACCGGAGGGAGCCAAAAGCTGAATTCACAACAGTACCCCCCCCCTTGAGGAGGGGTCACCGAACCCTCACCAGAGCCCCCAGGCCGATCAGGACGAGTCAAATGAAAAGCACGAACCAAATCGGTGGCATGGACATCGGAGGCAACAACCCAAGAATTATCCTCCTGGCCATAACCCTTCCATTTGACAAGATACTGAAGCTTCCGCCTCGAAAAACGAGAATCCAAAATCTTCTCAACAACATATTCCAACTCCCCATCGACCAACACAGGACCGGAGGATCAATAGAGGGAACAACGGGCTCCACATATTTCCGCAACAAAGATCTATGGAAGACATTATGAATAGAAAAAGAGGCCGGAAGCGCCAGGCGAAAGGACACCGGATTAATAATCTCAGAAATCCTATAAGGACCAATAAATCGAGGCTTAAACTTAGGGGAAGAAACCTTCATAGGAACATGACGGGAAGATAACCAAACCAGATCCCCAACCCAAAGCCGGGAACCAACACACCGACGACGGTTAGCAAAACGTTGAGCCTCCTCCTGAGACAGCACCAAATTGTCCACCACATGAGCCCAAATCTGCTGCAACCTGCCGACCACAGAATCCACACCAGGAAGGTCAGAAGGCTTAACCTGCCCAGAAGAAAAACGAGGATAAAAACCAAAATTACAAAAAAAAAGGCGAAACCAAAGTAGCCGAACTAGCCCGATTATTAAGGGCAAACTCGGCCAATGGCAAAAAAGCCACCCAATCATCCTGATCAGCAGACACAAAGCATCTCAAATAGGTCTCCAAGGTCTGATTAGTTCGCTCAGTCTGGCCATTTGTCTGAGGATGAAATGCAGAAGAAAAAGACAAATCAATGCCCAGCTTGGCACAAAAGGCCCGCCAAAACCTAGAAACAAACTGGGAACCTCTGTCGGACACAATATTCTCCGGAATACCATGCAAACGTACCACATGCTGAAAAAACAACGGAACCAAATCAGAAGAAGAAGGCAATTTAGGCAAAAGCACCAAATGATCCATCTTAGAAAATCGGTCACAGACAACCCAGATAACCGACATTCTTTGGGAAACAGGAAGATCGGAAATAAAATCCATAGAAATATGTGTCCAGGGCCTCTCGGGGACCGGTAATGGCAAAAGCAACCCACTAGCGCGGGAACAGCAAGGCTTAGCCGCGCACAAATCCCACAGGACTGCACAAAAGAACGCACATCCCGCGACAAAGAAGGCCACCAAAAGGACCTACCAACCAAATCTCTGGTACCAAAAATCCCAGGATGGCCAGCCAACACAGAACAATGAACCTCAGAAATCACTTTACTAGTCCATCTATCAGGAACAAACAGTTTCCCCACTGGACAGCGGTCAGGTTTACTACCTGAAATTCCTGAAGAACCCATCGTAAATCAGGGGAGATGGCAGAAAGAATCACCCCTTCCTTCAGAATGCCGACCGGCTCAAGAACCCCAGGGGAATCAGGAAAAAACCTCCTAGAAAGGGCATCCGCCTTAACATTCTTAGTACCAGGAATGTACGAGACCACAAAATCGAAACGGGAGAAAAACAAGGACCATCGAGCCTGTCTAGGATTCAGCCGTTTGGCAGACTCGAGGTAAATAAGATTCTTATGATCGGTAAGGACCACAATACGGTGCTTGGCCCCCTCAAGCCAATGTCGCCACTCCTCAAATGCCCACTTCATAGCCAACAACTCCCGATTGCCGACATCATAATTGCGTTCCGCAGGCGAAAACTTCCGAGAAAACAAGGCACACGGTTTCATCAAGGACCCATCAGAATCCCTCTGAGACAAAATGGCCCCTGCCCCAATCTCAGACGCGTCAACCTCAACCTGAAATGAAAGAGAAACATCTGGCTGACGCAACACAGGGGCAGAAGTAAATCGGCGTTTAAGCTCCTGAAAGGCAGAAACAGCCGCGGAGGACCAATTCGTCACATCAGCGCCTTTCTTCGTCAAATCGGTCAGAGGTTTAACCACACTGGAGAAGTTGGCAATGAAACGACGATAAAAATTAGCAAAGCCCAAGAATTTCTGAAGGCTCTTCACAGATGTCTTCAAAGACCGATTCTATCTACAAAAAAGAGGCGTGGCTATGGGGGCAGCTTTTGCGCCGTCATACGCAAATCTCTTTATGGGATCGTGGGAACATGATTATGTTAAGAATGAAGATTATACTATGACTGGTGCAGTGATACTGTGAATGAGATTTATAGACGACATCTTGTTTATTTGGCAGGGTCCACGAGATGAACTGGACAAATACCTTCAATACTTGAACAGGAATGATAACAATATAAGACTTACCTGGATGGTGAAGCAGGATTCCATCAATTTCTTGGACCTGGGAATCAGAATTGATGAATTTGGTCATCTTCATACTTCTATATATCGAAAAGAAACCAGTGTTAATGCACTACTTCATGCTCAATCTGCCCATCCTGCGCATGTCATCCGAGCAATTCCTACGGGACAGTTTCTCAGAACAAGGCGTATTTGTGATCAAGATACAATGTTTGAACAACAAGCCAAAGATCTTACTAATAGATTTTTGAAACGGGGATATAAGAATGATGTTGTACATAGAGCTTATATTAGAGCAAAAAATACTGATCGACAGACCTTAGTTACGTCCCGGAAGAAAATTACGGAAACAGATGGACAAATACGCTTTGTTACTGACTATCATTCAAGATGGAAAGAAATGACTGGTATATTTACAAAGTTTTGGCCTATCCTTTTGCAGGATCCAACCATATCTAAATTGATACCTAAAAAACCTCTTATCGTTGCAAGACGTTGCAAGACTCTGGGTGAGTCATTGGTACACAGTCATTATGTTCCTCCAGTATCCAATTTCATCTTCAATTCGAAAGGTCCGAAATGGGGTTCATTTAGTTGTGGTTCCTGCAAGGCCTGTAAATACATAACAAAAACAGACGTTTTTCATAATTCAACGAGATATCGTGAATATAAAATCTTACATCATTTAAATTGTCGTAAGTCAATGGTGATCTATCAAGCCACTTGTCCTTGTGACCGCATATATGTGGGTATGACGACAAGAGAACTGCGTGTCCGAGTTTTGGAGCATATTAAGGATATCAAAGCAGCAGAAAAGATTGAGATGAGTGATATTAATGCTATATCAAAATTAAAACCTTTAGCAAGACATTTTCGCAAATATCACCCCAACCAATCCCATTTACTTCAAGTTAAGGGGATAGATCAGTTACATTTAGGCAATAGAAGGGGGGATGCCAGTAAGAGACTCGCACAGAAGGAGTGTAAATGGATCACCTTATTACAGAGTATGAATCCCATAGGCCTTAATGAACAATGGGGTTTTTCCAGCTTTCTATAGCCTTCTTATGACTCTCCTAGCATCTTTTTGTTTAGATCCCGTATAGCTCTTATTGGTCTCCATGGATTTCCTTCCATACCATTTATATGGATGATTTTTTAGGATTTTCTGGCTTTGATCCATTAGTAATCGGTTATTATCATTAGTAGGAATTCTAGATTGTGAGCCCAATCGGGGACAGTGATGATAATGTGTGCAAACTGTAAAGCGCTGCGGAATATGTTAGCGCTATATAAAAATAAAGATTATTATATTATATTATTAGTATATATTGCTCCCACATATTACCTTCATGGGTCTCTACGGTTTGTGGACCTTCTCCCATATCATTTAACTCATTTTCTGGTTGGATAAATTTTCTAATAATCTCTTCTTTTGGATCCCTTTAATATCGATAATATTGTATTGTTGTAATATATACTATTGCCCTTATGTGTTTCCAGGGATAGTAGAGTTTCTCCCAGCATCTATATACCTCTTGGTTGGGATTTTCTCCTCCGCCTTCTCTACTCATCTATTTACACTATTGATTGCTTTTTATTCAATTATTTTTTATTTATTTAATTTATTCAGTATTAATATTAATTAATTGTTTATTTTTTATTTTTTGTTCTCTTATTTCCCTTATTATTATTTATTATTATTAATTTCTATTATATTATATATATATTTTTTTTATTTTTGGATTTTATTATTTTTGTATATATATTTGTATTTTCTATTTCTTATTTTTTATTTTTTATTTCTTTCTTAATACAAATAAAAATCTTTCCCCCTTTTTTCTTTTTTTATTTTTTCATTTTTTTATTTTTTATTTTTTTAATTTTTATTTTTAACAAATTGCTAATATTTTCTGTGTTTTTCCTATGTTTGTAGGGTCAATTTTTGGTTTTTATCGCATTAATACAACATTTATTTACAGATTTTTTTCTTGTGATCTCTGGATATTATTTTACAATAAATACAGTATTATTTAGGATTTTCTTGGCTGAAATTAATAATACAAAAATAAAAAATTTTTCTTTATATTTTTTTTGCTCCCTCCTTTTCTGATTTATTTCTCATATATCTTTTTTCTTTTTTCTTTTTTGTCTCCAATGTTTTTACTTTCATATTAAATTTTTTTTTATTTTTTTCAATATTTCATATATTTTTTATATACCGTATATACTCGAGTATAAGCCGACCCGAGTATAAGCCGACCCCCCTAATTTTGCCACAAAAAACTGGGAAAACTTATTGACTCGAGTATAAGCCTAGGGTGGAAATGCAGCATTTACCGGTGAATTTCAAAAATAAAAATAGATCATTATTTCCCCATAGCTGTGCCATATAGTGCTCTGCACCGTTCATATTTCCCCATAGGTGTGAACCATATAGTGCTCTGCACCGTTCACTGTGCCCCATAGCTGTGCCATATACGGTGCTCTGCACCGTTCACTGTGCCCCATAGCTGTGCTGTGCCATATACGGTGCTCTGCACCGTTCACTGTGCCCCATAGCTGTGCTGTGCCATATACGGTGCTCTGCACCGTTCATTGTGCCCCATACATAGCTGTGCTGTGCCATATACGGTGCTCTGCACCGTTCACTGTGCCCCATAGATGTGCCATATACGGTGCTCTGCACCGTTCACTGTGCCCCATAGCTGTGCTGTGCCATATACGGTGCCCTGCACCGTTCATTGTGCCCCATAGCTGTGCTGTGCCATATACGGTGCTCTGCACCGTTCACTGTGCCCCATAGCTGTGCTGTGCCATATACGGTGCCCTGCACCGTTCATTGTGCCCCATAGCTGTGCTGTGCCATATACGGTGCTCTGCACCGTTCATTGTGCCCCTTAGATGTGCCATATACGGTGCTCTGCACCGTTCATTGTGCCCCATAGCTGTGCTGTGCCATATACGGTGCCCTGCACCGTTCACTGTGCCCCATAGCTGTGCCATATACGGTGCTCTGCACCGTTCACTGTACCCCATAGCTGTGCTGTGCCATATACGGTGCTCTGCACCGTTCATTGTGCCCCATAGCTGTGCTGTGCCATATACGGTGCCCTGCACCGTTCATTGTGCCCCATAGCTGTGCTGTGCCATATACGGTGCCCTGCACCGTTCACTGTGCCCCATAGCTGTGCCATATACGGTGCTCTGCACCGTTCACTGTACCCCATAGCTGTGCTGTGCCATATACGGTGCTCTGCACCGTTCATTGTGCCCCATAGCTGTGCTGTGCCATATACGGTGCTCTGCACCGTTCACTGTACCCCATAGCTGTGCTGTGCCATATACGGTGCTCTGCACCGTTCATTGTGCCCCATAGCTGTGCTGTGCCATATACGGTGCTCTGCACCGTTCATTGTGCCCCATAGCTGTGCTGTGCCATATACGGTGCTCTGCACCGTTCATTGTGCCCCATAGCTGTGCTGTGCCATATACGGTGCTCTGCACCGTTCACTGTACCCCATAGCTGTGCTGTGCCATATACGGTGCTCTGCACCGTTCACTGTACCCCATAGCTGTGCTGTGCCATATACGGTGCTCTGCACCGTTCACTGTGCCCCATAGATGTTCCACATAAATTTGTGCCGCCGCTGCCGCAATAAAGAAAAAAAAAACACATACTCACCTCCCTTGATTGCAGCTCCCGGCGTCTCGTTCCGGCGCCTCCATCTTCCCGGCGTCTCTGCTCTGACTGATCAGGCAGAGGGCACCGCGCACACTGTATGCGTCATCGCGCCCTCTGCCTGAACAGTCAGAGAGCAGAGACGCCGGGAAGATGGAGGCGCCGGCCGGGAAGATGGATCGGCGCCCGGCGGCTGGAACGAGGACAGGTGAATATGCTATACTTACCTAGTCCTGGCGATCCTCGCGCAGTCCCCTCCTGTCTTCGGTGCCGCAGCTTCTTTCTCTATCAGCGGTCACCGGCACCGCTGATTAGAGAAATGAATAAGCGGCTCCGCCCCTATGGGAGGTGGAGCCGCTTATTCATTTCTGTAATGAGCGGTCCCACGTGACCGCTGAAGAGAGGAAGAAACTGCAGCGCCGAAGCCCGTGGGACGGCAGGGACAGCGCGAGGATCGCTGGGACTAGGTAAGTATACCTCAGCGCCCTCACCCCCTCACCCGCCGACCCCACCGCTACCGTGACTCGAGTATAAGCCGAGGGGGGCACTTTCAGCCCAAAAATTTGGGCTGAAAATCTCGGCTTATACTCGAGTATATACGGTAATAAAACTCTATATGCATAAATTAAGTGCTAAAATATTTTATATTATTTTTTGTTTTTTATATATTTTTTTGTATTTGTTTTTAATATTTTCTATTTTATAGATAGTAGATTAATTATATATGAATGGCGGCATTAAATATTATTTTCAAATATGTTTTTTGTATATATATATATATAAATTGTGTTTGTATAAGTTATTTATTATTAATTATTTCATATATTATTCATGTTATGTTGTAATTTTTTGCAATTTTCTACAGCACAATATGTTTATTATGAAAGAATGTTTTAGATAGGTGGGGTACTAACAGGTTTTGCAGTCAATATTATTATTTCACTGTGCCCGGAGTTGTTCCCTACACTAACATGGCTGCGGGTTCGTCGAGCGCCGAACTGCGCATGCGTGCGCTCCGTCCTGATGCTGGTGACTCGGTGCGTCGCTGACTGTGACTTTACGGTCGCACTCGGTGACGCACTTCCGGTCTCCGGCTTTAGTGATGGAAGCGGACGTGTGCCTTGTTTCGGCGCCATGTAATTATGGCGTCCCGGATTATGGAATAGTCTGCAGCTGTGAGCACATTATATAATGCGGTCGCACCCTACACACACCACTCCCTGACGAAGCGGTTGCGAAACGTGCGTTGGAGTGGTGTGTGGGGGAGCTGAGGCGCGCACTCCTGGTCGGTATTCACGGTTTAGTATTATTTTCATTTATTTATTTATTATTTTTTCTCTGTGCATTATCCATCACCTATCCCTTTGGATACTTATGTGCATGTCCATTGTGACACTCATGTCAAAGTGGAATTAAAACCGGTTGCCACATTTTTTGTGTTTGATGCATGGTTGATGAGTGATATAATCTATATATATTTTCCCACATTTCAATTCTGCTTATATGCATATTGTTCATTTTATCAAATTTATCACTGCAATACATAATATATATACAGATATTAAACACTAATACACACATTTCATGTTTTTATTATCATTTTTTCTTTAATTAGTTGACACATATTTTTTGACACTTATTTATATATATTTTTTGCACATTTATTTTTTTATTCATATAGTTTGTAATATATATTTTTTATATCACGTTAATTAATTACAAAATCACTGTTTTATTTATTTATATTTATATTTTTTGTCAATTCGTCAATCATGCATCGGATACAGACTCATTACATATGGATATGCGCATAATTATAATTGGATAATCTTTATTGATTTTTTATTATTTTTTATTTTTTAATTTTGTTTCATACACAAATTATTTAATTCATTATTTATTTATACCATCACATGAAATGTTACTTATTTAATATTAATTATATATATATAGTGCTCATACATTTCAATGTGAATGGTTGCTTTTTTCTTTAAGGCGTGATATTATTTATATTGTTTTATTTCTGCCGATCAGGTGTTGTACGCCCTGGCCCCCCCACATGCTGATCTATATTGCACATGCATATATATGTTTTTCTATTTTAGATTATACATATTCCAAATATATGGATATATTTTAATAAAAATGCTATTGATTGTGCTATGTCTGTTTTATAATAAAAATTTATTTCTAAATGCTATGAATTTCTAAAAAATTGTCTTGGTATTTGTGGTTAGTAAATATTTTCTTTTGGGTATTTGCTTAGTGTGGAATATTTACTCTTTTGAATATTTTTCAATATTATTTGGTATTTCTTTTCTATATAGGATTTCTTCACAGATGTGGGCTGAATCCAATCATGAATGGCCTGAACTTTAACCGGATCCATTTCTATAGATGAGGGAGAAAAAATGAAACCCAAAAAAGAAACCTTCTGCACTCCAAAGAGGCACTTTGACCCCTTCACAAATAAAGCATTATTACGGAGGATCTGAAATACCATCCTGACCTGTTTCACATGAGACTCCCAATCATTGGAAAAAATCAAAATATCATCCAAATATACAACCATGAATTTATCAAGATAACTCCGAAAGATATCATGCATGAAGGATTGGAACACAGATGGGGCATTAGAGAGTCCGAATGGCATCACAAGGTATTCAAAATGGCCTTCGGGCGTATTAAATGCAGTTTTCCATTCGTCACCCTGCTTAATACGAATAAGATTATATGCCCCTCGAAGGTCAATCTTAGTAAACCAGCTAGCCCCCTTAATCCTAGCAAACAAATCAGTAAGCAAAGGCAAAGGGTATTGAAATTTGACCGTGATCTTATTCAAGAGGCGATAATCAATACAGGATCTCAAGGAGCTATCCTTCTTGGCAACAAAAAAGAACCCCACTCCCAACGGTGAAGAAGATGGCTGAATATGCCCCTTCTCCAAAGACTCCTTAATATAGCTCCGCATGACGGCATGTTCTGGCACAGACAGGTTGAAAAGTCGGCCCTTAGGGAACTTACAACCTGGAATCAAGTCAATAGCACAATCACAGTCCCTATGCGGTGGAAGGGAACTGGATTTGGGCTCATCGAATACATCCTGGAAGTCTGACAAAAACTGAGGAATTTCAGAAGAGGGGGAAGAGGAAATTGACATCAAAGGAACATGATCATGAACCCCCTGACAACCCCAACTAGTCACAGACATGGATTTCCAATCTAACACCGGATTATGTAGCTGCAACCATGGAAAACCCAGCACAATATCATCATGCAAATTATGCAACACCAGAAAACGACAATCTTCCTGATGGGCTGGCGCCATACGCATGGTCAGCTGTGTCCAAAACTGAGGTTTATTTTTAGCCAACGGTGTAGCATCAATGCCCCTCAAAGGAATAGGGTTCTGCAAAGGCTGCAAGGGGAAACCACAACGTCTGGCAAATTCTAAGTCCATTAAGTTCAGAGCGGCGCCTGAATCCACAAATGCCATGACAGAAAATGATGATAATGAGCATATCAAGGTCACAGATAACAGAAATTTAGGTTGTATAGTACTGATGGTAACAGAACTAGCGATTCTCTTTGTACGCTTAGGGCAATCATAAATAACATGAGCAGAATCGCCGCAGTAAAAACACAACCTATTATGACACCTGAATCTTCGACGTTCAGCTCTAGACAAAATCCTATCACACTGCATAGGCTCAGGGCTCCGCTCAGAGGACAACGCCACAGTGTGCACAACTCTGCGCTTGCGCAAGCGCCGATCAATCTGAATGGCCAGAGACATAGAATCACTCAGACCAGCAGGCATGGGGAACCCCACCATAACATCTTTAACGGATCCAGAAATATCCTTTCTGAAAATTGCCGCCAAGGCATCCTCATTCCATTTAGTCAGTACAGACCATTTTCTAAATTTCTCGTAATACGATTCTGCCGCTTCTTGACCTTGACACAGGGCCAACAAGATTTTCTCAGCCTGATCCACAGAATTAGGCTCATCATACAACAACCCCAATGCCTGAAAGAAAGAATCAACATTAAGCAAAGCAGGATTGCCAGTTTCCAGGGAAAATGCCCAATCCTGCGGGTCACCACGCAGCAGAGATATGATGCTTTTAACCTGCTGAATAGGATCACCAGAAGACCGGGGTCCTAATGCAAAAAACAGTTTACAGTTATTTTTGAAACTCAAAAATTTGGATCTGTCACCAAAGAATAAATCAGGAGTGGGAATCTTAGGTTCTAAGGCAGGAGTCTGAACAATATAATCTGAAATACCCTGTACCCTAGCAGCAAGCTGATCCACCCAAGAAACTAGCTCCTGAACATTCATGTTAATACTAGATTCCGTAGCCACCCAGAGATTAAGAGGGAGGATAATACAAAACAGGCTAAGGAAAAAAAATGGCTCAAAAGCTTCCCTCCCTTCTTCTGAGATGCAATTAACTCATTGTTGGCCAGTTGTACTGTTATGATCTGGTGGCCAAGGAGCAGCATGAGACGGACTCTGGAGAAGGTGGTCCCTGTACTGACCGCAAACCCTGAACCTAGCAGCGCAACTAGAAGTAGCCGTGGGGGGTACCTAACACTCCCTAGACCCCTCGACACAGCCTAAGATCTAACTTCCCCTAAAGACAGAAACAGGAAACCTATCTTGCCTCAGAGAAAATCCCCAAAGGATAGATAGCCCCCCACAAATATTGACTGTGAGAGGAGAGGGAAATAACATACGCAGATATGAAATCAGATTTTAGCATAGGAGACCATACTAGCTAAAAAGAAAGAAAGAACAGAGTACTATGCGGTCAGTATTATAACACTAGAAAATATCCACCACAGAAAATACAAATCACCACATCTGACTAAAGACATGGAGGGTATATCTGCATCTCACTTGGCTTGGGACAACTCATAAAGTCCCATGGATTCCAGTACCACCTCTATGCTGATGACACTCAGATCTACCTCTCTGGCCCAGACGTCACCGCTCTGCTGTCCAGAATCCCAGAGTGCCTATCAGCCATATCCTCCTTCTTCTCCTCTCGCTTCCTCAAACTCAATGTGGACAAATCTGAACTCATCATCTTTCCTCCATCCCACAAATCTTCCTTACTTGACCTATCTATCGCAGTCAATGAAATCATGCTTTCCCCTGTACCCGAAGTCCGCTGCCTCGGAGTAACCTTCGACTCTGCCCTGTCCTTCAAACCACACATCCAAGCGCTTTCCACCTCCTGTCGCCTCCAGCTCAAAAATATCTCCAGGATCCGTCCTTTCCTCAACCCCCAATCTACTAAAATGCTTGGGCACGCCCTCATCATTTCCCGCCTTGACTACTGCAACATCCTTTTCTGTGGCCTCCCTGCTAACACCCTTGCACCTCTCCAGTCCATCCTTAACTCTGCTGCCCGACTAATCCATCTCTCTCCTCGCTACTCCTCCGCTTCCCCCCTCTGCAAATCTCTTCACTGGCTCCCATTCCCTCAGCGTATCCAGTTCAAATTGCTAATACTGACCTACAAAGCCATCCACAACCTGTCTCCTCCATATATCTCTGAACTAATCTCTCGATATCTTCCCTCACGTGACCTCCGGTCCTCCCAAGACCTCCTTCTCTCCTCCACACTTATTCGCTCCTCATCCAATCGCCTCCAAGACTTCTCCCGAATATCCCCCATCCTCTGGAACTCTCTGCCCCAACACGTCCGACTATCAACCACAGTCGGATCCTTCAGACGGAACCTGAAAACTCATCTCTTCAGGAAAGTCTACAGCCTGCACTGACACCGCTGCTGCCTCCTCACCAACGAAGCTACCGCCTCACCAACACCGAAGCTACCGCCTCACCAACACCGGAGCTACCGCCTAACCAACACCGGAGCGCCTGCAACCCTCAACCTACTGTCTCCTTCCCCATAATCCTGTAGAATGTAAGCCCGCAAGGGCAGGGTCCTCGCCCCTCTGTATCAGTCCGTCATTGTTAGTTTGTTTACTGTATGTGATATTTGTAACTTGTATGTAACCCCTGCTCATGTACAGCACCATGGAATCAATGGTGCTATATAAATAAATAATAATAATAATAATAATAATAATCTCCAGAGACACAGCTTGGCTGCAAAAAATCCTTCACAGACAAAGCTGGACAAGACAAAAACATGAATATGCACAGAACTATAAGGTCCACAGCAGGTGGACAGCAAAAACAAAGCCAGGACTTATCTTTGTAGAAAAGCACAGCAAACTGGAGAGACCAGCAGGGAAGTGAATCCTCCAAAAACAATGGACAACTGGCAGGGACAAAAGAGTTCTGCAAAGCTATATACCCCAGTCAGTTTTGCAATTAGTAGATACACCTGTCCAATCCTGCAGTCCAGGCACAACTGCATTACCCTCTACAACCACCGGAGGGAGCCCAAAAGCTGAATTCACAACAGAGGCTGCATAAGTTCAATGTGTACAAATGTGTGTTCCCCTAGAAGTGATGCTCAATATGAAACATAAGTCATACTAAAGGCATAAAGAAGTATAGCAGGGGCCTCATGCACCTCTATGGAAGCATATTACTAAAGCAAACTCAATATAAGGTCATTGGGAAATGCAATCAAGACCGTCTGACTCCACCATACCCCCTCATCAAGACCAGCTAGAAAATCGCCTTCCTTGATGAATTTGGGCCATTAAGCGCACATAACCACGTCATGAATGGACAGGAATCTTACTCCAGCAAGAGACTGAACTAAGATTTTCAAAATGCAGAACACCACAGCTCATCATGAATTAAATGAGCTGTTGTGTCATGCCCCGCCATTTCCCTGTCCCAACACAGCCCCACCCATTTTAGTGGAGCTGGAAGAAACTGGCACAAAAACATCAAAAATCGCATAATTTTGCTCTATGCTGAGCAGCCCAAAAAGTTGCAACTTTTCAAAGCTTTTACCCTTTTAATTCTGATGTGAAAGCTTGGATGTATCAGTATAAATGTCTTTTTAAAATCTGCAGCATGTTATTTGTATTAGGTAACTTTTTAATGCATCCACACAATGGTATAGCGTGGGATGCAGGCACATGGGAAATGGCTAGTATTTTGTGCCCTTTAAGATCACATTTAGACAAGCTGCTTCATGCATTCCTAGCAACACTTGTTTCCCAATTATCAACTTTTTTTTAAAGAGGCCACCAATCACCCAAGGAACAAGTAATATCTATCATCAGGCAAAATTATTTTTAAGGTTGCTGAAAAATCAGCATTCTCAGTCCCCATACCCATTAGTATCCCTTCACACATTAGTGTTTCCTGTACATGTGGTGACCATTTTCACACGTATCCGAGACACATTCACACACATGCCCATTATTATCTACTAGATGGTGGCCCGATTCTAACACACCTGGTATTCTAGAATATGTATGTAGTTTATTTATGAAATTTTCAGAATAAAGCAATTTATACACAGGATTCGGACGGACGGGTGCGACCAATTAGCAAAGCGTGGTTCAAATTCTGCGCCATTTCGCGGCCGGACTGCACCTGTCGCTGATTGTTCACGCCCGGCCATGAACAATCAGTGAAGCAAGGGCCTGCTCCAGGTTTTTGAGGGCCCTGGGCGAAAGAGTCTCAGTGGGCCCCCCTCTTTAACACATACCACGATTCATGATGCACAGATACAGCAGAGAAATATAGCACAGCCAAGTAGCATACAGCCCCCATAGTATATGACACAACCCATGTAGTATATAACACAGCCCACATAGTATATAACACAGCCCACGCAGTATATAACACAGCCCACGTATTCTTTAGCACAGCCCACGTAGTATATTGCCCAGCCACGTAGTATGTAGCACAGCCCCGTAGTATATAGCACAGCCCATGCAGTGTATAACACAGCCCATGTAGTATATAGCACAGCCAACATAGTATATTGCCCAGCCACATAGTATATAGCACAGCCCCGTAGTATATAGCACAGACATGTAGTATGGTGCCCAGCCACAAAATATATTGCACAGCCAGGTAATATATTGCACAGCCACGTAATATATTGCACAACAACGTAATATATAGCACAGCCACATAGTATATAGCATTGAGACATAGTATATAACACAGCCCATGCAGTATATAGCACAGCCCACATAGTAAATTGCCCAGCCACGTAGTATATAGCACAGCCACGTAGTGTATAGCACAGCCCATGTAGTATATTGCCAAACCACGTAATTTATACAACAGCCACGTAGTGTATAGCACAGAGATGTTGTATATTACACAGCCCATGCAGTATATAACACAGCCCACATAGTATATAGCAATGTGGGCACACTGTTAAAAAAAGAATTAAAATAAAAAATAGTTATATACTCACCTTCCGTCGGCCCCGAAATCCAGCCCAGGAGTTTACCGATGCAGTCCAAAGAATGCATTGCGGTCTCGCGAGATGATGATGTAGCGGTCTCGCGAGACCGCTACATCATCATCTCGCGAGACTGCAATGCATGGACCGGAGTGTCGCGAAGAGCAGCGGGAAAGGCAAAGGAAGGTGAGAATATAATTACTTTTTATTTTGTTTATTATTTTTAACATTAGATCTTTTTACTATTGATGCTGCATAGGCAGCATCAATAGTGAAAAGTTGGTCACACAGGGTTAATAGCAGCATTAACGGACTGCTTTACACCACGGCATAATGCGGTGTAACGCAGCCATTAACCCTGTGTGAACGCTGACTGGAGGGGGCACTGACAGAGAGTAGGAAGTGGCGAATTCGCGTGTGGACTATGCCCATCGCTGATTGGTTGGTCGGCCGCGACCAATCAGCGATGTGGGATTTCCGTGACAGACAGACAGACAGACGGGAGTGCCCCTTAAGACGATTATATAGATAGATAGGGCCATGTGACCTATACATAGACATGTCTGTTTTTTTTCTGGCAGCACCGACGTCAATACGTCCTGTATCCTTGCACACAGGTGACATAAGGTGGGATATTTGTGTGCCGTCCATGTGACACATACAGGAATAGAATATACGGCAATCAGACTAGTTCTCTGGATCAACGCCCTATCATGGAATCTAGTGTATATACCTGTAACATCATACTTTTAAAGAAAGACATCTAGTCTACTCTTAAATTTTAGTAGTGAATCACTCATTACAACATCATACGGCAGAGACTTCCATAGTCTCACTGCTCTTACAGTAAGGAATCCGTGTCTGTAATTATGCTTAAACCTTCTTTCCTACAGACATAGAGGATGCCCCCTTGTCCCCGTCCCAGGTCTACGAGTAAAAAGGTCATTAGAAAGGTCTCTATACTGTCCCCTCATATATTTATACATGAAAATAAGATCACCCCTTAGCCTTCTTTTTTCCAAACTAAATAAACCCAAGTGTAATTGTAATAGAGTGCAGGAAAGACTATGTTACCATGGAACAGACAGAACAACTATTAAGGGGAGTTTATTAACAGAGCGATATTCTCCTCGCAGGGAGAAAACAGTAGAATATAAACTGCAGAAATAACTGCAAAATATATGGGAAGCAGTATAACAGAAGTAAACGGAAGTTCTTGGGAAAAACACTTATGAGTCTGACGAGGACTTGCTTGTAGGGTCGTCTTCTCCAATGTAGGTGCCGGGAAACAGCGACACTTGTCGTCCCTCTGTTATCTGTGAGCTGTGTAGTCTCTGGGAACCCGCAACCTGGGGTTTGAGGGGTTACTGTGGTGAGTAGAGGGGATGCCAGGCAAACGGGGTCCCATGTGCTCTGAGTCTTCTGCCTCAACAGTGCGGCCTATCTCGGGAGAACGATGCTCAGTCTATTATTGGGTCTCCTAACAGGAATCAGGGGCTCTGCACCTATGCCGTCGGTGCTAGGGGCCACTGTCTCTGCTCGGGTCACTGTCTTTGCATGGGTCAATGTCTTTGCACGAGCGTCAGGGCGCACCTCTCCAGTCACAGCAGAATCCGCTTTCACGTACTCACAAGATACAGTCTGGATAATCTTCCTGTCTCAGTCCTCTGACCGGGAGCTCTCTCTCTCCTCCCCGGAGCGCAGCTGCATGCTGTTCTGTCCGCTGTATCCGCTGCTCTCTCTGCTGCACACGCTGTGCACGCAGCTCTAGCCCTGGAAAGCGCGCCTATTTTCTCTCTCAGCCCGGCTTCCTTCCTGTCCCGGCCTCTAAGTCTGCCCCCAGGGAAACCTGCTGCACAGCTATGTGGTTCCAGGCACAGAGCAGAGAAGGTAACCCCCTAACATAATAACCTGTCTTGGTTTTGCAGACCCCCCAGTCCTCTAATAACCTTGGTCACTCATCTCTTCCCCTGCTCTAGTTCAGCTATGTCTTTCTTATACACCGGAGACCAGAACTGTACACAGTATTCTAAGTGTGGTCGAACTAGTGACTTGTATAGATGTAAAATTATGTTCTCCTCATTAGCATCTATGCCTCTTTTAATGCATCCCATTATTTTATTTGCCTTTGTAGCAGCTGCCTGACACTGGCCACTAAATGTCAGTTTGTCATCCACCAATACACCCAGGTATTTTTCATTGACGGTTTTGCCCAGAGTTTTAGAATTAAGCACATAATTATACATCTTATTACTTCTACCCAAGTGCATGACCTCACATTTATCCCCATTAAAGCTCATTTGCCATTTGTCAGCCCAAACTTCTAGTTTACATAAATCCTCCTATAATATAAAATTGTCCTCCTCTGTATTGATTACCCTGCGGAGTTTAGTGTCATCTGCAAATATTGAAATTCTACTCTGTAGTTAAAGAATATTTTGAGATTATTTTTACTTTATCTGGCAATGAGTCTCTCTGTCTCAGTCTTTGCTGCCTTGATTTGCTTTTTACAGAATTTATTTAATTTTCTGTATTTATTTAATGCTTCATCACTACCTACTTGCTTTAATTCTCTAAATGCTTTCTTTTTGTCACTTATTGCACCCTTTACAACTCTATTTAGCCATGTTGGTCTCCTCCTATTTCTAGTGTGTTTATTCCCATAGGATTTATATTGTGCACAGGTCCTATCCAGGATGCTAATAAACGTCTCCCATTTTCTGAAGTTTAGTGTCCTTGTAACCCCTCTACTACACATCGTATTAAAGGATACATGAAAACTTATTATTTTGTGATCGCTATTACCCAAGTGACCCCCAACCCTTATATTTGATATGCGGTCTGGCCTGTTGGTTAATATTAGGTCTGGCCTGTTGGGTCCTGAACCAGTTGTGAAAGGTAATTGTCTCTCATAGTTGTCAAAAACTGATTACCTTTGCTGGAACTGCAGGTTTCTGTTCCCCAATCTATTTCAGGGTAGTTGAAGTCCCCCATAATAATGACTTCCCCTTGAGTCGGAGCTTCATCTATTTGCTTTATGAGGATATTTTACATTGCTTCCATTATTTTTGGAGACTTAAAACAAACCCCTATCAGTATTTTATTACTTTTCCCCCTCCCCTTATCTCCACCCACAGGGACTCTACATTTTCATTAGATTATCAGGATGGGTTCTAAGGATGATTTTACATATAAACACAAACACACCCCTCGCTTATTTAAGCAGTCATTTCTGAACAGACTATAGCCCTGTAAATTCACAGCCCAGTCATGGCTATCGTCCAGATATGTCTCAGTTATCCCCACCATGTCATAATTATGTTCGAACAAAATTAATTCTAATTCCTTCATTTTGTTGGCAAGGCTTCTGGCATTAGTATGAATGCACTTTATGTATCTCTCTTTACCTCTATTCTTCCTTAAATTATTAACTGTGCTAACCCCACCCCCCATGTCACCCCCAATTTCTTTATTTGTGCCCAGGTCACTGTCTGCACTATCTTCCCCTCCTATAAAATGAATACCCTCCCCCCCAATCCCTAGTTTAAACACTCCTCCAACCTTCTAGCCATTTTCTCCCCCAGCACAGCTGCACCCTCCCCACTGAGGTGCAGCTTGTCCCTAGCGTAGAACCTGTAGCCAGCTGAGAAGTCGACCCAGTTCTCCAGGAACCCAAACCCCTCTTTCCTACACCAATTCCTGAGTCACTTATTTAACTCCCTAATCTCCCATTGCCTCTCTGGCGTGGTACAGGCAGTATATCAGAGAATACCACCTTGGAAGTCCTTGCTTTAAGATTGCAGCCTAATTCCCTGAAATTGTTTTTAAGGACCTTCCACCTACCTCTAAGGGTACCGTCTCACAGTGGCTCTTTGGTCGCTACGACGGCACGATCCGTGACGCTCCAGCGTCGCTCCATTATCGCTCCAGCGTTGTAGACTGCGGTCACACTTTGCAATGCACGGTACTAGAGCGATAATTTAATGACGTATTTGCGATGTAAAATCAGCAGAGGAGGTGGAGTATATCGTGCACACCTTTGTTACACGATGCGATCATGCCGCCACAGCGGGACACTTGACGACAAAAGAAAGTTTCAAACGATCTGCTGCGACGTACGATTCTCAGCGGGGTCCCTGATCGCAGTAGCATGTCAGACACAGCGAGATCGTAAGTATATCGCTGGAACGTCACGGATCGTGCCGTCGTAGCGACCAAAGTGCCACTGTGAGACGGTACCCTAACTTTGTCATTTGTGCCAATGTGCACCATGACCGCTGGTTCCTCACCAGCCCCTCCCATTAATCTGTCAACCAGATTAGCGATGTGTCAGACTAGAGCACCAGGTAGGCAGCACACTGTTTGATGATCCCTGTCTTTTTGAAAGATTGCCCTATCTGTTCCCCTAATAAATGATCCCCCCACTACCAGCACCTGCCTGACCTGGCCTACTCTCCTATTTCCCCCTTTACTGGAGCAGACACTCGTCCAGCTTTCAGAGGACATGCCTTGCTGCAGCAGTGTTACCCTTGCTGTATCAGGCTGTGTAGGTCTTTGGTTATTGGGCTCTTCCCAGCATAAAAATACCAACCTGCAGCTGTTCCAGAAATGACGCATAACATAGTTGGGGTTGATGTCAGCTGTGTTCACTAAGCATCTTGAGGTATCTATCAGATACCCCCATTACTAATCCAGTAATAAAAAAAATAGACACAGAAAAAACACTCTATTTGATTAAAAACTTCCCAACACTATCCCTTGTTCACCCATTTATGGAAAAAAAAAATTCCATGCAGGTCCGAAGTAATCCAACAAATCCAAAGCCGTCCAGAAAAGGATGCATGAAAAGTGTAAAAAGACAAAACCAAACACAAGCGACATTCCTTTGTTCATCAAATTATTACCCAAAATGTTGCCATCCAGGTCTGATGTACTCCACGGTCCTCGAGTCGGTCTCCAGGTTCTGTGAATAGCAGTAAATTGACCACTATTCTGGGGTGGATGGGGCTGGTACATTAAGGCTAAGAAGGGCCTAATAACTATGGACCTTCCCAGTCTGATAATACAAACCTGCAAGTGCCTGCTTTACCTTGCCTGGTTATCAAAAATAGGTTGATCCAATGTGTTTTTTTTTATTTTTTATATATTTATTAGGTTAATACAACTACAGTAAACTACACATGCACAACAGTAATTTTATATCTTATGGATATCTATCTATCTACCACATATCTATCTCTCTATATCTTTGCACATCTATTCTAACATACCAAAAAGAGACAAAAATGCATGCTTCAAAAACATGTAAAAAAACCTGCAAAAAAGCACTCGAGCACCCACGATACTTGATTAATGAGCTTACCATGTACCTGGCGAGCACAATCGCTCATCACTAGTTACGATTAAAAAAATGGTGGTCATTTTTTTAATCTTGGGAAAGCTCTCCCAGAAAGCTTCTTTTGTCTGGTCTCACAGAATTGTAAGTGAGAGAAAAAGCAGTAAGCAGGGGATTAGTGGGAGGTAGTGATGAGCGAGCACTAAAATGCTCTGGTGCACGCTGCAAATTGGAATACTCGGTACTCGACCCGAGCAACGAGCCCAATATATGTCTATGGGAAACCCGAGTATTTTTACCGCAATCCCCCCGGGGGTCCTTTTAAGGTCTAAAAATGTCTGAAAATGATGGAAACCCTGCTCAAATGACATGGGAAAATCATGGGGATCACCCCTGAAGCAATTCTGACTCCATGGTCACAGCTGTAAGCAATGTTGTCAGAGTTTCACACCATTTTTACAGGTGCAACAAAAAACATACAAAAACGAAATCAAAATGGATTTTGCAGGGAAATATGTTAAGGTACATCCTTTCCAGGGTAATGACTTGTATAAAAGGCAAAATAATTAACCCCAGTCCAAAACGTTCCTCCACCACTTGGGCTACGTTCACATACAGCGTTTTTGATGCGTTTTTCAACTTTTACATTTCTTTCAACCAATACAAATGCATTCACTGGGAAATGCCATTGTAGCACTTAAGAACCCTAGCTGGCCATGTGGTGTGTGACACATAAGGAGACCCATCTTGTTTTATTTAAAAAAGAGGGACACAGTCAAAGTCTCAAAGTCTATTTTTAGAGGGGCATCAGGCGGCAGTAATATTCTTAAAGGGCCATTATTAAACAGTGGGTCTCCTATGCTGTTATTGCCTATGAAGTGAGTGGCTGGGCTGCGAACAATTACAACGCACCCCAACTACCCTTTCACGAAAGGTACAGGAGGGATTCCTGAAAAAGTGTTGTATTGAATGCAAGGCCTGCCCTGCTATCAAGTCATATGCACCCCAATAAGCCTTTGAACCCAGGTACTGGATGGCCACAGGAAAAGCCACTTCACATTTTTCAGTCGGTCCTGCCATATTGTTTTTTTATGTATTACCTACAAGGCCTGCCCTGCTATAATAATAATAATCTTTATTTATATAGCGCCAACATATTCCCCAGCGCTTTACAGTTTAACAGTTTCAAATACAAAAGTCATAAGTAACAACGTTAACAATACAATAATTAAAGTGAAATAAGACGACCCTGCTCGTGAGAGCTTACAATCTACAATGAGGTGGGGAGATACAAAGTACAGGTGTGTATTTACAATGATGTATTTACAATGATGGTCCAGCCATCTTCAGGGGGTGGGGGATAGATGGAGATAGTGAACGGGCTACACACACACACAAACATAACATGACTTTGATTGCCGAATGTGATAGGCCGCTCTGAACAAATGTGTTTTGAGGGAGCGCCTAAAACTATTCAAATTGTGGATGGTCCTAATTTCTTGGGGTAGAGCATTCCAGAGGATTGGCGCGGCATGGGAGAAGTCTTGTAGTCGGGAGTGGGAGGTACGGATTAGTGCAGAGGTTAGTCAAAAGCCATTTGCAGAGCGCAGCGGTCGGCTAGGCCGATAGACCGAAATGAGGGAGGAGATGTATGGGGGTGCCGCACTGTGGAGAGCTTTGTGGGTGAGAACAAGTACTTTGAATTGTATCCTGTAATGAATGGGCAGCCAGTGTAATGACTGGCGAAGAGCGGATGCATCTGAGTAATGACTAGCCAGATGGATGACCCTGGCTGCTGCATTAAGGATAGACTGGAGAGGGGAAAGTCGAGTAAGGGGGAGGCCAATTAGTAGAGCATTACAGTAGTCCAGGCGGGAGTGGATCAGGGCGACAGTGAGGGTTTTTGTTGTTTCCATGGTGAGAAAAGGGCGGATTCTAGAGATGTTCTTTAGGTGTAAGCGGCACGAGCGCGCAAGAGATTGTATATGGGATGTGAAGGAGAG
Organism: Ranitomeya imitator; assembly: GCF_032444005.1. NCBI lineage: Eukaryota > Metazoa > Chordata > Amphibia > Anura > Dendrobatidae > Ranitomeya > Ranitomeya imitator. The sequence goes on from NC_091283.1 coordinate 700,978,403, forward strand.
ATCAGAGTCAAACATAACACCCAGACAGAGCACCTGCTGCTTGGGTGTTATTATGGTGCCACCCACGGAGAGGGAAATGTCAGATTTAGGGAGGTTAGTAGATGGCGGGAGCAGAAGAAGTTCAGTTTTGGAGAGGTTGAGTTTCAGATAGAGAGCAGACATGATATTGGAGACTGCAGACAGACAGTCAGTGGCGTTCTGTAGTACAGCGGGGGTAAGGTCAGGGGAGGATGTGTATAGTTGTGTGTCATCGGCATAAAGATGGTACTGAAAGCCAAATCTGCTGATGGTCTGTCCAATTAGGGCCGTGTAGTATGGTACTGTAAAACAAGGTAGAAGGTGTATATAAACTTGTTGAGAATTTCAATCTCCCTTTTTTGGGGGGGAGACTGAACCAAAACTCTGGCCCAGTGTATAACACTACACAATGTAAGTGGCAGAACGTGGCTGGCTGATGTACGACAAACTAACAGAACTGACGTAGATCCACTTTGTGACAATTTAAATCTCCATTTTTTTGGGGAGACTGCACCAAAACTCAGGCCCAGTGTATAACACTACACAATGTAAGTGGCAGAATGTGGCTGGCAGATATACGAAAAACTAACAGAACTGACATAGATCCACTTTGTGACAATTTGAATCTCCCTTTTTTGGGGGAGAGAATGCACCAAAACTCAGGCCCAGTGTATAACACTACACAATGTAAGTGGAAGAACGTGGCTGGAAGATATATGAAAAAATACAAGGGTTGTAGTACAATTTCAATCTCCCTACAATGATCTCAGGACAAGTATGGCAGCAATAAAAAGGACTGCTGCACACAAAAGTGTGGACAAATAAACAAGAGGACTGTGCAGAAAGGAGAAACAGGGTTTTTGCTTTTAAAAAAGCAGTTGGTTTGCACAGCGGCGTACAAACAGCAATGCAGCTATCAGGGAGCCTTATAAGGCAGCTTAATAAGCTACAGAGCTGATGCACAAAAATATAAACTCCACTGTCCCTGCAAACAAATGGTGGTGTCGGACAGTGAAAATCACTAAAGCACAAGCAGTTTTGGGGTTAATCTTCCCTCCCTAAGTATATCCCTTCTTCTGATGCAGCTGCGGCAACCTCTCCCTATGCTAAGAGCGGCAGAAGTAAGATGGCGGTCGGTGTGCACGCCCCTTTATAGCCCCTGTGACCCCACGGAAAGCAAGCCAATCACTGTCATGCCCTTCTCTAAGATGGTGGAGACCGAGACCTATGTCATCACGCTGCCCACACTCTGCGTCCTCCTTCATTGGCTGAAAAATGGCGCTGAAAGCATCATACGAAACACGACTTTGGCGCGAAGATCGCTGACCTCATGGCCAATCCCACACTAGGATCGGGTCGGGTTTCATTAAACCCGACTTTGCCGAAAGTCGGCGATTTTTGAATTTGTCTGATCCGTTTCGCTCAACCCTAGTAAACACTATTTTTTTAATATTGGCATTTTCTTCCACATAGATTGTGATTTCAAGTGTTTAGCTTGGTAAAGAGTGAGATCACAGAAGGAAAAGTTTGAGCTCCCCTTATATAACTCACTTAAAAAGATCAAGTCAGATTTCAATCTGAAATGATGATTTGTTTCAGTTTGAAAAGCTGGCCTGGGACTATGGAGAGAGACCAGACTAGTCAGATGAAGTCATTGGCCAACTCCAGTTGATTAGCTGGTCTCTCCAATGTGTGTACTTATAGTTCCAAGTAAATGTTTGGGCAGCCCTGTAAAAATTATTGTCATTGTGAACAGTTAAGCAAGTTGAAGATTAAATGATTTCTAAATGGCCTAAATTTAAAGATGACACATTTCCTTTGCATTTTTGGCAAAAAAAATTACAAAAAATACAAAAAGGAAAATGGGCCATTGCAAAAGATTGAGAACCCTGTATAAATAAAACCTAACAGCATCCACTTTTGAAGGCATCACAGGTTGTAAATGCTTTTTATGGCCAGACAAGAGTCTTTCAATTTTTGTTTGAAGGATTTTCATACATTCTTCCATGGAAAATTCTTCAAGTTCTGTGTGATTTCAGAGTTGTCTTGCATGCGCTGCTATTTTGAGATCTACACACAGATTTTCAATGATTTTCAGGTCAAGGGGCTGTGAGGGTCATTGTAGAATTTTCCACTTGCTCCTTATATTGTTTTTTTAAATTGTTATTCTATTGTGAATTTTGACGTGTGTTTAGGATCACTATTAGTGATGAGCAAGCATGCTTGGATAAAGTGTTACTAATGTGCTAATAGAGTCTTCAGTTTGCTTGAATACTATGTTCAAGTCACCGTGGCTACATGTCTTGTGGCTGTTCAACAACCGCAATACAGGCAGGGATTGCTTGTTTGTTAGGCAATCCCTGAATGTGTTGTGGTTGTTGAACAGCAGCTAGACTTGCAGCCACGGCTACTCAAACATAGTATTTGAGCATGCCAAAGACTCTATTAGCACATTAGAATGCTTGAATAACACTTTATCCAAGCATGCTTGCTCATTAGCATGCTCGGATAACACCTTATCTGAGCACGCTTGCTCATCACTAATCATTATCCATGTGTAGAAGACATCTTTTAAACTTCAGCTTTTTATAGATGGTCTTATGTTTGCATCAAGAATTTCTTGAAATTTCATTGAATCCATTCTTGCCTTGTGAAATGTTCCCAGTGCCATTGGTTGCAATACAACCCCAAAGCATGATTGATTCCTCCACATACTTAATGGTTCTTTTGCTAAATGTTCTTTTCCTGAAATTCTTTTTCTTTTTTTTCTCCACACATACCTTTGATCAATGAGGCCAAAGAGTTCTATTCTAACCTCATCGGTCCACATGACTTGATTCCAAAATGCAACATGCTTATTTAGGTGTTCTTTTGCATACTTCTGATGCTGAGTTTTATGATGAAGACACAGGAGAGGTTCTTTTCTGATGACTCCTCCATGAAGGCCATATATGTACAGATGTCTCTGAACAGTAGAACATTGTACCACTAGAGCCTGCTAAATCTTTCTGAAGATTTTTTTAAGCAAAGTTGGGGTTATGATTTGCCTCTCTAGCAATCCTACAAGAAGCTCTCACTGAAATTTTGCTTGGTCTTCCAGACCTTATCTTGACCTCCACTGTTCCTGTTAACTGCCATGTCTTAATTACATTTTGAACAGAGGAAAGAGCAACTTGATGACGCTTTGCCATCTTCTTATAGCCTTCTCCTGCTTTGTGAGCCTCCACCATTTTACTTTTAAAATGGTCCCATGGTTGCTGTTTTTTGGCACAAGGTTAGAAGAAACTTGGTTTTTATAAACCTGGGAAATTTGCATCACATGGCCTTTCCTAACAATGATCGTGAACAATCTATAACCCTAACAGGCTATTTAAGATTTGAAACATTGGTCGAAGTTATCTGAGCACACAAATCTCCAAGGGTGCCAAACTTTTGCATTGGCATTTGCATTTTCCTTTTTGTAATTTTTGAAATGTGTCATATTTAACTTTATGGCCTTTAGAGATAATTTTGTCTTCAACTTGCTTAATTGTTCACAATAACAGTAATTGGAAGAGGGCAGGGAAAAACCATGTCGGATAAGTCAACTAGTTCAACTGGTAGCATGAATGACAGGATTCCTTTATATGGGCAAACACATATCATTATGACATTTAATTAATTCCAATATGTAAATTCAACATTAAGAGTCTCAATATTTAACTCAATATTGAATAACTAGTTGCCTGGTAATAGTATCAATAGATTAGTTACTTTTCAAATACTGTAATAATATTGTGTTTTTCTGTCTTTACAAAATAAAGTTACTGTATATGAACAAACGCTTTTACTTTGCAGCACTAAGGTTATTGCTTCATCGATTGGTCAAGTTCATTATGAAATACGCTACTCAGACTTGTTCTGAACAACTATAAATACTTGAAAGATCAGTTTGGTAATTTCAAATACCCCTTAATCTATTAGTGTTTGCAATGTGGAAATATCTGAGTTCATTCAAGATGTTTTATAATACTTATAGAAATAATAAGGAAGCTGTAAAGTGGACATTTACTTTCCTAAGTAACATCATATTACCACCTGATGCATAAATAAGTGTTGCAAAATAATATAAAAACAAGAGAAAATGACCAATGTCCACTACGCTTAGATTTTTCAGAGGTATGTATGACAAGGGTCTTCTCATCTCAGTATAGCAAATTCATATGATCTTCGCTTAAAGTGGTTTCCTTTGACATCTATTGCCTTAAATATAAAATTGGTGGGGATCTGACTCCTATGGCCCCATTGATAAGCTGATTAAGGGGCCATGACGCACCGGTTAGCACTGCAGCCCTTTGCTGTTTAATTCTCATAGCTCCCTACATTTTGTCGTGGTTGTGTCTGGTAGTCCAGCAAAGAGAATGGGACTGATCTGCACAACCCGACACATTGGCAGAAAAATGCACAGTGCTATGCCAGGTAACCAAGTACTAGAGCACCACTATCTCATAATAATATAACTACTGGGAGTGCTGGAAGTTGGGCCACCCACTGTTACTGATTGTCTTTAGTAAATAATGACAATTAAGGCCTTCACCCTGGTTGTTTGTTTGTTTGTTTTTTTCCTCCCCTTCATCCAAGAGCTATGACTTTTTTATTTTTCCTTTAATATAGCCATATGAGAGCTTGTTTTTTGCGGGACTGGTTGTACTTTTAAATAACACCATTAATTTTACTATAAAGTGTACTGTAAAAAGCAAATAAAATTCCAAGCACGTTGAAATTGCAAAAAAAGTGCAATTTCACAATTTTTTTTTCCGTTTCTTATTTACTTAAACTGTCTTTGAAATGATTCTCCAGGTCAGTATGAGTACACAGATACCAAATATGTAGAGTTTTTTTTATTTAAGTGTTGAAAATTTTATTTTATAGAAAATTTGTAAAGATAAAAACTTTTCTGAGACCTGTGACGTTTTTAATTTTTGGGATATGGGGCGTTTGATGGCTTATTTTATGCTCCCTGAGAAGCTGGTTTACAGATCCAATTTTGGAATAGATAACCTGATTGATCACCTCCTATTGCCTTTTATTGCAATGTTGCAGTGGCCAAAGAACTGTAATTCTGGTGTTTTAATTCTTTTTCTCGTTACGTCGAATACCAAATTAATTTGTTTTATATTTTTATAGATTAAACTTTTACGAGTTCATTAATATCAAATGTGTATTTTTAAATTTTCTAAATTGCTTTATTTTTAATGAGGCAAAAGGGGTGGTCTGAACTTTTGTGTTTTTTCAACTTTTTTCACATTTTTATTAAAAAAAATTCACTTTGGACTGAATGTAATAGTACCCTTAGGGGACTTGAAGCTGTGATCAACCAATCGCTTGTGCTATACATAGCAGTTCATCATCACTTCTATGAATAGCAGAAATCATGATCTCCTATGACCGCCAGCTACAGACTAGTTTCCACAGGAGGGTTGTAATGACAGGTTTAAGGCCCTTAGCAGACCCTTGGCTGTGATGACAACCTATCGGCGCCCCTATCGGTGGGAGTGTGGAATAATGTGCTCCACTGTTATCATGTGTTAAATGTTGCTGTCAGAGATTGACAGCAGGATTTACCAGGCAAACAGCGGTTGGGGGAGCTCCACTCCACCCGCGCTTTAAAGGCACATGATGACTAATTAACTCAGCTATCATATGTGGGTAAAGATGCTGGCTTGGCGTGCGAGCCTGCATCAAAGTTAGAGAGCCGCCATGTAACTATAAGGGGTCAAGGGGTTAATATTATCATCCTCAATAGCTCATTCATGCATCTTTAAATTTGATATATTAGGAGCATAAAGAAAACATACTGTATTGCTATGCTGTATATTGTTTAAATCTGTTGATGCCTCATGAACCTATATATATATATATATATATATGTATATATATATATATATATATATATATATATATATATATATTATTAAAAAAAATACAAACATGGTGGTTGGAGATTTCTGCTATAAATTGTTATGGGACCCAGACTATCACAGCCAAATTAGACTCTCTGTTGGACTTAATGCATCTACTGTATATTAGAAAGATAAGAATGATTTGAGTTTCTGTGTTTTTTTTATACTGTTCACTATGCAAATTATAAAATTTCAGCTTTCTTTCATCAGCTATCCCCAAAAATGCTCTGTCATGGATTCCTATTGCTCACAGTAGTAGTCGGTCTGGTGTCTTCCTTTCCTCAACTATTTGGTTCTGGGAATCTTCCATTGGTTGAAAATATTCCAATTCCTGTGCCTCCCAAGGTAGATGCAGAGATACCAAGTGTGTCATGGGGGATATTGGATAAAATCGGACTGACAGGTTTGTGATTTTTAAAACTACTATTAACGTAATTACAGCAGAAAAAATATTTTTCGTGATATATATATATATATATATATATATATACACACACGCACACACACTTACAAAGAGAGAGAGAGAAGAGAATATGTTGGAAATCAGTTCCACAGATCAGCTTGAATTTGCTCAGGGAGTTTGATTTGCAAATCGGAATTGCTAGTAAAAGTCGTTTATTATGCTCTGAAGTGTCTCCAGAGCAAACAAGGGTTAAAAAAAATTATACTCACCTTGTTCCTCACATATCCTGGCACTGATGGGGCTTAAAAGAGAAGACTGAAGAGAGAATAGAAGACTGGAGCTGAGAGGAGGAAGGAAGCCAGCGGGCCACTGCCAGGACAAGTGAGGGGCAAGGTAAGTATAATGCTTTTTATTTTATTAACCCCCCGTTCAGTGTGCCTTGGGGTTCTTTTTAACCTCGCCCAAGAAATAGAAGGGAGATTGAAGCCAATTGAATGAACTAAAACTTACAGAAATCAAACAAGTTTTGACCAATATTTTTAGACTATTGTTAACATGCCAAGTTAATGAAACCTTTATGTGTCTCTGCTTCTAAGGACTGCTTCGACTTCTCGGACTATTATCGACACCCATACCTGGATTGAATAGTATAATGGACGCTAAGCCAAGTTTCCCAGCTTTTGGTGTTCCAGGTGGATATGATTCATTAAAAATATTCATGAAACTTGACATCAGATTGTAAATTCTTAATGATTAAAATGTAAAACTATTATTCATTTGAATAACATTATTTATAAAGATTGTTATGTTTTGTGTCTATGTTTGATGCACATTGTATGAATGTATTCAATGACTGATGTAATTTAAAGACTTGAGATGATACCCATCCATTTAATATCCATTTTACCACTAGGTATCTCTTCTGTAGGAGGCTCACTTAACGGACTGCAAGATGTTAATAGTCAGCTAAGCACACTGGACGCAGGTTTGCAAATCTTTCAGATAATTCAATAAATGTTGTTTTCTGGTTTCTTATAAGTTTACACACTGTCAGTTTAGAAAAAAGATGTAATTAACAAAAACAGTAGAATAGTTTTACCATGAATTGTCTAAGATTTACAAATCCTTTAACACGTGAAATCTGTTCTATGATCGGTTGATCACAAGGGGAAGCTGCAGTGGCCATATAGTACATGAAAGGCCCATGTGCATCATGTATTAGAAGTTTACTACATCTGTGTCTGAAGCTCTATGTGAAGATTGTGCTGTATTCTGACACCTATTAGCATGTGATTCTACTGGATTCTGCACCCATATGGATGTCCACGTCAAATGTGCTGAAATTCCACCCATCATTCTTCTACATCATTCAATACATGTACGGTACACAGGCTAGATCTGCCAGGTAGACTAATATTCTTTTTAGTATCTCTCTCCATTCAAGCTCATCCAGACAGTTCTGAAAAGGTCTAAACAGGCAGATTTGGACTGGGGTGCCAAGGGCCCAAGTGTAACATTGACTATGGGGGCCCACTGTTCAGCTACATGCAAATATTACATTACCTTCATTCACAAATTTACCTATGCACCTACATAATAATAGTTGGGTAGTTCGTTTCATGAATGCCTTTATCTGCACATAGAGAATTAAGTGTATTTTGCAATCTATTGCTGATATATAGGGGAGGAGGGCTCACTCCTGACCAGAGACAAAGCAGTGGATTCACTTGATCACATGTAGACCATTCCAAGCTTGGGCACAGGGCATTTAGACAAAAGTTGATTTGGTCAGTGACATTAATTCAGAAAGACATCAATTAATCCTACCTTAAAATGGTCACACTGTAGATACTATTTAGTCTATCAGAAATCTACAGATGATAGAATCTTCAATGATGCAAATGTGCCAAATCGCACACATTTTACATTGAAAATCTGTACTCCATTATTCTCTGTGAATTGAATGCTCCGAGTCCTTATTGTTCTCAAAGGTCTCTATCAAGCACAGCACAGAACATAATAAACATGCGATTTAGAAATAATAATACTGATTTCACTGCTCACCTTTCCCACGGTGCCTGCTACTGCCGTCTGATCCTCAATAAAACTTCAAAATGATGTCACTGTGTGTCATGCCATCGTTCAGACACCACATCATAATCTGGTGACATCATTCAAAAGCCTTGTTGAGCCAGAAGCAAGGGTGTAGAAGGAAGAAGGCCAAACGGAATGTGTGTGAAGAGGTCCTGAGGACCGGATGACGAGTCAGCAGTGAGGTGAGTATCGATTTTTTTAATCAGTTGCCTTGCCCTCTATGGTTCGGCAAAATAGCAACCAAGCTGGATATCATTTTGCTGAATTGGTAAAAATCTGGATAATACATATTCTTGAAACATTTGAGGAGAATTCAATTCCATGTATGGCATGAAATAATTATTGTATTATTTAAAAGGAACCTGTGATTAGATTAATGCTACCCAAATCATTGACAACATGATTCTGAGCTTTGCTGTGCAATTACAGCCAAGTATATGTTTCCCGAAATGCAGCTTGTTCTCAGAGAAAACAAAGTTGAAAAAGATAGCTGGATCATTATATAGAGGCTGGTGATGAGCAAATGTACTCGTTGCTCGGGTTTTCCCGAACATGCTCTGGTGATCTCCGAGTATTTGTTTGTGTTCGGAGATTAAGTTTTCATCGCCTCAGCTCAATGATTTACAGCTATTAGCCAGGCTGAGTACATGTAGGGTTGCCTGGTTGCTAGGGAATCCTCACATGCAATCAAGCTGTCTAGTAGCTGTAAATCATTCAGCTGCGGCGATGAAAACTTAATCTCCGAACACTAACAAATTCTAGGAGATCACCTGAGCGTGCTCGGGAAAACCCGGACAATGAGTACACTAGCTCATCACTAATAGAGGCCTAACTAGTCCACTGCAATCCCTGGCTGGCGTCATTAATCCAGTTCATTGATACATTTTTCACTATGCACACATGGGAGAAACCTGTCAATCAACTGTAGTAGGGTGGGGAGAAGACGACAGGTATCCGCTCCAGACTAGTCAGATCTCTAACTATAGATCCCTGACTATAGATCCCAACCTTTCCAAAGAATGTAACAACTGGCTTTAATTGTGCAGCCCGGCTTTGGAGCATGCTGCTTTTGGCTCAGGCAACGTGAATGTAATGATAAGTTTCTTTTATTAAATGAAAGATATACTGTATGTAAAATGGAAACTAAAAACTAATTGTGACATCATTTGTTTATAGTAAAGCTCATATTTTTTATCTGATTGTTGTTGCACATTATATTAATGGACTTCAGATGATATTCGTCCATTCAATATTCATTTTACCAATAGGTTCCCCTGCGGTAGGAGGTTCACCTAGTGAACTGCAAAACCTAAATCATCGGATAAGCAGACTGGAAGCAGGTGAATAAATATATAACCTATTAAATATTTCTTTAACTTTTGAGACAGAGGTTTACCATTGGTTTACAGACTGTCAGATGAAAAAGAGAATACAATACTAACATACATTAGAATATATGAACAATGAAGTTAGAGCATCAAGAAGAAAAAATCATGGAATTATGAAATCCATAAAATGGATAGACATATTACTGAAATGCAAATGATGAAAAAATGTAAGCAAAATTTTCAAAGCATCTCAGTTTATACAGAAATCCCTGTACTTTCACTGCATGGCTGCTATCAGGGGGGTTAGTAATGGTTGTCTGAGGAATGTTCTGCCACGCTAAATGCACTTGGACAAATCATCACGAGCAAGCACATCCCTGTATACGTCACAAACCAAAAATAATGCGTCAAACTGTGTCTACACAAACCATCAGAAGGTGTTTGCATGCCATGGGCCTATGAGCAAGATGCCAGCTCTCACTGACCTCATGCCACTGCTCTTAAAGACTATTATTTTGAAGAGCAAGATGGCAATTGAAGCTGGAATGGAGACCTATCCTATTCCACAAAGAGTCCTTGGTCTTGAGATCAAGTGGGCAAAGCCATGAAAAGGAACATCATGAGGGAATGTGAAAGTATGAAAGTGTCCTAGGAGCCATATTTCAGCACAACACCAGGCTGCTTGCTGATACTGTCAGCATCCAGTGTTGCTTAAACTTGCTGCCATGGCTTGCAGCTTGTATGATGGACTTCCCATCAAGCATATCTGGGACGATATTAGTCGGTAATTATACTGGGAGCTGCCAGCAGTGGATCTAGTAGTGCACCTAGGGATGATTTACCCAAGTAAATTCAGTGATAGCAGCTAAGGCGTATAGCTTGTGGAATTTCAGCACATGGCTCTTATACTCCATACTGAGTAAACTGAGATGTTTCAAAAAAATTTGCTTCCGTTTTTTTTCATCATTTGCGTATTATTAACAAGTCTATCCATCCTGTGATTTCCATAATTTCACAACTTTTCCTTCTTTGTGTTGTAACTTCATTGTTGAGGAGCGTGTTTTATCATGAATTGTTTAAGAAAACAACTTATTTAAAGAGAACCTATCAGCATGATTTTGTAATGTAAAAACATGGCTGTAATGGTGCCGTAATACTCATTAAATGGATACGTTTAGTGAGGAAATCCACTTTGTGATTGTTCTTTATTCACCCTTTGAAGTTTTCTGATAATTAGATTTTGGTGTACAGGGACAGAACTGTGCACTGGGTCTTCTCCTCCCTTTCTGGGATTCCCCAATTCCCGTGCCTCTTACTGTCTTTGAAAAATAGGTCACCTGCCTCCTTTGTTTTAAAGCTCCTCTTTAAACAGAGGAGGCTGATAGAATGGCAGGTGATCACAGACAGGCAGGAGAAGACCCAGTGCTGAGTCTAACCAACTGCACCAAAATCTAATGAACAGAAAACTTTAAAGGGTGATTAAAGAAGAACCGCAAAAATGATTTCTTCACATAAGGGATCAATTTAATAAGTATAACAGTCATGCCTTTACTTTATATATCAAAATCATGCTGACATCATGCTGTTTTCTTTAACAAGTGAGGTTATTTGTAAAATTGGTTGATCATGCTGATAAGCTGTGATGGCCATAATGCCTTTTGTTCACACTTACTGATACTACTGGATTCTGCATCTATATTGAAATCCACTTCAAATGTGCTGAATTCCACCCATCACTTTACTACAATCAACTATTTAATACATGGACAGTCCAGATTTTCAAGGGAAAGTGATATTCTTTGTTAATATTTCTCTACTCAGTCTTATGCAGAGGCTTTGAGAAAAGGTCTAATTGAGCATAGTATATATAGACAAGAGTTGTTTTAGTCAGTCACATTCATTCAGTAAGTCTTCAATTAATGCTTGCCTAGAAAATATTTTTCTATGGAGGTTATACTGTATAGTCTAGCAGAAAGCATAATGTAAAATTGGAAGTGCAGCATGAATTGACAATTGTAATATTATATTGGGCCTTCCTAGGATCCAGTGCCCAGGTATTATCGGAACCCCCCGCAGCTATTATAGTTGCTATTATAGTCCCTGCATACATGTAAATGAGATCACCTCTCAGGCCTTTTTTTCTAATTTCTCATTATAAGGCTATATTCTCATTTCAGTATTTGGTCAGTATTTCATGAGTATTGGTAAGCTTAAACCTTGAGTGGGTGAAAAATGCAGAAGTGGTGCACTTTCTACAGTATAGACCTAAAGTTTTGGCACCCTTGAAATTTAAAAATGAAACATTTCTCCCAGAAAACTATGTCAATTACACAAGTTTTGTTATATGAAAGTTTATTTCCTTAGTGTGTATTAGAACCACACCAAAAAAAATTAGAAAAAAAGGCAAATTGTGCATAATTCCACACAAAACCAAAATCGGGCTGGACAAAATTATTGGCTCCTTTCCAAATTTGAGAATCAACAACTTTGTTTCAAGCATGTAATGCTTGTTCAAACTCACCTGTGGCAAGTAACAGGTATGGGTAATGTGAAAATCACACTTGAAACCAGATACAAAAAAAGATAGAAGAACCAACATTTTTGAAAAATATCTACAATCTTGAGGTTATAAGTCCAACTCTAGAGATTTTGATATTACTTTGTCCATGGTGTGCAACATAAAATAAACAGGAAGTTTACAACTCATAGCACTGTAGCTAATCTCCCTGGCCGTAGACAGGAGAAACAAATGTATGAAAGTTTGCAATGCAGGATAATCCGGATGGTGTATAAGCATCCCTAACCAAGTTCCAAATAAATTAAAGCTGTCCTGCGAGCACAGGGTGCATCAGTGTCAGTGAGAACTATCAATTGAAATTTGAGTTAACTGAAAGGCTATGACAGGAGACCCAGGATGACACAGTGCTGACACGGAGAGACAATAAAAAGCTAGACTGAAGTGTGCAAAATGTATGTGAGTACGGTAAGCTGACATCTTTCTGGGAAAGCGTCTTGTGTACAGATAATAACAAGATAGAGCTTTATGTTAGAGCACATCATTCTACTGCTTGCCGAAAATGGAATGAGGTCTACAAAGAAAAGCTCACAGTGCCTACAGTGAAATATGGTGGATGCTCAAAGATATTTTGGCATTGTCCTGCTGGCAGTGGGATGGAGAGAGCAGCTGGGTCAATAGTTGAAGAGAGGGATGATAAATACAGAGACAAGAGAATTCCTGTTTTTACACAGAGCATAGAAAAGAGAATAATTAATTGGGTAGAAAGGTAAAATAAACAGTTGTAAGTACACAATGCTATATAATATGCCCATTGCAATATATTAAGAGGATAAAAACTTTGTTTGGAGCTTCTTTAATCTAGTTTTCTGTCTTTGAAGCCTCTCTAGCTTTCAAATATTCTTTTCAAAGTGTTGAGCTGAAATCTGGATCCCATATTAAAGATGTGGTTTACAGGAGTAATTTTACAGTGCTATTACGGAATTTAATCTTGCTTTTCATGCACTCTGATATCTTATTAACAAAGCACTACTGCTTAGTTTACTTCTACTCAAAATACTCAAGCCCTTCTGTTCTGCAGTCTTCAGTTTTATTCTCTCATCTATATTAAGTAATATTAGTATTGCACCATAGGTGGAGTGTGTATTTTGTGAATTTCATGGTAAAATGTAATATGATTATAATAACGTATTATTTGATTATTTAGTTCTTAAACTTGAAGGGAGAATCCAACTAGTAGGTGACAAGATGATGGCTACAAATGGAAAAGAAGAAGACTTTGCAACATCAAACTCTTCATGTAATCTGATTGGTGGGCGCATTGTTTCTCCCATGAATGAAGCAGAGAACAGTGCTGCATTGGAAATCGTGAAGAAATATAACAGATATGCATATGTGGGAGTGATAGGGGGGCCAGTACCTGGCACGTTCAACTACTTGAATGGAGCCCCTGTAGTTTTCACCAACTGGAGAAAAGGTGAACCCAGTGGAAAAGGAACTGAAGGCTGCACTGAAATGTATACTGATGGCCAGTGGAATGATAAAGCTTGTAACCAAAAACGCCTTACTGTATGTGAGATGTAAATCTACAATATGTTCTTTAGTACATTATGGAGCAATCATAAAGATGGCAAATGGAGTCTCTGAGGGTATTTCAAATACTGTACAATAAATTGTTATATCTTATAGAAAAACTTTTTGCATCCAGTGAATATGAAAAAAAACTTTACCGTGACGCCTAAATAAACCTAAAAGCAAATAATATTATTGTCTTTGTGTTTTTTCTTTTTTATCATATTATTTCATTCATTCATTTAAAAAAAAGCTGAGAATATTACATTATTTTTCAATAATTTCCTGAAACAGTTTCTAATGTCCAAAAAAGTCGAGCATTTAGGCCAGTAAGCTTAACCTCTACTGTGGGTAAAATCCTGGAGGGCATTCTAAGGGATGCTATACTGGAGTATCTGAAGAGGAATAAAATCATGACCCAGTATCAGCACGGGTTTACTAGGGACCGTTCATGTCAGACTAATTTGATCAGTTTCTATGAAAAGGTAAGTTTCGGATTGGACCAAGGGAACCCAGTGGATGTAGTGTATATGGACTTTTCAAAAGCTTTTGATACGGTGCTACACAAAAGGTTGATACATAAAATGAGAATAATGGGGTTAGGGGGAAATATGTGTAAGTGGGAAGAGCTGGCTCAGGGATAGGAAACAAAGGGTGGTTATTAATGGAGCACACTCGGACTGGGTAGTGGGTATTGGGCCCTCTTCTTTGTAACATATTTATTAATGACCTTGTAGGGGGCATTCAGAGTAGAATTTCAATATTTGCAGATGACACTAAACTCTGTAGGGTAATCAATACAGAGGAGGACAATTTTATATTACAGGATGATTTATGTAAACTAGAAGATTGGGCTGATAAATGGCAAATGAGCTTTAATGGGGATAAATGTAAGGTCATGCACTTGGGTAGAAGTAATAAGATGTATAATTATGTGCTTAATTCTAAAACTCTGGGCAAAACCATCAATGAAAAAGACCTGGGTGTATGGGTGGATGACAAACTTATATTCAGTGGTCAGTGTCAGGCAGCTGCTACAAAGGCAAATAAAATAATGGAATGCATTAAAAGAGGCATAGATGCTCATGAGGAGAACATAATTTTACCTCTATACAAGTCACTAGTTCGACCACACTTAGAATACTGTGCACAGTTCTTGTCTCTGGTGTATAAGAAAGACATAGCTGAACTGGAGCCGGTGCAGAGAAGAGCAACCAAGGTTATTAGAGGACTGAGGGGTCTGCAATACCAAGATAGGTTATTACAATTGGGGCTATTTAGTTTGGAAAAACGAAGACTAAGGAGTGATCTTATTTTAATGTATAAATATATGAGGGGACAGTACAAAGACCTTTCTGATGATCTTTTTAATCATAGACCTGAAAACAGGACAATGGGGCATCCTCTACGTTTGGAGGAAAAAAGGTTTAAGCATAATAACAGACGCGGATTCTTTACTGTAGGAGCAGTGAGACTATGGAACTCTCTGCCGTATGATGTTGTAATGAGTGATTCATTACTTAAATTTAAGAGGGAACTGGATACATTTCTGGAAGAGTATAATGTTTCAGGGTATATACACTAGATTCTTTGATAGGGTGTTGATCCAGGGAACTAGTCTAATTGCCGTATGTGGAGTCGGGAAGGAATTTTTTTCCCCAAGGTGGAGCTTACTCTTTGCCACATGGGTTTTTTTGCCTTCCTCTGGATCAACGTGTTAGGGCATGTTAGGTTAGGCTATGGGTTGAACTAGATGGACTTATAGTCTTCCTTCAACCTTAATAACTGTAACTATGTAACTATGTATACATAAATATGAAAATCTATGAGCAATAGTGTTCACTGTAATTAAAAAAAACAAAAACTAATAGATTGTGGGTATGGAAAGTATTCAGACCCCTTTAAATTTTTTACTCTTTGTTTCATTGCAGCCATTTGGTAAATTCAAAAAATTTATCTTTTTTCTCGTTAATGTTCACTCTGCACTCCATCTTGACTGAAAAAAACAGAAATGTAGAAATTTTTGCAAATTTCTTAAAACAGAAAAACTAAATTATGACTTGGTCCTAAGTATTCAGACCCTTTACTCAGTTTAGAGTAGAAGCACCTTTTTGATTTAGAATAGCTATGAGTCTTCTTGGGAATGATGCAACAAGTTTTTTCACTCCTGGATTTGGGGATCCTCTGCCATTGTTCCTTGAAGATCCTCTCCAGTTCTGTCAGGTTGGATGGTGAACAGTGGTGGACAGCCATTTTCAGGTTTCTCCAGAGATGCACAATTGGGTTTAGGTCAGGGCTCTGGCTGGACCAGTCAAGAATGGTCACAGAGTTGTTCTGAAGCTACTCCTTTGTTATTTTCGCTGTTTGCTTAGAGTCATTGTCCTGTTGGAAAGTAAACCTTTGGCCAAGTCTGAGGTCCAGAGGACTCTGGAAGAGATTTTCATCCAGGATATCTCTGTACTTGGCCGCATTCATGTTTCCTTCAATAGTATCCTGTCCCTGCAGCTGAAAAACACCCCCATAGAATGATGCTGCCACCACCATGTTTCACTGTTGGGATTGTAGTGGGCAGGTGATGAGCAGTGCCTGGTTTTCTCCACACATATAGCTTATCACCAAAAAGGTCTATCTTTGTCTCATCAGCCCAGAGAATCTTATTTCTCATAGTCTGGGAGTCCTTCGTGTGTTTTTTTTTTTAGCAAACTGTATGCAGGCTTTCATATGTCTTGCACTGAGGAGAGGCTTCCGTCTGGCGACTCTGCTATAAAAGCCCAACAGGTGGATAGCTGCAGTCATAGTTGACTTTGTGGAACTTTCTCCCATCTCCCTACTGCATCTCTGGAGCTCAGCCACAGTGATCTTGGGGTTTTTCTTTACCTCTCTCACCAAGTCTCTTGTCCCACTATTGCTCAGTTTGGCTCGACAGCCAGGTCTAGGAAGACTTCAAGTGGTCCCAAACTTCTTCCATTTATGGATTATGGAGGCCACTGTACTCTTAGGAACCTTGGGAACTGCAGAAATTCTTTTGCAACCTTGGCCAGTTCATTTGACCTCATGATTCTCATTTGGTCTGACCTTCAACTGTGAGCATTGAGGTCTTATATAGACAGGTGTAGATATTTCCAAATGAAGTTCTTTCAGATTACTTAAACACAGCTGGACTCCAATGAAGGAGTAGAACCATCTCAAGGAGGATCACAAGGAAATGGACTTAAATATGAGTGTCTGAGCAAAGGGTCTGAATACTTATGATCATGTGATATTTCAGTTTTTCTTTTCTTATACATTTGCAAAAATTTCTACATTTCTGTTTTTTCAGTCAAGATGGGATGCGGACTGTACATTAAAGGGAATCTGTCACCTACATTTTCATATATAAGCTTAGGCCACTGCCATCAGGGGCTTATCTACAGCATTCTGTAATGCTGTATATAAGACCCCCGATGTAACCTGAATGATAAGAAAAACAAATCATATTATACTCACCTGGGGGGGGTGGTCCGATGCGGTCTGGTCTGATGGGTGTCCCGGTCCGGGTCAGGCACCTCCCATCTTCATGCAATGACGACCCCTTCCTTGCTTCCTTGCAGATGATTTTAACCTGTGCCACCACTCCTGCTATTGCTGCGGCTGACTGAAGACCTGAAGAAAAGAAGAAAGATTTAATCTTCTCCTAATCCTGTTCCGCTGTTTTTTCTAGTCCACCCCAATCTCGCAGACCCCCTGACCCTTTTTCCCTGCTTTTCACACTTCCCTAGCCCCTTTCCAATTGCCCCTTCTGCCACCAAGCACTGATCGGTCCTTAATTGCTTTATTCTTGGCAGTTTTTTTTATTTTGCACCACCTCAGTGCATGTGTCCTGCTGCCGCTGAGTGATAATCCGTGATAAACAACACTGATCCGCATCCATGCTTACTTTTGAGCAGGACATTTCTTTTACCTGTTCATTTTTCCTCCCTCTCCTTTTGCACCACTTTCATGACTGCGTCCTGCAGCGCTCGAGCCGCTGATTAGTGACACACATTTGTGCTTGGTTTTTACCAAGACCTTTTCCTGTCCATTTTATTCCCCTTTGCAACACCTCCATGTGTGCATACTGCAGCCACCAAGCACTGATCAGTGATACACACCCCAGATCAGCATGAAGCCATAGATTACAGATTTTTGGCGCAATCAGAAATCCAATCTAATAGTACAAGCCTCATAGATAGCGACTTTTTCAAAGTATTGTTTTTCTGACTATTTTTTGGATCTCATTAAAATTCCACTTCATCATTAGGCAACTGGAGCCCCATAGGTAGAAATTATGAAGTTATGGGGCTTTAATCTTCACATGGTGATAGCAAAGAAGTCAAAAGTTCAGCATTATTGGAGTGTTCATGTTTTATGTAACACTCCAGTTTGCTGCATGGCTATGTCCTAGACACGCTTTGAGGCCATTCACAAATGTTTGCATTACAAAGTAAATTGCCTCTTCAGAGAGGAAGAGAACTTTAACTCTAAAATGCTACCTGTTGGAAACAGCAATCCTACAAGTTATATTCGACCATATGACTTAAGATAAAAGCCAAATCAGAATCTCACAAAGATGGCCACTGTTATGGACCTGGTGGGTAGGAGCACCTGGAACGACCTAATGGTTAAACTCACACATGACAAGCTCTGGGAAGTGGGAGCTCTGCTGACCGCAACCCCTAATCCTATCACACAACTAGAAATAGCCGTGGAGCGTACCTAACACTGCCTAGACGCCTCTTCACAGCCTAAGAGCTAACTAGCCCTAGAGATAGAAAATAAAGCCTACCTTGCCTCAGAGAAATTCCCCAAAGGAAAAGGCAGCCCCCCACATATATTGACTGTGAGTTAAGATGAAGTCACAAACACAGAAATGAAACAGGTTTCAGCAAAGGAGGCCAGACTTACTATACAGACTGAGGATAGGAAAGGTATCTTTGCGGTCAGCACAAAAAACTACAAAAAGACCACGCAGAGTGTGCAAAAAGACCTCCGCACCGACTCACGGTGCGGAGGTGCCACTCTGCATCCCAGAGCTTCCAGCTAGCAAGGCAAAATCATGATAGCAAGCTGGACAAGGAAACAATGAACAAATAATTAACTAGCAGGGACTTAGCTTCTGCTGGAGTAGACAGGTCACCAGAAAGATCCAAGAGCGAACTGAACCAGTACAAGAACATTGTCAGCTGGCATGGAGTAACGATCAGAGTGGAGTTAAATAGAGCAGCCAGCCTAAGACTAAACTAGGTCACTTGTGGAAGGAACCTCAGAACCAGCAGCTCCACTCACAGCCACCAAAGGGAGTCCATGGACAGAACTCGCCGAAGTACCATTCATGACCACAGGAGGGAGTTCGATAACAGAATTCACAACAGTACCCCCCCTTGAGGAGGGGTCACCGAACCCTCACCAGAACCCCCAGGCCGATCAGGACGAGCCAAATGAAAGGCACGAACCAGATCGGCAGCATGAACATCAGAGGCAACAACCCAGGAATTATCTTCCTGACCATAACCCTTCCACTTGACCAGGTACTGGAGTTTCCGTCTCGAAATACGAGAATCTAAAATCTTCTCCACCACATACTCCAACTCCCCCTCGACCAACACCGGGGCAGGAGGGTCAACGGAGGGAACCATAGGCGCCACGTATCTCCGCAATAACGACCTATGGAACACATTATGGATGGCAAAAGAAGCTGGAAGGGCCAAACGAAATGACACAGGATTGAGAACTTCAGAAATCTTATACGGACAAATGAAACGAGGCTTAAACTTAGGAGAGGAAACCTTCATAGGAACACAACGAGACGACAACCAAACCAAATCCCCAACACGAAGTCGCGGACCAACACAGCGCCGGCGGTTAGCGAAACGTTGAGCCTTCTCCTGGGACAATGTCAAATTGTCCACCACATGAGTCCAAATCTGCTGCAACCTGTCCACCACAGTATCCACACCAGGACAGTCCGAAGGCTCAACCTGCCCTGAAGAGAAACGAGGATGGAAACCAGAATTACAGAAAAAAGGCGAAACCAAAGTAGCCGAGCTGGCCCGATTATTATTAATGGCGAACTCAGCCAAAGGCAAGAAGGACACCCAATCATCCTGATCAGCAGAAACAAAGCATCTCAGATATGTTTCCAAAGTCTGATTAGTTTGTTCGGTTTGGCCATTTGTCTGAGGATGGAAAGCCGAGGAAAAAGACAAATCAATGCCCATCTTAGCACAAAAAGACACCAAAACCTCGAAACAAACTGGGAACCTCTGTCCGAGACGATGTTCTCCGGAATGCCATGCAAACGAACCACATGCTGGAAAAACAATGGCACCAAATCAGAGGAGGAAGGCAACTTAGACAAGGGTACCAAATGGACCATCTTAGAGAAGCGATCACAAACCACCCAAATGACCGACATCCTTTGAGAGACAGGGAGATCTGAAATAAAATCCATGGCAATATGCGTCCAGGGACTCTTCGGGACCGGCAAGGGCAAAAGCAACCCACTGGCACGAGAACAGGAGGGCTTAGCCTGAGCATAAGTCCCACAGGACTGCACAAAAGAACGCACATCCCTTGACAAAGAAGGCCACCAAAAGAATCTAGCCACCAAATCTCTGGTACCAAAGATTCCAGGATGACCAGCCAACACCGAACAATGAACCTCAGAGATAACTCTACTAGTCCATCTATCAGGGACAAACATTTTCTTCGCTGGACAACGGTCAGGTCTATCAGCCTGAAACTTCTGCAGCACTCGCCACAAATCAGGGGAGATGGCAGGCAAAATTACCCCCTCTTTGAGAATACCCGCCGGCTCAGGAACACCCGGAGAGTCAAGCACAAAACTCCCTGACAGGGCATCAGCCTTCACATTCTTAGAGCCCGGAAGGTACGAAACCACAAAATCAAAACGGGAGAAAAACAGCGATCATCGAGCCTGTCTAGGATTCAACCGTTTGGCAGACTCGAGATAAGTCAGATTCTTGTGATCCGTCAAGACCACCACGCGATGCTTGGCTCCTTCAAGCTAATGTCGCCACTCCTCGAATGCCCACTTCATGGCCAACAACTCTCGATTGCCAACATCATAATTGCGCTCAGCAGGCGAGAATTTTCTAGAAAAGAAGGCACATGGTTTCATCACCGAGCCATCAGAACTCCTTTGCGACAAAACAGCCCTTGCTCCAATCTCAGAAGCATCAACCTTGACCTGAAACGGGAGCGAAACATCTGGCTGACACAACACAGGGGCAGAAGAAAAATGACGCTTCAACTCCTGAAAAGCCTCTACAGCCGCAGAGGACCAATTGACCACATCAGCACCTTTCTTGGTCAAATCAGTCAATGGTTTAGCAATACTAGAAAAATTAGCCATGAAGCGACGGTAAAAATTAGCAAAGCCCAGGAACTTCTGCAGGCTCTTCACAGATGTCGGCTGAGTCCAATCATAAATGGCCTGAACTTTAACAGGGTCCATCTCGATAGTAGAAGGGGAAAAAATGAAACCCAATAATGAAACCTTCTGAACGCCGAAGAGACATTTCGACCCCTTCACAAACAAGGAATTCGCACGAAGGACCTGGAACACCATTCTGACCTGCTTCACATGAGACTCCCAATCATCCGAAAAGACCAAAATATCATCCAAATATACAATCATGAATCTATCCAGGTACTTTCGGAAGATGTCATGCATAAAGGACTGAAACACAGATGGAGCATTAGAAAGCCCGAATGGCATAACCAGGTACTCAAAATGGCCCTCGGGCGTATTAAATGCTGTTTTACATTAGTCGCTCTGTTTAATTCGCACAAGATTATACGCCCCTCGAAGATCTATCTTGGTGAACCAACTAGCCCCCTTAATCCGAGCAAACAAATCAGACAGCAGCGGCAAAGGGTACTGAAATTTGACTGTGATCTTATTAAGAAGGCGGTAATCAATACAAGGTCTCAAAGAACCATCCTTCTTGGCCACAAAAAAGAACCCTGCTCCCAACGGTGATGACGACGGGCGAATATGACCTTTTTCCAAGGATTCCTTTATATAACTCCGCATAGCAGCGTGCTATGGCACAGATAAATTGAACAGTCGGCCCTTAGGAAACTTACTACCAGGAATCAAATTAATAGCACAATCGCAGTCCCTATGAGGAGGTAGGGCACTGGATTTGGGCTCATCAAATACATCCTGGTAATCTGACAAAAACTCAGGGACTTCAGAAGGAGTGGAAGGCGAAATTGACAGCAATGGAACATCACCATGTACCCCCTGACAACCCCAGCCGGACACAGACATAGATTTCTAATCCAATACTGGATTATGGACCTGTAGCCATGGCAACCCCAAAATGACCACATCATGCAGATTATGCAACACCAAAAAGCGAATATCCTCCTGATGAGCAGGAGCCATGCACAATGTCAATTGAGTCCAGTACTGAGGCTTATTCTTGGCCAAAGGCGTAGCATCAATTCCTCTCAATGGAATAGGATACTGCAAGGGCTCCAAGAAACAACCACAGCGCCTGGCAAACTCCAAGTCCATCAAATTCAGGGCAGCGCCTTAATCCACAAATGCCATAACAGAATAGGATGACAAAGAGCAAATCAGAGTAACGGACAAAAGAAATTTAGACTGTACCGTACCAATGGTGGCAGACCTAGCGAACCGCTTAGTGCGCTTAGGACAATCGGAGATAGCATGAGTGGAATCACCACAGTAAAAACACAGCCAATTCCGACATCTGTGTTCTTGCCGTTCAGCTCTGGTCAAAGTCCTATCACATTGCACAGGCTCAGGCCTATGCTCAGAGAATACCGCTAAATGGTGCACAGTTTTGCGCTCACGCAAGCGCTGATCGATCTGAATGGCCAAGGACATAGACTCATTCAGACAAGCAGGCATGGGAAATCCCACCATGACATCCTTAAGGGCTTCAGAAAGACCCTTTCTGAAAATTGCCGCCAGGGCACACTCATTCCACTGAGTAAGCACAGACCACTTTCTAAACTTCTGACAATACACCTCAGCTTCATCCTGACCCTGACACAAAGCCAGCAAGATTTTCTCTGCCTGATCCACTGAATTCGGTTCATCATAAAGCAATCCAAGCACCAGAAAAAACGTATCTACATCACGCAATGCCGGATCTCCTGGCGCAAGGGAAAATGCCCAGTCTTGAGGGTCACCACGCAACAAAGAAATAATGATTTTTACTTGTTGAACGGGGTCACCAGAGGAGCGGGGTTTCAAAGCTAGAAACAGTTTACAATTATTTTTGAAATTCAGGAACTTAGATCTATCCCCAGAAAACAAATCAGGAATAGGAATTCTAGGCTCTAACATCGGATTCTGAACCACAAAATCTTGAATGTTTTGTACCCTTGCAGTGAGATGATCCACACAAGAGGACAGACCTTGAATGTCCATATCTACACCTGTGTCCTGAACCACCCAGAGGTTAAGGGGAAAAGAAAGACAAAACACACTGCAGAGAAAAAAAAATGGTCTCAGAACTTCTCTTATCCCTCTATTGAGATGCATTAATACTTTGGGGCCAGCTGTACTGTTATGGACCTGGTGGTTAGGAGCAGCTGGAACGACCTGATGGTTAAACTCACACAGGACAAGTTCTGGGAAGTGGGAGCTCTGCTGACCGCAACCCCTAATCCTATCACACAACTAGAAATAGCCGTGGAGCGTACCTAACTCTACCTAGACGCCTCTTCACAGCCTAAGAGCTAACTAGCCCTAGAGATAGAAAATAAAGCAGCAAAAAAACAAATATGAAGATACTGTAACCGAAATCTCCACCATGCTCACACCCCAAGTGGGGGAGCCACCCAGGGAGATATTCAATACCAATAGTAAAAGTGGACACTCCTCACAATAGCAACAAGAAGGAAACAATGGAGTGAAAGTCTATAAGCAATATTTATTATTTACAACAATTGGCAACCATAGCCAAGAAGCATACAGATATCGTAATTCAAATAGACATTACACATAACTGAAAAGGAGGATGAATAGTAGCAAAAGATGGAAATAGACCAACATGGTGTCTATTTCCATCTTTTGCTACTATTCATCCTCCTTTTCAGTTATGTGTAATGTCTATTTGAATTACGATATCTGTATGCTTCTTGGCTATGGTTGCCAATTGTTGTAGATAGAAAATAAAGCCTACTTTGCCTCAGAGAAATTCCCCAAAGGAAAAGGCAGCCCCCCACATATATTGACTGTGAGTTAAGAAGAAAGTCACAAACACAGAAATGAAACAGGTTTCAGCAAAGGGAGGCCAGACTTACTAAACAGACTGAGGATAGGAAAGGTATCTTTGCGGTCAGCACAAAAAACTACAAAAAGACCACGCAGAGTGTGCAAAAAGACCTCCGCACCGACTCACGGTGCGGAGGTGCCACTCTGCATCCCAGAGCTTCCAGCTAGCAAGGCAAAATCATGATAGCAAGCTGGACAAGGAAACAATGAACAAATAATTAACTAGCAGGGACTTAGCTTCTGCTGGAGTAGACAGGTCACCAGAAAGATCCAAGAGCGAACTGAACCAGTACAAGAACATTGTCAGCTGGCATGGAGTAACGATCAGAGTGGAGTTAAATAGAGCAGCCAGCCTAAGACTAAACTAGGTCACTTGTGGAAGGAACCTCAGAACCAGCAGCTCCACTCACAGCCACCAAAGGGAGTCCATGGACAGAACTCGCCGAAGTACCATTCATGACCACAGGAGGGAGTTCGATAACAGAATTCACAACAGTACCCCCCCTTGAGGAGGGGTCACCGAACCCTCACCAGAACCCCCAGGCCGATCAGGACGAGCCAAATGAAAGGCACGAACCAGATCGGCAGCATGAACATCAGAGGCAACAACCCAGGAATTATCTTCCTGACCATAACCCTTCCACTTGACCAGGTACTGGAGTTTCCGTCTCGAAATACGAGAATCTAAAATCTTCTCCACCACATACTCCAACTCCCCCTCGACCAACACCGGGGCAGGAGGGTCAACGGAGGCAACCATAGGCGCCACGTATCTCCGCAATAACGACCTATGGAACACATTATGGATGGCAAAAGAAGCTGGAAGGGCCAAAAGAAATGACACAGGATTGAGAACTTCAGAAATCTTATACGGACAAATGAAACGAGGCTTAAACTTAGGAGAGGAAACCTTCATAGGAACACAACGAGACGACAACCAAACCAAATCCCCAACACGAAGTCGGGGACCAACACAGCGCCGGCGGTTAGCGAAACGTTGAGCCTTCTCCTGGGACAATGTCAAATTGTCCACCACATGAGTCCAAATCTGCTGCAACCTGTCCACCACAGTATCCACACCAGGACAGTCCGAAGGCTCAACCTGCCCTGAAGAGAAACGAGGATGGAAACCAGAATTACAGAAAAAAAGGCGAAACCAAAGTAGCCGAGCTGACCCGATTATTATTAATGGCGAACTCAGCCAAAGGCAAGAAGGACACCCAATCATCCTGATCAGCAGAAACAAAGGAACCTCAGAACCAGCAGCTCCACTCACAGCCACCAGAGGGAGTCCATGGACAGAACTCGCCGAAGTACCATTCATGACCACAGGAGGGAGTTCGATAACAGAATTCACAACAGGCCACATGCTGAACCTTATCTTTACTCACCTCTGTTCCCTTTCTAATCTCACTAACTCACCCCTCCCCTGTTTGAAAACATCCTACTGACATTCTCTTCCCTCTCCTCTCCTAGTGCGCAACCCCTTCTCCAAAACGTACCCACCCTCGCAGAAATCTCAAACACCTCAATTTACTCTCACTTTCTGAGTCCCTTCTCCCTCTTACAGACATAGCTTCCTTACATGACACAGATTCTGCTGCCAGTTTACATAACATGACAAATAATAGCAGCTCTCTATTTGGCTGCCCCTTCACTCAGAGAAAAACTTGTACAATCAACAAGCAACCCTTGCTGACCAGCCGAACCAAATAACTGAGACGGGCTTCCAGGGTTGCTGAGCGAAGATGGAAGAGATCCTGTTCTGATAAAAAAAATTATAGCATACAAGCAGTCCCTTGCCAGCTTCAAGTCCATGCTCACTGCCGCAAAACAAACATACTTCTCATCTCTCATATCTTCTCTGTCTCACAACCCTAAAAGCTTTTCAACACTTTCAATTCTCTACTTCATACCCAGCACCTCCTCCCTCTCCTCTCACGTATGCTAAAAACTTTGCCTCTTTTGTTAAGCAGAAGATTGATAACATCAGAGAAAGCTTTGCCCTTCAGTCCCCAATGCCCCTCCTCTTTACTGCTCAGCCATGTTCTTCCAAAACCAGCTTCTTCACAATGACAGAAGATCAGCTCCCCACCCTACTGTCAAGATCACATTTCACCACTTGCATGCTTGACCCGCTCCCATCCCACTTCATCCCTAACCTCGCCACAGTCTTCATCCCAACCCTAACACATCTCTTCAACCTTTTACTTGCAAATGGTGTCTTCTCCTCATCCTTCAAACATGCCTCAATCACACCCATCCTCAAAAAGTCCTCCCTTGACCTATCCTCTGTGTCTAGCTATCACCCGATATCACTTCTCCCTTATGCCTCAGAACTACTGTCCATCTTGAACTGTCCTCCCACCTCTTCTCCTGCTCCATCTTTGACCACTTACAATCTGGCTTCCGACCGCATCACTCAATTGAAACTGCCCTAACTAAAGTCACCAATGACCTACTTTATTATTATTATTATTTATTTATATAGCACCATTAATTCCATGGTACTGTACATGAGAAAGGGGTTACATACAGAGTTATAGATATAATTTACAGTAAACAAGTTTAAAGTGACAGACTGGTACAGAGGGAGATGACCCTGTCCTTGTGGACTTACATTCTAACCACAAAGAGCAAGCAACAGTACTCTGTCCTCCTTCTCCTGGACCTGTCTTCTGCCTTTGAAACTGTGGACCATTCCCTCTTGTTACAAAATCTCTCATCTTTTGGCATTACAGATTTAGGGTTATCCTGTATCTTGTCCTACCTAACAGACCAGACATTTATTGTCTCCCTCACCCAGACCACCTCCTCACCTCGCCCCCTGTCTGTCGGTCTTCCCTAAGGCTCACTTCTAGGACCCCTACTCTTCTCCATCTACACCTTCGGCCTGGGACAGCTCATAGAATCCCACGGTTTGCAGTACCATCTCTACCCCAATGACACGCAGATCTACCTATCTGGTCCTGACATCACTTCCTTACCGACCAAAATCCCACAATGTCTGTTCGCTATGTCATCTTTCTTTTCTGCTCACTTTCTAAAACTTAAAATGGACAAAACAAAATTCATCATCTTTCCCCATCTCACTCTTCCCCTCTACCAGACCTATCCAGCAATGTCAATGGCTGCTCACTTTCCCCAGTCCCGCATGGTCGGTGCCTCGGGGTGATACTCTGCCCTCTCTTTCAAGCCACATATCAAAGCCCGTGCCTCCTCCTGCTGACTCCAACTTAAAAACATTACCCGGATCCATACATTTCTTGACCAAGAAACTGCAAAAACACTCATGCACGCCCTCATCATTTCCGCCTTGACTATTGCAACCTCCTACTCTCTGGACTCCCCTCCAGCACTCTTGCACCAATCTATCCTATACTCTGTTGCCCGACTAGTCCAACTTTCACCCTATTATTCCCCAGCCTCTACTCTCTGCCAAGCCCTTCACTGGCTTCCTATTGTCCAGAGGCTCCAGTTCAAAACATTAACTATTACATACAAAGCCATCCACAACCTGTCTCCTCCATAAATCTGTGACTTGCTCTCCTGGTACTTACCTACACACAACCTTCGATCCTCTCAAGATCTACTTCTCTACTCACCTCTCATCTCTTCTTCCCACAACCACATACAAGACTTCTCCCGTGCTTCTCCCATACTCTGGAACTCTCTACCCCAACACATCAGATTTTCACCTTTCACGGAAACCTTCAAAAGGAACCTAAAGACCCACCTCTTCTGACAAGCCTACAACCTGCAGTGATCCTCAGTCTACTGAACCGCGACACATCCAGCTCTACCCTCTCTTAGTGTATCCTCACCAATCCCCTGTAGACTGTGAGAACTCGCGGCAGGGTCCTCTCTTCTTCTGTACTTGTGTCTGCCTTGTATTGCTCATGTTTATTGTAGTTGTCTATGTATGCCCCTTTTTCACATGTAAAGCGCCATGGAATAAAAGGCCCTATAAAAATGAATAATAATAATTACAGGAAGGACACTCAACCTCCTGAATGTGTCCATGTCCTGCGAGTGAGTGGGAAAATTGTATGGAAAATGGTGCACCCTCTGCTGGATCAGAGATATCACCTTCACCTTGTCTGCTACGTGCTCGGGTTTGGCTTATTGCGGATCGGATAGGCAGATTGTTGGGAGGTGCTGAGAAAAACCTACAGTTCCTGGTACACATCGGTACTAATGACAAAGTTTGAAGGAAGTAGGAGGTCCTTAAAAACAGGGAACTAGGAGAGAAGCTGAAGGACAGGACCTCCAAGGTGGTGTTATAAGAAATACTACGAGTGACACAAGCATCACTAGAAAGACAGTGGGAGCTTAGGGAGATAAATAAATGGGTTAGAAATTGGTGAAGGAAGGAAGAGTTTGGGTTCATGGAGAACTAGGCTGACTTCACTGTTGGCTACAGGCTCTACGGTAGGGATGGGTTGCATCTCGATGGGGAGGGTGCAGCTGTGCTTGGAGAAAAATGGTCAGACACATGGAGGAGCTTTTAAACTAGGATCTGGGGGAGGGAAGGTAGATGTATCTCAGTGAGACACATATATGTATATATATTAATATTTCATCCAGCGCAATATAGCAGAAAGCTGGTAATTCAATTACCGGCTTTTGCTTTCTCCTTCCTAAACCCAACATGATATGAGACCTGGTTTACATACAGTAAACCATCTCATATCCCCATTTTTTTTTTCATATTCCACACTACTAATGTCAGTAGTGTGTCTATGCAAAATTTGGCCATTCTAGCTAGTAAATTAAAGGGTTAAATGGCGGAAAAAATTGGTGTGGGCTCTCGCACAATTTTCTCCACCAGAGTAGTAAAGCCAGTGACTGAGGGCAGATATTAATAGCCTGGAGAGGGTCCACGGTTATTGCCCCTTCCCCCTGGCTAAAAACACCTTATCATACCAGATCATAAGAGGCGCCCTCTGCTGGTTGTCCTCATATGAACTCGAGCCAGGGAGCTTTCTAGGAAGGTTCCCACGATCTAGGAACAGCCAGCAGAGGGCGCCTCACCGCAAATGCAGGTAAATATAGGTCAATTACTTACTTTACCTACATTCTCCGGGGTTTTGCAGACATGAGCAGTTGCATTAGCAAAGCTCGTGGCTGCAAAATATTTTAACCCCTTCAGATGGATTTACATCGTTGGACGTGACAGATAGGTATGTATATTGTTGGTTTATTTTTTTATTTTTTTCTTTACAGATCGAGGGTCTTCAGTGAGTGGATTGAGAGTAGAATAAATTAATACAACAACCTTTGTGATTTTTTCATTAAATTAATTTTTAATAATGTGTGTGTGTTATTTTTTAACCCTTTACTACTATTGGATTAATAATGGATAGGTGTCAGAATTGACTCCTCTCCATTATTAATTTGGCTTAATGTCACCTTACAATAGCAAGGTGGCATTAACCTTTCATTACCCCATATCCCACCGCTACACGGGAATGGGAAGAGAGTGGCCAAGTTCCAGAATAGGCGCATCTTCCAGATGTGCCTTTTCTGGGGTGGCTGGGGGCAGGTGTTTTTAGCCAGGGGGGGGCCAATAACCATGGACCCTCTCCAGGCTATTAATATCTTCCCTCAGTCACTGGCTTTACTACTCTAGCGGAGAAAATTGTGCGGGAGCCCACGCCAATTTTTTCCTCCATTTAACCCTTTAATTTACTAGCTAGAACGGCCAAATTTTGCATAGACACATTACTGACATTAGTAGTGTGAAATATGCAAAAAAAAATGGGGATATGAGATGGTTTACTGTATGTAAACCAGGTCTCATATCATGTCGGGTTTAGGAAGGAGAAAGCAAAAGCCGGTAATTGAATTACCGGCTTTCTGCTATATCGCGCTGGATGAAATATTAATATATATACATATATGTGTCTACTGACATATATATATATATATATATATATATATATATAGACAGTATATATGTTTTTTTTTTTTTTTTACACATGGATCCCTTGTATAGCCGTATGTCGGTTTTGCAAGCCTGCGATAAAAACACGCAGTACGGATGACATACGGATTACATACGGAGGATGCCATGTGCAAAAAACGCTGAAACACCCTGCCTACGGAGGAGCTACAGACCACTATTTTGGGGACTTTTCAGCGTATTACGGCCGTAAAAAACGGACCGTATTTTCATACGCTGAGTGTGAAGCCGGCCTTACAGAAACCTGGCTGGATGAAACCCATGACTGGATGTCAAATACAGAGGGTTACACTACATTTATAAAGGATAGGAAAGACAGAAAACATGGCAGGGTGTGATTTTTTTTAAATCTAACTTAATACCAGTGCTCAATGATGACATTGATGGGATCAATGGACAATGTAAAGTCAGTGTTAGGCGTCGAGTTCCCGCTGCTGCACAGGGGGAATCTCAAACCACCTCCGCTGCGGTCTCTCATTTTCCTCCAACTGCAGTGGAGCCTGCTCAGCAGAGACATCAGTCCCAGCACCTGGCTCTGGCAGATACTGTGTGTTTGGTTACTGCTGCCCTTCCAGCCATTATAACCAGCACTGATCAGCGGTAAGGAGGCGCTCCTAGTTCTAAGTCCTGCTTTTTTTTTTTTTTGAGCATGCCCAAGGGAAGACCTCTCATTGGAGGTTGGGGGTCACATGCTGCGGTCCTGTGGTAGCTCCTTTTGGACCACTAGGAAGGTCCTGCAGAGCTAGAGCTACAGTTTGCATGGCTGCACGGCCATGAGCTGGTATAAACCTGTTATCGTGTGTGTGTGTGTGGATGTATGCCTGTTCTCGTGATTGCTCCTTAATCATTCCCATTCCTAGTGATGTTGAATTCTCACGAATGTTGGAGCTACCTAGCGCCTGACAGTACTAACCTGTAGGCACTCTGTGCCGTAATCTTTAATTACTCCAATCCACCCGCTCCTATGAACTCGTTAAATGCCGCTGTCAAACTCTGACAGCAGCATTTAACAAACACCTCTGGACATCCGGTCGGAAAGACGCGCATTGCAGACCCCTGTCACGTCATCGGGGATCAGCAGTGCATCGGCATGACAACCAGAGGTTTCCTTCAGACCTCTATGGTTGATGATGCCAGGTTGCTATGAGTTCCACCCTGTGGTCGGCGCTCATGGCAATGCTGTAATTCTGCTACATTGAGGTGATCTGAGCATCGCCTCTATGTATCAGAGGCAATTGAATTATGGCAGCTTCTAGCCTCCCATGGAGGCTATTGAAGCATGCCAAAATAAAAAAAAATGTTTTTAAAAATATGAAAAAAAATAAAAAAATATAAAAGTTTAAATCACAGCCCTTTTATAATAAAACAATAAAAAAATCAAACCTACACATATTTGGTATCGCCGCTTTCAGAATTGCCTGATCTATAAAAAAAGAATTTACCTGATGGCTAAATGGCGCAGCGATAAAAAAGTAAAAACGCTAGAATAACATTTTTTTGGTTTCTGCGACATTGCATTAACCTCTTTACCCCCAAGGGTGGTTTGCACGTTAATGACCGGGCCAATTTTTACAATTCTGGCCACTGTCCCTTTATGAGGTTATAACTCTGGAACGCTTCAACGGATCCCAGTGATTCTGACATTGTTTTCTCGTGACATATTGTACTTCATGACAAATGGTAAAAATTCTTTGATAGTACCTGCGTTTATTTGTGAAAAAAACGGAAATTTGGCAAAAATTATGAAAATTTCGCAATTTTCCAACTTTGAATTTTTATGCAATTAAATCACAGAGATATGTCACACAAAATACTTAATAAGTAACATTTCCCACATGTCTACTTTACATCAGCACAATTTCGGAACCAAAATTTTTTTTGTTAGGGAGTTATAAGGGTGAAAATTTGACCAGCAATTTCTCATTTCTACAACACCATTTTTTTTTAGGGACCACATCTCATTTGAAGTCATTTTGAGGGGTCTATATGATAGAAAATACCAAAGTGTGACACCATTCTAAAAACTACACCCCTCAAGGTGCTCAAAACCACATTCAAGAAGTTTATTAACCCTTCTGGTGTTTCACAGGAATTTTTTGAATGTTTAACTAAATATTAACATTTAACTTTTTTTCACAAAAAAGTTAATTCAGCTCCAATTTGTTTTATTTTACCAAGGGTAACAGGAGAAAATGGACCCCAGACATTGTTGTACAATTTGTCCTGAGTACGCCAATACCCCACATGTGGGGGTAAACCACTGTTTGGGCGCATGGCACAGCTCGGAAGCGAAGGAGCGCCATTTGACTTTTCAATGCAAAATTGACTGGAATTGAGATGGGACGCCATGTTGCGTTTTGAGAGCCCCTGATGTGCCTAAACATTGAAACCCCCCACAAGTGACACCATTTTGGAAAGTAGACCCCCTAAGGAACTTATCTAGAGGTGTGGTGAGCACTTTGACCCACCAAGTGCTTCACAGAAGTTTATATTGTAGAACCGTAAAAATAAAAAATCATATTTTTTCACAAAAATTATCTTTTCGCCCCCAATTTTTTATTTTTCCAAGGGTAAGAGAAGAAATTGGACCCCAAAAGTTGTTGTCCAATTTGTCCTGAGTACGCTGATACCCCATAAGTGGGGGTAAACCACTGTTTGGGCGCATGGCACAGCTCGGAAGCGAAGGAGCGCCGTTTGACTTTTCAATGCAAAATTGACAGGAATTGAGATGGGACGCCATGTTGCGTTTTGAGAGCCCCTGATGTGCCTAAACATTGAAACCCCCCACAAGTGACACCATTTTGGAAAGTAGACCCCCTAAAGAACTTATCTAGAGGTGTGGTGAGCACTTTGACCCTACCAGTGCTTCACAAAAGTTTATAATGCAGAACTGTAAACATAAAAAATAATATTTTTTCACAAAAATTATCTTTTCGCCCCCAATTTTTTATTTTTCCAAGGGTAAGAGAAGAAATTGGACCCCAAAAGTTGTTGTCCAATTTGTCCTGAGTACGCTGATACCCCATATGTGGGGGTAAACCACTGTTTGGGCGGATGGGAGAGCTCGGAAGGGAAGGAGCGCCGTTTGACTTTTCAATGCAAAATTGACAGGAATTGAGATGGGACGCCATGTTGCGTTTGGAGAGCCACTGATGTGCCTAAACATTGAAACCCCCACAAGTGACACCATTTTGGAAAGTAGACCCCCTAAGGAACTTATCTAGAGGTGTGGTGAGCACTTTGACCCACCCAGTGCTTCACAGAAGTTTATTATGCAGAACCGTAAAAATAAAAAATCATATTTTTTCACAAAAATTATCTTTTCGACCCTAATTTTTTATTTTTCCAAGGGTAAGAGAAGAAATTGGAC
Source organism: Ranitomeya imitator (assembly GCF_032444005.1). Classification (NCBI taxonomy): domain Eukaryota; kingdom Metazoa; phylum Chordata; class Amphibia; order Anura; family Dendrobatidae; genus Ranitomeya; species Ranitomeya imitator. The sequence continues at coordinate 701,011,910 of NC_091283.1, forward strand.
CCCAAAAGTTGTTGTACAATTTGTCCTGAGTACGCTGATACCCCATATGTTGGGGGGAACCACTGTTTGGGCGCATGGGAGGGCTCGGAAAGGAAGGAGCTCCATTTGGAATGCAGACTTAGATGGAATGGTCTGCAGGTGTCACATTGCATTTACAGAGTCCCTAATGTACCTAAACAGTAGAAACCCCCCACAAGTGACACCATTTTGGAAACTAGACCCCCTAAGGAACTCATCTAGATGTGTTGTGAGAGCTTTGAATCCCCAAGTGTTTCACTACAGTTTGCAACGCAGAGCCGTGAAAATTAAAAAAAAAATCTTTCCCCCAAAAATTATTTTTTAGCCCCCAGTTTTGTATTTTCCCGAGGGTAAGAGGAGAAATTCGACCCCAAAAGTTGTTGTCCAATTTGTCCTGAGTACGCTGATACCCCATATGTTGGGGGGAACCACCGTTTGGGCGCATGGGAGGGCTCGGAAGGGAAGGAGTGCCATTTGGAATGCAGACTTAGATGGAATGGTCTGCAGGCATCACATTACGTTTGCAGAACCCCTAATGTACCTAAACAGTAGAAACCCCCCACAAGTGACCCCATATTGGAAACTAGACCCCCCAGGGAACTTATCTAGATGTGTTGTGAGAACTTTGAACCCCCAAGTGTTTCACTACAGTTTATAACGCAGAGCCGTAAAAATAAAAAATCTTTTTTTTCCCACAAAAATTATTTTTTAGCCCCCAGTTTTGTATTTTCCCAAGGGTAACAGGAGAAATTGGACCCCAACAGTTCTTGTCCTATTCGTCCTGAGTACGCTGATACACCATATGTTGGGGTAAACCCCTGTTTGGGCACACGGGAGAGCTCGGAAGGGAAGAAGCACTGTTTTACTTTTTCAACGCAGAATTGGCTGGAATTGAGATCGGACGCCATGTCGCATTTGGAGAGCCCCTGATGTGCCTAAACAGTGGAAACCCCCCAATTATAACTGAAACCCTAATCCAAACACTCCCCTAACCCTAATTCCAACGGTAACCCTAACCACACCTCTAAGCCAGACACACCCCTAACCCTAATCCCAACCCTATTCCCAACTGTAAATGTAATCTAAACCCTAACTGTAACTTTAGCCCCAACCCAAACTGTAGCCCTAGCCCTAACCCTAGCCCTAACCCTAACCCTAGCCCTAACTCTAGCCCTAACCCTAACCCTAGCCCTAACCCTAGCCCTAACCCTAACCCTAGCCCTAACCCTAGCCCTAACCCTAGCCCTAACCCTATACCTAGCCCTAACCCTAGCCCTAACCCTAACCCTATCCCTAACCCTAGCCCTAACCCCAGCCCTAACCCTAGCCCTAGCCCTAACCCTAACCCTAGCCCTAGCCCTAACCATAGCCCTAACCCTTGCCCTAACCCTAGCCCTAACCCTAGCCCTAACCCTAGCCCTAACCCTAGCCCTAATGGGAAAATGGAAATAAATACATTTTTTTAATTTTTCCCTAACTAAGGGGGTGATGATGGGGGGTTTGATTTACTTTTATAGCGAGTTTTTTAGCGGATTTTTAAGATTGGCAGCCGTCACACACTGAAAGACGCTTTTTATTGCAAAAAATATTTTTTGCATTACCACATTTTGAGAGCTATTATTTTTCCATATTTTGGTCCACAGAGTCATGTGAGGTCTTGTTTTTTGCGGGACGAGTTGACGTTTTTATTGGTAACATTTTCGGGCACGTGACATTTTTTGATCGCTTTTTATTCCAATTTTTGTGAGGCAGAATGACCAAAAACCAGCTATTCATGAATTTCTTTTGGGGGAGGCGTTTATACCGTTCCGCGTTTGGTAAAATTGATAAATAAGTTTTATTCTTCGGGTCAGTACGATTACAGCGACACCTCATTCATATCATTTTTTTTATGTTTTGGCGCTTTTATACGATAAAAACTATTTTATAGAAAAAATAATTATTTTTGCATTGCTTTATTCTCAGGACTATAACTTTTTTATTTTTTTGCTGATGATGCTGTATGGCGGCTCGTTTTTTGCGGGACAAGATGACGCTTTCAGCGGTACCATGGTTATTTATATCTGTCTTTTTGATTGCGTGTTATTCCACTTTTTGTTCGGCGGTATGATAATAAAGCGTTGTTTTTTACCTCGTTTTTTTTTTTTTTCTTACGGTGTTTACTGAAGGGGTTAACTAGTGGGCCAGTTTTATAGGTCAGGCCGTTACGGACGCGGCGATACTAAATATGTGTACTTTTATTGTTTTTTTTATTTATTTAGATAAAGAAATGTATTTATGGGAATAATATTATTTTTTTTTCATTATTTAGGAATATTTTTTTTTACACATTTCGAATTTTTTTTTTTTACTTTTTTACTTTGTCCCAGGGGGGGACATCACAGATCGATGATCTGACAGTTTGCACAGCACTCTGTCAGATCACCGATCTGATAGCAGTGCAGGCTGCTTCACAGTGCCTGCTCTGAGCAGGCTCTGTGAAGCCACCTCCCTCCCTGCAGGACCCGGATCCGCGGCCATCTTGGATCCGGGGCTCGAGCAGGCAGGGAGGGAGGTAAGACCCTCGCAGCAACGCGATCACATCGTGTTGCTGCGGGGGGCTCAGGGAAGCCCGCAGGGAGCCCCCTCCCTGCGCGATGCTTCCCTGCACCGCCGGCACATCGCGATCATCTTTGATCGCGGTATGCCAGGGGTTAATGTGCCGGGGGCGGTCCGTGACCGCTCCTGGCACATAGTGCCGGATGTCAGCTGCGATAGGCAGCTGACACCCGGCCGAGATCGGCCGCGCTCCCCCCGTGAGCGCCGCCGATCGCGCTGGACGTACTATCCCGTCCGTGGTCATAGGGACCCACCCCACCTCGACGGGATAGTACGTCTGATGTCAGAAAGGGGTTAAAATGCAATAACGGGCGATCAAAAAAACATATGCACCAATAATAATGGTACAATTAAAAATGTCAGCTCAGCATGCAAAAAATAAGCCCTCACCCAACCCCAGATCACGAAAAATTGAGACACTATGGATAATAGAAAATTGCGCAATTTTTTTTCCAGCAAACTTTGGAATTTTTTCCACCATTTAGATAAAAAAGAACCTAGACATGTTTGGTGTCTATGAACTCATAATAACCTGGAAAATCATAACGGTAGGTCAGATTTAGCATTTAGTGAACCTAGCAAAAAAAGCCAAACAAAAAACAAGTGTGGGATTGCACTTTTTTTGCAACTTCACCGCACTTGGAATATTTTTCATGTTTTCTATTACATGACATGGTAAAACCAATGGTGTCACTCAAAAGTAAACCTTGTCCTGCAAAAAATAAACCCTCACATGGCCATATGGACAGAAAAATAAAAAGTTATGGCCCTGGAAAAGAGGGGAGCGAAAAACTAAAACGCAAATCTAAAAAAGCTCTGGGGGTTAAGTGGTATAGGATAAACTGCTAGAATCCTGTAGAAAACTTATATTATCTGGTAATAAGATGTCTAGGAATAGAAAGAAAACATTATGGATAAATAAGACACTACAAAGTTTAATCAGACTAAAAATCTGGTAATAAGATGTCTAGGAATAGAAAGAAAACATTATGGATAAATAAGACACTACAAAGTTTAATCAGACTAAAACAAAGGGCATTTAAAATCCTGAAGGCCGAGAATACTGAAAAAGCATTTCAGGAGTATAAAGATAAGAAATGTAAAAAAGTAATAAAGCTGGAAAAGTTATCCACAGAGAAACAAATTGTTAGTGACATTAAAATAAATCTATTTTTTTTTAAACACATCAATGCCAAAAAGGAAGCAAAAATGATATGGGCCATTTAAATGATAGCAAGATAATAATAGAGGACAAAGAAAAGGCTGAGATATTAAACAGGCACTTTTCATTCATGTTCGCCAATGAACTAACTGTTCCTGGGATCATTCAACAAGGCAAAAATCAAAGTTCACCACCTTATACAATTAATAGCACAAGAAGAATGCCTGTGTCAGAGAAAATTAAACATTGACAAATCCTCCGGCCAAGATGGCATTCATCCAAGGATAATGAGCGAATTGAGCTCAGTAATTGACAGACCACTGTATCTTATATTATTAGACTATCTAGTAATAGGAGTGGTGCCACAGGATTGGAGGATGGTTGATATGGTACCGATATTTAAGAAAGGTAAGTGTTAGGAGTCGAGTTTCCTCTGCTGCATAGGGGGAATCTCGATCCGTGTCTGCTGCGGTCTCCCATTCTGCATCGGCCGCAGTGCAGCCTGCTCAGTGGAGATGTCGCTCCCAGCGTCTCGCTGGGACTGATACTGTGCAAAGGGTTACTACTGCCTCACCAGGCTTTGCTATTGTAACCTGCACTGATCTGCGACGAGCACGCTTTTCTGGGTCTAAGTCCTGCTTTGCACACACTGAGCATGCCCAGGGCAAGATCTCTCAGTGGAGATCTAGGGTCACATGCTCAGATACTGCAGCGACTTCCATTGGTCCTTCTCACGGAAGGTCCTGCAAGTGCTAGGACTAAGTTCTGCTTTGCACACTGAGCATGCCCAGGGCAAGGTCTCTCAGTGGAGATCTAGGGTCACATGCTCAGGTACTGCAGCAATTCCATTGGTCCTTCTTTGAATCGTCCTGTACGTGCTGCAGCTATTTAAGGCTCGCATGGCCGCACGGCCATGCGCTAGTATTAAATGTGTTTTGGCTTATGCCAGGGGATACTATACCACTCAGTTCTATGTGGTGTGAAGCTGTTAGCATTGGGACTGTACACTCAGGCAGGCAGCTAGCATCAGTGGGGGCAAATAGCCTAGTTAGGGCATTAGCTTTGTGTACAGCGCCACTCTGTGAGGAAAAAGAGTTTGCTACCAGTTCACACAGGGTGAAGCCTAACCCACGTGTGAGCTCAGAGTCCTTCCGCCTTTACTTAGCAGCAGATATTTCTGCACGGTGGATCCCGGGCTGCGAACGCACCTTGTAGCTATCTACCTATTACTCGGTGCGTTCCGCTAGCCCTAACAGTAAGAAGCTGGAGCCAGGCAACTACCGTCCAGTAAGCCTGACATCAGTAGTGTGCAAAATTTATTAGGGCATTATAAGAGATGACCTGCAGAAATATATTGCAGAGAATAATATAATAACTATTAACCAGCATGGATTCATGAAAGATAGGTCATGTCTTACATGTTGGGTTCCTATGAGGAGGTAAGTGCAAATCTGTATGTTGGTAATGCAGCTGATTTGATTTAACTGGACTTTGCAAAGGCATTTGATACTTTACCACATGAAAGCCTTATACTGAAGCTCCATTTGCAGGGACTAGGGGAAACTACATGCATATAGGAAAGGAATTGGCTAAATGACAGGAAACAAAGAGTTAAATTGTGCATTCTCTAAATATGATATAGTCAGCAGTGTGGCACCGCAGGTATCTGTGCTAGGACCGATTCTTTTCAACCTCATTAATAATGACCTTTTGGATGGGATTGAGAGCAAAGTGTCAGTGTTTGCTAATGACACCAAACTATGTAGGATATTAAAATCTGACCTTGACATTACAATTTTGCAAAACAATATGGATAAATGTTTGAATAGGCAAACACTTGAGGTTTAACGTAAATAAATGTAGAGTAATGCACTTGGGATGGAGTAAACCCATAGCTGCATGTACATTAATTGGGACCACTTGGGACTACAGAACAGTAGAAAAACTTGGGCATTCTGGTTACAAGTAAGCTGAGCAAATTTTAGACTTTTTTTTTCCAGTGGGGATGCTTCATTTTTCTTTGAGCAAATATTTACTTACCGTATATACTCGAGTATAAGCCGACCTGAGGCACCTACTTTTGCCATGGAAAATTGGGTAAGCTTATTGACTCGAGTATAAGCTGGCTATGCATTTGTAGGATGCTAGCAGGTGATGGTCGGTGGCACAGGAGAAGAAGCAGAGAGTTCAGTGAGCAAGGCCGCAGCAGGAGCACACAGTCCAGCGGACACAGCCACAGGCAAAGGCCGGTCCTCAGCATGCACCGCAAGGATGGGACTAAGTGGTGTCCCTGTGGTGGTGAGCGGAGCAAAGGTACGTACTCTATCCTGGTCACTACCAGTTGATGAAGTCTCCCTGGGATGAGGGTAGGACATGGCAGCAGTTTGGCTAGCTGGGGGTATGGGCACAGCTAGCGGGCGTGGGTCCGTGAAGCGGGAGTTAACATCTTACTACTCTGCTCTTGTCAGCAATATCTTCCCCCTGTAACACTGATGACAGCCCCAATGGTTCCGGCCCAGACACGCAGGAGAGACCATTAGAAGGAATAGAAGAAAGGCGTTCCAGCTCCTTTAAAAATTTCAAAAACTTTATTTCTCCATTAAAATGCGAAAACAGCAATCCTTGCCTTCGTGCGAAAATGTGAGTGCAGAGTACATGCGACGCGTTTCGATCTAAATGATCTTACTCAATGCATGATGTTTGGCAAACTGCGGTGGCTATTAATATACAGATGGACCAATCTCTTCACTGATACAAGTCACATGACTCATTACCACAGGTCCTATACATGTGAACTCCACCGCAGCTGCAAGAGATGAACAAACAAATAGGCCAAGGTAACACAACATACTTAAAAAATGTAGATACACAATAATAAAAACAATAATACAATAAGTAACTAGCAGTAATGATACATGATACATTCTTTTCTTCACAGCCGGTTTTTAAAACCTGGCTTAAATGTAAAGGTTTTTATAAGTGTGGAGTTGCCGCTTGTACCACTTGCCGGAATGCACTGGTAAAAAATATGTTCCAGAACAGGGATAAAACACAAACCTATCATATAAAAAGTTTTATTAATTGTCACACTAAGAACGTGGTTTACAAAATCGATTGCACTGAATGCAATACAGCGTATATAGGCTGCACGACCAGAAAGCTGAAGACTAGGATATCTGAACACTTAAGGGACTTAGGAAGAAGTGACATCGCTAGTAAAAATATATCAGCTGTCGCCAAGCATTTTAATGTGCACCATGAAGGGAATACATCTACCATGACAATCCAGGGCATAGAGCATATTAATTTATCACAGCGAGGTGGAGATGTCAAAAGACAGCTTCTGACCAGAGAAGCTTTCTGGATTTTCAATTTGGGAACAAGACACCCATTTGGTCTAAATCACAAAAATGAGATCATGTATCATTACTGCTAGTTACTTATTGTATTATTGTTTTTATTATTGTGTATCTACATTTTTTAAGTATGTTGTGTTACCTTGGCCTATTTGTTTGTTCATCTCTTGCAGCTGCGGTGGAGTTCACATTTATAGGACCTGTGGTAATGAGTCATGTGACTTGTATCAGTGAAGAGATTGGTCCATCTGTATATTAATAGCCACCGCAGTTTGCCAAACATCATGCATTGAGTAAGATCATTTAGATCGAAACGCGTCGCATGTACTCTGCACTCACATTTTCGCACGAAGGCAAGGATTGCTGTTTTCGCATTTTAATGGAGAAATAAAGTTTTTGAAATTTTTAAAGGAGCTGGAACGCCTTTCTTCTATTCCTTCTGCTATTCACTCATCCTGGTCCGAGATGAAGTTCCGTGCACCTGCGTGGATCGGTGAGCTGGCTGTGGCTATTTAGTCTTTTTTTTTTTCAGCATATTGCAGGAGAGACCATTAACTTGGCTCTCCTCCCTACACTCCCCAGCTCTTTTTCCTCACCATTCCATGGGCGAGACTATTCGAGAAATATATTGCCGTCTTTCTCTGTGTGAATAGTTGCCAGACAAATTTCTCTTGGTCATAACGTTCAGGGGGCTTGCCAGCTGTTGTTCGCTCAGAGCATCTCGGTTCAGAAGAAGTAGTGGGGCCTTCTTGTGTGGCCAAATCCGGCTGAGGGGGAAAAGCCAAGGGGGAGCTTGCATCCTCTTGTTCTAATCTCTCTGAGCTTAATCCTTCACCCCCTTCTTCATTCTCTCCTTCTGGACCATTTCAGGAGCCTCTGGCTCCTCTTCTACTCTAACAGGGTTCTTGGACAAGCAGGGTCAGAGCATATTACGATGAAGAATTTGAGTGGGAGCATCTTCTTTTCCTTCAGGTTGAACTTCGTAGACAGGTCCGTCTGGACTAACTCTTCTCTTCACCTGATACGGGTATTTCTCCCAACGATTTTCCAGCTTGTCTTGAGGGCATTTCTCCTGTACTAAGACACGGTCTCCAGCTCGTAACTCAGCTACTCCGGACAAAATCCCCTCTGCATGCTCTAGCTCCTGTAACCTGGTCTAGACCAACCAGTGTAAGGTCTGTAGGCGATGTTCATATTCTCAAACCCAGGATGACACCCTCATCAGAGGGTCGTCCTCTTCTGGGTCCAACACAAACTCGGTAATTCCTTTTCCGTCTCAGCCGACCAGAAGAGAGTAAGGTGTATATCCTGTGGTTCGGTGTATTCAATTATTATACACCCACACCAGTTCAGAAACGTACTCTGGCCATCAGGCCTTCCGATATTCCTCTAGATTTCTTGACATCTGGATCAGTGTACGGTTGAATTGTTCACATGCACCATTACCTTGAGGGTGGTATGGTGTGGTGCAGGACTTGTCAATCCTGTACAGATGGTACAATTCACCCTTTACTTCTCCCAAGAAACAAGCTCCCTGATCGGAGTGAATTCTCTTCAGACACCCATAGGGTTGAATGAAGTTCTTAAGTATTGCATACACAGTGGTCTCTGCCGTCTGATCCCGTGTTGAAGTCACCATGGCGAATTTCGTAAAATGATCCACCATTACCAGGCAATATTCGTAGCCCTGATGGGCCGGGCTGATGGTTAGATAGTCTATTGTCAAAAGTTCCAGAGAAGCGGAGGTTATAATGGACTGAACGGGAGCCTTCTGTTCTGGCAGCTTAGCCAACTTACATGTTCGGCACTTTATACAGGCTTCGTCCACTTTCACCTTCAACTGAGGATGGAAGATGAACGGTTGTAGCCATTGGAAGGTCTTCTCTGAATCGAAGTGGGCTCCTTGTGCAGCGACAGCAATTTCATTTAGTGATGTTGTTGGAACAAGGACTTGCCAGGTCACATTCGGATCAGTCCGCAGATGCATTTTTCAATATAGTAAACCATTCTTCATTCATAGTTGTCCCCACTGTCTTAAAATCCGTAACAGCTCCAGGGACAAAGCCCTCCTTTCCGACGAGCTTGGTAGTCTCTGAGAAGCCACATGTGGTCTTAATAAAGCTAGTTCACCATCTTCTGTTTGCAGCTGAACCCACTCATCTTGATTTTGTCCCAGTTTGTCATCTTGGACTGGGGTATGTGTCTGTCCTTACTTTGTCACCCACCACTGTCCTGGTGGACCTCCAGAATCTGGGGACTTCTTCATCCTCTAGCTCTTCGTCTCTGTCCTGCTCGGGTCTGGTACTATTCCTCCGGGACAGGGCACCGGCATGTGTATTTTCTGCCCCCCTTCTGTAGGTGATTATATAATGGAATTTCACCATTCTGTTACCCACCGCTGTTCTAAAGCCCCAGTCTCGCATTTTCCAGGTGCGCAAGCGGGTTGTTATCAGTACACACCAAAATTTTAGAGCCAGACAGATATTCCACGAATCTCTCCATCATAGCCAACACCAATGCTAACAGCTCCAACTTGAAAGAACTGTAATTGTCCGGATTGCGTTAGGAATTGTGAAGGGACCGACTTGCATAAGCGATCACCCTTTCTCTTCCGTCCTGCATCTGCACCAACACAGCCCCAAGTCCCAGCAGACTCCCGTCAGTGTGGAAAATGAACGTTTGGGAGAAATCCGCAAAGGCCAGGATAGGAGCTTCGGTGAGTGCACTTTTGAGATCTTGAAAGGCTTCTTCTTGGGGCTGCTGCCAACAGATTTTCCAGTTCTTGGCACCAGAGTGTACCTTTTTCAACAGTTCCTGTAAGGGCTTTGCCCGTCGAGCAAAATTCTTCACAAACTGCCTGTTTGAGGGAGTTAACTGTTGTGAATTCTGCTCTTGGGCTTCCTCCAGTGGTTATGAGTGGTAGTGCTGCGGTAGTTGGATCGCAGCATTTATCAGGTGCATCCATTTTTTGCAAATTGGGCTGGGCTACTTAAGTCCTGCTTTATCCTTTAGTCAGTGCCAGTTGTCCATTGTTTTTGGAGGATTCTCATCCATACTTGGTCTCTCCTGGTCTGCTGTTCATTTCTTCAAAGATAAGTTCTGGCTTTGTTTTTGCTGTCCACCTGCTGTGGACCTTATAGTCTGTGCATTTTCTTGTTTTGTCCAGCTTTGTCTGTGAAGGATTTTTTGCAGCCTAGCTTTGTCTCTGGAGATGCAGATACACCCTCCGTAACTTACATGTGGCTTCATGCAGCCACGAATTGGCATCGTAGCTCTCCCACATCATTGCCCAGGAGAACATCTGCAGGCAGACCACCCATCACCCCAACCACACATCGCCTGACCCCAAAAACCAAAGTTCAGATCCACAGTGGCTCTGGGAATAGTCCTCCATTGTCCACCAGCCAGTTCAATGACAATCCCAGGTCCTCGATGGATTGCCTCAGGCCGAACCACTCGGGGATCAGCCAGTGTGAGGAAAGCCCCTGAGTCACAAAATCCAATAAGTCTCTGTCCATCCAGCACGACCTCCTGCAAGTGCTTACCTCGATGAGCAGAAGTCGTCATAGCTGCACGTCACACACCATTAACTCCTAGTGGTGCAACATGGGTGGGTGAGGCACAAGGCCAGTCCTCCCGTAGTGGTGACACGTCGTCCTCCATGGCACTTGGCTGTACATAATTAATAATACGACTGGGTACAGGATCAATCCTCATTTGAACAGCTGGGCAGGAGGCTTGCAGATGCCCCGGCTGTCCACATCGATAGCATCTGTGCTGGGTCTCACTCCATCCAAGGCGTCCTCTTGGGCGAGGGGTAAGGGAACCTGGAGGCCGGCCCCCACCTGAAGGTGCTGTAGGGTTTTGAGGACGACTCCTCCATGGGCTGGCTGGGCATGAGGCCTGCAGATGCCCCACATGCCCACAACCATAACACCTGCGCTCTGCTACTTCCTCTCCTCGTCGTATTCCAGAAAACGCAGTAGAAGCAACTGGAGGCACATTTACACGGGTATCAGCATGAGATGGTGGCTTAGAGGAACGGGGAACAATGGGGACAGAAGAACAGGGGGCCACCGGAGTTGTGGAGCTGGTAGGCCTCTCTCCATCCTCCAACAGAATCCTCCACTGAGGCTTGATGGTGAGAACCTCATCAGCTAGAGCTGCAGCTTCCTCCACAGTGGCTGGTCTCTTTCACACACCCATTCCCGGATCTCAGCAGGGCACTTGAAGTAAAACTGCTCTCTTAGGATAACCTGGAGGAAGGTCTCCCAGGTTAAGGCCCCCTCTGCCTCCAGCCAGCGACGACATATCTGTTTGAGTCTGTGGGCATACATCTTGAAAGACACTTCCTCGTCACAGGCGAAAGTACAGAACTGAGTCCTGTAAGTGTCTGGGGTAACAGCATAATGTTCTAGAATAGTCCGTTTAATCTCCGCATACTCACAGTTCCCCTGAGGGTCCATAGCTCTATAGGCTGCGGCAGCTCCACCCTCTAAGAGCCCCACCAGATGTCGGACTCGGTCCCTTTCTGGGACTTCCATTAATCGACACTGATGCTCAAAGTCCTGGAAGAAGCCCTCAATGTCGCCTGCAGCCTCATTAAAGAGCTTGAAGTCTTTGCGGGACACTCTGGGGAGTTCCCTCATGGTGGGTGCTGGGGTTAGAGTCTGTCTGGAGCTTCTAGCTGCTTCCACAGCGATCTGCCTTTCCAGTAATGCCATCTCCTGAGCTCTGTCCTCGGCTCTGTGAATGGCCTCCCTCCCCTCGGCTCTGTGAATGGCCTCCCTCTCCTCGGCTCTGTGAATGGCCTCCCTCTCCCTCTCTTGAGCTCAGTGAATGGCCTCTTTCTTACAGTCTATGGTGGCCTCTTCTCCCAGCAATGTCAACTCCTCCTTGTACCACACAACCCACTGACTTTTTTGGGTATTTACCTCCGGCTGCAGTCTTTCCTCCATTTGCTGTGAGGATCCTTCCTCAGTGTCATCTTGCAGGCGAACTCCTTCCAAAGCCTCAATAAGCTGCTCCTTGGAGAGTCCCTTAAAACGGACTCCAACTTCACGGGCCTTTGATTGTAGGCTCCCCAAAGTCCAGTTCTTGTACTCTGCGGTGTTGGTTCCCGATGTTGATGGGCCTTTGTCCTCCATTCCTTCTGCTCTGGTCCCTCTGCTGCCAACCAGTTTGTGACGGGGTGCAAGGCAAAGCAAGAAGGGACAACAGGCCGAGGGATGATTCAACAGATTTATTATCAAGAACGCTGGAACAACACATGCAGGTAGATCTACAGAGTCCACAATTAGTCCAGCAGAACAGGTTCGGGGGCACCTCCCGATAATCCTTGTGCCAGCTAACAAAGCAATAGTCCACACGAGTCCAAGGAAATCCAAAACAATCCCACGAGCAACGAGATACAGTATGTCCTCAGTAGGGTTGAGCGACCTTGACCTTTTTGGAGTCGAGCCGTGTTTCGCGAAACCCGACTATCTTAGAAGTCGAGTCGAGTGGAATCGGCCGATTATCGCGAAAAGTCGGGTATCGCCCTAAACACGAAACCCAATGCAAGTCAATGGGGGAGCATAGTCGGCAGTGAGTGGAGGCCAGGAAAACATCTACACTGCCCATTTTAATGGCAAAAACATCCATTCTTGTTACTGAAGCTTGTCAATCGTAATTTAGCTTATAATAATTGGAAGGCATTTGAAATTGGGGGTCATTTGGCTAAAGTTGTGGGGGGTAGGGCTGGTTCAAGTAATTAGTGGGCCCAGGAAATCTGGAACACGTCACGGAAGTGGAGCAGGGAGAGGTAAGTATTTCAACTTTGCAAGTGCTGTGATCCTGAGCAAGCAGGGGGGGTCCACTAGTTGGCATTGGCACTGGCACAGGGCCCCTCAAAGTACAGCGGTGTGTTTGCACGGCGGGGGCGCCTCCCACCGGCAGCAACACTTTTGCGTACTATGAGAGGCCCTGTGCCAGTGACGTCGCCAACTAGTATTCCTCCCCCCACCTGATGAAGGAACCTGCACTTTCATCTGCACCTTCCTCTTTGTCCCCGTGTAAGGTGGTATGGTATGCGGGAAGAGGAACCTGACTTTCAGCAGGGTCACAATCTTGCTGTGTAGCGTGCACGGGGAATTTTGCGTTCTGGGTCAATGTACCAGCAGACTCATCTATCACTAGCTGGGCAATGGGCAGGATGAGGAGGAAACACAGATATAGGCCCAAAGAATAAAGTGGGCTAAATGCAGTTCAAAATTGGTAACACAGGACTAACCAGGGGGCATTGCAGTGGAGGACAACTGGAATGAGAGGCTGACACAGAGAGTAGGCCCAAATCAGTAAGTAGTCGAAATGCAGTTCAAAATTGGCAACCGTAGTAAACAGGCGGCACAGCTTTGTTCAGTGGAGGAGAACAGCAAGGAGTGGCAGACACCGATAGTAGGCCCCAACCCAACTAGTAGGCCAAATGCAGTCTAACATTAACAACTACTTAACGAGAGCCTGAAAATGGAATTTCAGGACAGGAAACCAGGAGAACAGCAAGGAGCGGCAGACACTGTTAGTAGGCCCCAAACCAACTAGTACGCCAAATGCACTTGTTCCATTTAACCACTATTTAACAAGAGCCTGAAGATAGAAGCTCAGGAAAGGCAACCTGGAGAACACCTTGGAGTGTAACACACCATCTCTCTACACCCCATACCCAATTTGTAGGCCTAATGCAGTGTAGTTTCCAACAACTACTAAACGAGAGCCAGAAGATCGAAGCAATGGAGAGGAGACCTGGGGAACACCTTGGAGTGCAACACACCATCTCTCTACACCCCATACCCAATTTGTAGGCCTAATGCAGTGTAGTTTCCAACAACTACTAAACGAGAGTAGGAAGACCGAAGCAATGTGGACGAAACCTGGGGAACACCTTGGAGTGGGACACACCGTCTCTACACCCCATACCAAATTTGTAGGCCTAATGCAGTGTAGTTTGCAACAACTACTAAACAAGAGTCGGAAGACCGAAGCAATGGCGAGGAAACCTGGGGAACACCTTGGAGTGGAACACACCGTCTCTACACCCCATACCAAATTTGTAGGCCTAATGCAGTGTAGTTTGCAACAACTACTAAACGAGAGTCGGAAGACCGAAGCAATGGCGAGGAAACCTGGGGAACACCTTGGAGTGGAACACACCGTCTCTACACCCCATACCAAATTTGTAGGCCTAATGCAGTGTAGTTTGCAACAACTACTAAACGAGAGTCGGAAGACCGAAGCAATGGCGAGGAAACCTGGGGAACACCTTGGAGTGGAACACACCGTCTCTACACCCTATACCCAATTTGTAGGCCTAATGCAGTGTAGTTCCCAACAACTACTAAACGAGAGCCAGAAGATCGAAGCAATGGAGAGGAAACCTGGGGAACACCTTGGAGTGCAACACACCATCTCTCTACACCCCATACCCAATTTGTAGGCCTAATGCAGTGTAGTTTGCAACAACTACTAAACGAGAGTCGGAAGACCGAAGCAATGGCGAGGAAACCTGGGGAACACCTTGGAGTGGAACACACCATCTCTCTACACCCCATACCCAATTTGTAGGCCTAATGCAGTGTAGTTCCCAACAACTACTAAACGAGAGTCAGAAGATCGAAGCAATGGAGAGGAAACCTGGGGAACACCTTGGAGTGCAACACACCATCTCTCTACACCCCATACCAAATTTGTAGGCCTAATGCAGTGTAGTTTGCAACAACTACTAAACGAGAGTCGGAAGACCGAAGCAATGGCGAGGAAACCTGGGGAACACCTTGGAGTGAAAGACACCGTCTCTAGACCCTATACCCAACTTGTAGGCCTAATGCAGTGTTGTTTTCAACAACTACTAAACGAGAGCCAGAAGATTGAAGCAATGGAGAGGAAACCTGGGGAACATTTTGGAGCGGCAGACACCGTTAGTAGGCCCTACGGAAGTGGTAGCCCCAATGCAGTTTTCAAATTCATAGAGGCTGAAAACCAGACTATTGACGCTCTGCTTTTTTCAAAGGAGGACAGCTGTATTGAGTGGTGCAGACAAACACAGGTAGTAGGTCTTAAACCAAAAATGTGGCTCAATGCAGTTTAAAAAAGGTTACAGGGTTACACAGGCAGCATTGGTCTGGTCAGTGGAGGACTATTTCAATTATGGACCGCAGACAGACTTTGTACGCCTACTATTAAAAAAAGGATGCTCTATGCAATTAAAAATAGGTTCCAGGGGTACATGGCCAGCAGTGGTGTGGTCAGTGGAGGAGTATTGGAAGAAGGGACCACATACAGGCGTAGTAGGCGTAACATAACAAAATTTGGCTGTAGGCACTTTAAAATTGGTTCCAGGGGTACACGGGCAGCAGTGGTGTGGTCAGCGGAGGACAATTTGAATTAGGGACTGCAGACAGACTTTGTAGGCTGTCCCCTGTGGACCATGCATCCAACACATTAACCCAGTGCGCCGTAATGGACACGTAACTTTTTTTGGACATGCCTACTGGTCCATGCGTCTCTTGTCAAGTGCACCTTTCTACTGTTAGATTGCCTGAGTGCTATGACAATGCAGACTTTTTCATGCCGGTGGAGGGCTGGGATGGCTGTTCTCGCAAAAGAAGTGTCGACTGGGTAGCTTGAACCGTGGTACAGCGTAGTTCATCTGGGCTTTATAAATATAAACCAACTAAAAAAAGTTGGCTCCATGCACTTTCAGCTGGGTTCCAGGGATACACGGCAGCAGTGGTGTGGTCAGTGGAGGCCTAGTGGAAGGAGGGACCGCAGACAGGCTTCAAAGGCCTAACATAATAAAATTGGGCTGTAGGCACATTAAAATTGGTTCCAGGGATACACGGGCAGCAGTTGTGTGGTCAGTGGAGGCCTAGAGGAAGGAGTGACCGCAGACAGGCATCGAAGGCCTAACATAATAACAGATGGCTGTAGGCAATTTTAAATTGGTTCCAGGGGAACACGGGCAGCAGTGGCCTGGTCAGTGTAGTAGTAGTAGAAAGAACGGACCGCAGACAGGCTTCGAAGGCCTAACATAAAAAAATTGGGCTGGCTGTAGGCAATTTTAAATTGGTTCCAGGGGAACACGGGCAGCAGTGGCCTGGTCAGTGTAGTAGTAGTAGAAAGAACGGACCGCAGACAGGCTTCGAAGGCCTAACATAAAAAAATTGGGCTGGCTGTAGGCAATTTTAAATTGGTTCCAGGGGTACACGGGCAGCAGTAGACAGGTCAGTGGAGGCCAAGTGGAAGGAGGGACCGCAGACAGGCTTCGAAGGCCTAACATAAACAAATAGGGCTGTTGGCAATTTAAAATTGGTTCCAGGGGTACACGGGCAGCAGTGGTCTGGTCAGTGTAGTAGTAGTAGAAAGAAGGGACCGCAGACAGGCTTCGAAGGCCTAACATAAAAAAATAGGGCTGTTGGCAATTTAAAATTGGTTCAGGGGTACACGGGCAGCAGTAGAATGGTCAGTGGAGGCCAAGTGGAAGCAGGGACCGCAGACAGGCTTCGAAGGCCTAACATAAAAAAATAGGGCTGTTGGCAATTTAAAATTGGTTCCAGGGGTACACGGGCCGCAGTAGAATGGTCAGTGGAGGCCAAGTGGAAGGAGGGACCGCAGACAGGTTTCGAAGGCCTAACATAAAAAATAGGGCTGTTGGCAATTCAAAATTGGTTCCAGGGGTACACGGGCAGCAGTAGAATGGTCAGTGGAGGCCAAGTGGAAGGAGGGACCACAGACAGGCTTCGAAGGCCTAACATAAAAAAATAGGGCTGTTGGCAATTTAAAATTGGTTCCAGGGGTACACGGGCAGCAGTGGTCTGGTCAGTGTAGTTGTAGTAGAAAGAAGGGACCGCAGACAGGCTTCGAAGGCCTAACATAAAAAATAGGGCTGTTGGCAATTTAAAATTGGTTCCAGGGGTACACGGGCAGCAGTACAATGGTCAGTGGAGGCCTAGTGGAAGGAGGGACCGCAGACAGGCTTCGAAGGCGTAACATAAAAAAATAGGGGTGCAGGCAATTTAACATTGGTTCCAGGGGTACACGGGCAGCAGTGGTCTGGTCAGTGTAGTAGTAGTAGAAAGAAGGGACCGCAGACAGGCTTCGAAGGCCTAACATAAAAAAATTGGACTGCAGGCAATTTAAAATTGGTTCCAGGGGTACACGGGCAGCAGTACAATGGTCAGTGGAGGCCTAGTGGAAGGAGGGACCGCAGACAGGCTTCGAAGGCCTAACATAAAAAAATAGGGCTGTTGGCAATTTAAAATTGGTTCCAGGGGTACACGGGCAGCAGTAAAATGGTCAGTGGAGGTCAAGTGGAAGGAGGGACCGCAGACAGGCTTCGAAGGCCTAACATAAAAAAATTGGGCTGTTGGCAATTTAAAATTGGTTCCAGGGGTACACGGGCAGCAGTGGTCTGGTCAGTGTAGTAATAGTAGAAAGAAGGGACCGCAGACAGGCTTCGAAGGCCTAACATAAAAAAATAGGGCTGTTGGCAATTTAAAATTGGTTCCAGGGGTACACGGGCAGCAGTAGAATGGTCAGTGGAGGCCAAGTGGAAGGAGGGACCGCAGACAGGCTTCGAAGGCCTAACATAACAAAAATCTCAATACAATGGTATTGTCAGTGCCAGGCATTGAAGGATGTCAGCGCATAGACTAAACATTGGTGGAGCTGTGAGAGATAATTTTGCAAGTGGTAGAGCACTGTTTGAGCTGGGAAGGGGGAACTGTCTTGTGGCCGGCGGTACAGGCCCAGGGCCCCTCATATTACAACGGTGTGTCTGACGTTGGGTGCGCACCACCACCGCCAGAGACACTTTATTGTACTATGAGGGACCCAGTGGCAGTGCCGTCGACCAAAAGCGGGCACACCCACCTCTTCAGACAAACAGCACTCTCACGGGTGCTGGTGCCAAGTGGCGATACCACGGCCCCGTGTGGGGGGTTTGGCCATTTAGGGAGGTGTAAACATGTCGTATGCTGGACAATCAGGTGCAGCAAATTACGAGATTGGAAAAGTCATTCAGAATAGTCCACAGGCAAGACCTTTTCATAGGAAAGCTAGGTGTCAGCCGGGCAAGGTGGGGCAAAAGATTTCGAAATCCAGTTGTGGTTCATTTTAATGAAGGTTAGATCATCAACATTTTGGGTAGCCAGACGAGTCCTTTTTTCTGTTAATATTGAACCTGCAGCACTGAATACTCTTTCTGATAGGACACCAGCTGCCGGGCAAGCAAGCTCCTGCAATGCATATTCTGCCAATTCTGGCCAGGTGTCTAATTTGGATGCCCAGTAATCAAATGGGAATGACGGTTGAGGGAGAACATCGATAAGGGATGAAAAATAGTTTGTAACCATACTGGACAAATGTTGTCTCCTGTCACTTTGAATTGATGCTGCAGTACCTGTCCTGTCTGCGGTCATAGCAAAATCACTCCACAACCTGGTCAGAAAACCCCTCTGGCCAACGCCACTTCTGATTTCTGCCCCTCTAACACCTCTGGTCTGCTGGCCCCTGCAGCTCGTGTGAGAACGATCACAGGCGCTGTGTGCAGGGAATGCCAGAAGCAAACGGTCAACAAGAGTTGATTCTTTGGTTGCTAATATTATTTCCAAGTTCTCATGTGGCATTATATTTTGCAATTTGCATTTATAGCGAGGATCAAGGAGGCAGGCCAACCAGTAATCGTCATCGTTCATCATTTTAGTAATGCGTGTGTCCCTTTTGAGGATACGTAAGGCATAATCCGCCATGTGGGCCAAAGTTCCAGTTCTCAAATCTGCGGTTGTGCTTGGTTGAGGGTCAGTTTCAGGCAAATCCACGTCACTTGTGTCCCTCAAAAAACCAGAACCCGGCCTTGCCGCGCCACCAATTTCCAGTGGCCCCGGAAAAGCTTCCTCATTAAAAATATAATCATCCCCATCATCCTCCTCGTCCTCCTCCTCCTCTTCGCCCGCTACCTCGTCCTGTACACTGCCCTGGCCAGACAATGGCTGACTGTCATCAAGGCTTTCCTCTTCCTCTGCTGCAGACGCCTGATCCTTTATGTGCGTCAAACTTTGCATCAGCAGACGCATTGGGGGGATGCTCATGCTTATTATGGCGTTGTCTGCACTAACCAGCCGTGTGCATTCCTCAAAACACTGAAGGACTTGACACATGTCTTGAATCTTCGACCACTGCACACCTGACAACTCCATGTCTGCCATCCTACTGCCTGCCCGTGTATGTGTATCCTCCCACAAAAACATAACAGCCCGCCTCTGTTCGCACAGTCTCTGAAGCATGTGCAGTGTTGAGTTCCACCTTGTTGCAACGTCTATGATTAGGCGATGCTGGGGAAGGTTCAAAGAACGCTGATAGGTCTGCATACGGCTGGAGTGTACGGGCGAACGGCGGATATGTGAGCAAAGTCCACGCACTTTGAGGAGCAGGTCGGATAACCCCGGATAACTTTTCAGGGAGCACTGCACCACCAGGTTTAAGGTGTGAGCCAGGCAAGGAATGTGTTTCAGTTGGGAAAGGGAGATGGCAGCCATGAAATTCCTTCCGTTATCACTCACTACCTTGCCTGCCTCAAGATCTACAGTGCCCAGCCACGACTGCGTTTCTTTCTGCTAGAACTCGGACAGAACTTCCGCAGTGTGTCTGTTGTCGCCCAAACACTTCATAGCCAATACAGCCTGCTGACGTTTGCCAGTAGCTGCCCCATAATGGGAGACCTGGTGTGTAACAGTGGCAGCTGCGGATGGAGTGTGTTGTGAATTCTGTGGCTGAATTCACTCCTGTGGTCACAAGTGGTACTGCGGCTTCTGAGCTTCCTCCCTCAGGTGTTCTGGTGAGCTCGTTGGCTTCTTTGTTATTTAACTCCGCCTGATTCTGTCTTCCTTGCTCCTTGTCAATGTTCCAGTGTTGGATCTGAGCTCCTGGATTTTTCCTGTGGCCTGCAGCTCTGCTTAGATAAGTGCTTCTTTGCTTTTGTTGCTACTTTTTCTGTCCAGCTTGTCTATTCGTTTTGCTGGAAGCTCTGAGACGCAAAGGGTGTACCGCCGTGCCGTTAGTTCGGCACGGTGGGTCTTTTTGCCCCCTTTGCGTGGTTTTTTGCTTTAGGGTTTTTTTGTAGACTGCAAAGTTCTCTTTGCTATCCTCGCTCTATCTAGAATATCGGGCCTCACTTTGCTGAATCTATTTCATCCCTACGTTTGTCTTTTCATCTTGCTAACAGTCATTATATGTGGGGGGCTGCCTTTTCCTTTGGGGTATTTCTCTGAGGCAAGTCAGGCTTGTGTTTCTATCTTCAGGCTAGTCAGCTCCTCAGGCTGTGCCGAGTTGCATAGGTAGTGTCAGGCGCAATCCACAGCCACCTTTAGTTGTGTTTAGGATAGGTTCAGGTTTGCAGTCTACAGAGATTCCACGTCTCAGAACTCGTTCTATTGTTTTTTGGTTATTGTCTGATCACTGTATGTGCTCTGAATTCTGGCACACTGTGTCACTGGATTGCTATCATAATAGTACAAGGAGCCTACCTAATGATTCTCAAAAGAGGGAAAAAAGAAGTTCTGACATCATTTTTTTTTTTTTTCTCTCAGCTCTGTGTTCAATTTTTTTTTTTCCCCTAGACATTTGGGTGTTTCAGGACACAGGTGTGGACATGGATATTCAGGGTCTGTGCTCTTCAATGGATAATCTCGTTACAAATGTACAAAGGATTCAAGATACTATTGATCAGAAATCTATGTTAGAACCAAGAATTCCTATTCCTGATTTGTTTTTTGGTGATAGAACTAAGTTTCTTAATTTCAAAAATAATTGTAAGCTATTTCTGGCCTTGAAACCTCATTCTTCTGGTAATCCTATTCAACAGGTTTTGATTATTATTTCTTTTTTGCGCGGCGACCCTCAGGACTGGGCATTTTCTCTTGCGCCAGGAGACCCTGCATTGAGTAATGTAAATGCGTTTTTCCTGGCGCTCGGATTACTTTACGATGAGCCTAATTCAGTGGATCAGGCTGAGAAGAATTTGCTGGCTTTGTGCCAGGGTCAGGATGATATAGAAGTATATTGTCAGAAATTTAGGAAGTGGTCAGTACTCACTCTGTGGAATGAATCTGCGCTGGCAGCTTTGTTCAGAAAGGGTCTCTCTGAGGCTCTTAAGGATGTCATGGTGGGTTTTCCTATGCCTGCTGGTTTGAATGAGTCTATGTCTTTGGCCATTCAGATCGGTCGACACTTGCGCGAGCGTAAATCTGTGCACCATTTGGCGGTATTATCTAAGAATAAACCTGAGCCTATGCAGTGCGATAGGACTATGACCAGAGTTGAACGGCAAGAACACAGACGCCTGAATGGTCTGTGTTTCTACTGTGGTGATTCCACTCATGCTATTTCTGATTGTCCTAAGCGCACTAAGCGGTTCGATAGGTCTGCCGTCATTGGTACTGTACAATCCAAATTCCTTCTGTCCATTACCTTGATATGCTCTTTGTCATCGTATTCTGTCATGGCGTTTGTGGATTCAGGCGCTGCCCTGAATCTGATGGATTTGGATTATGCTAAACGTTGTGGATTTTTCTTGGAGCCTTTGCGGTGTCCTATTCCGTTGAGAGGAATTGATGCTACACCTTTGGCCAAGAATAAACCTCAGTATTGGACCCAGCTGACCATGTGCATGGCTCCTGCACATCAGGAAGTTATTCGCTTTCTGGTGCTACATAATCTGCATGATGTGGTCGTGTTGGGGTTGCCATGGCTGCAAACCCATAATCCTGTATTGGATTGGAACTCTATGTCGGTATCCAGCTGGGGTTGTCAGGGGGTACATGGTGATGTTCCATTTTTGTCTATTTCGTCATCCACTCCTTCTGAGGTCCCAGAGTTCTTGTCTGATTATCAGGATGTATTTGAAGAGCCCAAGTCCGATGCCCTACCTCCGCATAGGGATTGTGATTGTGCTATCAATTTGATTCCTGGTAGTAAATTCCCTAAAGGTCGATTATTTAATTTATCCGTGCCTGAACACGCCGCTATGCGCAGTTATGTGAAGGAATCCCTGGAGAAGGGACATATTCGTCCATCGTCATCACCACTGGGAGCAGGGTTCTTTTTTGTAGCCAAGAAGGATGGTTCGCTGAGACCGTGTATTGATTACCGCCTTCTTAATAAGATCACAGTTAAATTTCAGTATCCCTTGCCATTGTTATCTGACTTGTTTGCTCGGATTAAGGGGGCTAGTTGGTTCACTAAGATAGATCTTCGTGGTGCATATAATCTGGTGAGAATCAGGCAAGGAGATGAATGGAAAACTGCATTTAATACGCCCGAGGGTCATTTTGAGTATCTAGTGATGCCGTTCGGACTTGCCAATGCTCCATCTGTGTTTCAGTCTTTTATGCATGACATCTTCCGTGAGTATCTGGATAAATTCCTGATTGTTTACTTGGATGACATTTTGATCTTCTCAGATGATTGGGACTCTCATGTGAAGCAGGTCAGAATGGTTTTCCAGGTCCTGCGTGCTAATTCTTTGTTTGTGAAGGGATCAAAGTGTCTCTTCGGTGTGCAGAAAGTTTCATTTTTGGGGTTCATCTTTTCTCCTTCTACTATCGAGATGGATCCGGTTAAGGTCCAAGCCATCCAGGATTGGACTCAGCCGACATCTCTGAAAAGTCTGCAAAAATTCCTGGGCTTTGCTAATTTTTATCGTCGCTTCATCTGTAATTTTTCTAGCATTGCCAAACCATTGACCGATTTGACCAAGAAGGGTGCTGATTTGGTTAATTGGTCTTCTGCTGCTGTGGAAGCTTTTCAGGAGTTGAAGCGTCGTTTTTGTTCTGCCCCTGTGTTGTGTCAGCCAGATGTTTCTCTTCCGTTCCAGGTCGAGGTTGATGCTTCTGAGATTGGAGCAGGGGCGGTTTTGTCACAGAGAGGTTCTGATTGCTCAGTGATGAAACCATGTGCTTTCTTTTCCAGGAAGTTTTCGCCCGCTGAGCGTAATTATGATGTGGGCAACCGAGAGTTGCTGGCCATGAAGTGGGCATTCGAGGAATGGCGCCATTGGCTTGAAGGAGCCAAGCATCGCGTGGTGGTATTGACTGATCATAAGAACTTGACTTATCTCGAGTCTGCCAAGCGCTTGAATCCTAGACAGGCCCGTTGGTCGTTATTTTTTGCCCGCTTCGACTTTGTGATTTCGTACCTTCCGGGCTCTAAAAATGTGAAGGCGGATGCTCTGTCTAGGAGTTTTGTGCCCGACTCTCCGGGTTTATCTGAGCCAGCGGGTATCCTCAAGGAAGGAGTCATTGTGTCTGCCATCTCCCCTGATTTGCGGCGAGTGTTGCAAAAATTTCAGGCGAATAAACCTGATCGTTGTCCGGCGGAGAAACTGTTCGTCCCTGATAGGTGGACTAGTAAAGTTATCTCTGAACTTCATTGTTCGGTGTTGGCTGGTCATCCTGGAATCTTTGGTACCAGAGACTTAGTGGCTAGATCCTTCTGGTGGCCATCTCTGTCACGGGATGTACGTACTTTTGTGCAGTCCTGTGGGATTTGTGCTAGGGCTAAGCCCTGCTGTTCTCGTGCCAGTGGGTTGCTTTTGCCCTTGCCGGTCCCAAAGAGGCCTTGGACACATATTTCGATGGATTTCATTTCTGACCTTCCCGTTTCTCAATAGATGTCAGTCATTTGGGTGGTCTGTGATCGCTTTTCTAAAATGGTCCATCTGGTGCCCTTGGTTAAATTGCCTTCCTCCTCTGATTTGGTGCCTTTGTTCTTCCAGCATGTGGTTCGTTTGCATGGCATTCCTGAGAATATTGTTTCTGACAGAGGTTCCCAGTTTGTTTCAAGGTTTTGGCGAGCCTTTTGTGGTAGGATGGGCATTGACCATGATTTCCTCAGCTTTCCATCCTCAGACTAATGGCCAGACCGAACGAACCAATCAGACCTTGGAAACATATCTGAGATGTTTTGTTTCTGCAGACCAGGATGATTGGGTGTCCTTTTTGCCGTTGGCTGAGTTCGCCCTTAATAATCGGGCCAGCTCGGCTACCTTGGTCTCTCCATTTTTCTGCAATTCTGGGTTCCATCCTCGTTTCTCTTCAGGACAGGTTGAGTCTTCGGACTGTCCTGGTGTGGATTCTGTGGTGGACAGGTTGCAGCAGATCTGGACTCAGGTAGTGGACAATTTGACCTTGTCCCAGGAGAAGGCTCAACTTTTCGCTAATCGCAGACGCCGTGTGGGTCCCCGACTTCGTGTTGGGGATCTGGTTTGGTTATCTTCTCATCATATTCCTATGAAGGTTTCCTCTCCTAAATTTAAACCTCATTTTATTGGTCCGTATAGGATTTCTGAGATTCTCAATCCTGTGTCTTTTCGTTTGACCCTCCCAGACTCCTTTTCCATACATAATGTATTCCATAGTTCGTTGTTGCGGAGATACGTGGCACCTATGGTTCCTTCTGTTGAGCCTCCTGCCCCGGTTTTGGTGGAGGGGGAATTGGAGTATATTGTGGAGAAAATTTTGGATTCTCGTGTTTCTAGACGGAAACTCCAGTATCTGGTTAAATGGAAGGGTTATGCTCAGGCAGATAATTCCTGGGTTTTTGCCTCTGATGTCCATGCTCCAGATCTTGTTTGTGCCTTTCATGTGGCTCATCCTGGTCAGCCTGGGGGCTCTGGTGAGGGTTCGGTGACACCTCCTCAAGGGGGGGGTACTGTTGTGAATTCTGTGGCTGAATTCACTCCTGTGGTCACAAGTGGTACTGCGGCCTCTGAGCTTCCTCCCTCAGGTGTTCTGGTGAGCTCGTTGGCTTCTTTGTTATTTAACTCCGCCTGATTCTGTCTTCCTTGCTCCTTGTCAATGTTCCAGTGTTGGATCTGAGCTCCTGGATTTTTCCTGTGGCCTGCAGCTCTGCTTAGATAAGTGCTTCTTTGCTTTTGTTGCTACTTTTTCTGTCCAGCTTGTCTATTCGTTTTGCTGGAAGCTCTGAGACGCAAAGGGTGTACCGCCGTGCCGTTAGTTCGGCACGGTGGGTCTTTTTGCCCCCTTTGCGTGGTTTTTTGCTTTAGGGTTTTTTGTAGACTGCAAAGTTCTCTTTGCTATCCTCGCTCTATCTAGAATATCGGGCCTCACTTTGCTGAATCTATTTCATCCCTACGTTTGTCTTTTCATCTTGCTAACAGTCATTATATGTGGGGGGCTGCCTTTTCCTTTGGGGTATTTCTCTGAGGCAAGTCAGGCTTGTGTTTCTATCTTCAGGCTTGTCAGCTCCTCAGGCTGTGCCGAGTTGCATAGGTAGTGTCAGGCGCAATCCACAGCCACCTTTAGTTGTGTTTAGGATAGGTTCAGGTTTGCAGTCTACAGAGATTCCACGTCTCAGAGCTCGTTCTATTGTTTTTTGGTTATTGTCTGATCACTGTATGTGCTCTGATTTCTGGCACACTGTGTCACTGGATTGCTATCATAATAGGAGTGGTTGTGCGACTGCGGTCTGTGGACGAGCTCTCGCTTCTGCAGGAGGACGAGGAGGAGGAGGAGGGGGTGCGAACGGCTACAGCCAACTGTTTCCTAGACCGTGGGCTAGGCAGAACTGTCCCAAAATTGCTGTCCCCTGTGGACCCTGCATCCACAACATTCACCCAGTGTGCCGTGATGGACACGTAACGTCCCTGGCCATGCCTACTGGTCCATGCATCTGTTGTCAGGTGCACCTTTGTGCTCACAGATTGCCTGAGTGCATGGACGATGCGCTCTTTAACATGCTGGTGGAGGGCTGGGATGGCTTTTCTGGAAAAGAAGTGTCGACTGGGTAGCTCGTAGCGTGGTACAGCGTAGTCCATCAGGGCTTTGAAAGCTTCGCTTTCAACTAACCGGTAGGGCATCATCTCTAACGAGATTAGTCTAGCTATGTGGGTGTTCAAACCCTGTGTACGCGGATGCGAGGCTAAGTACTTCCTTTTTCTAACCATAGTCTCATGTAGGGTGAGCTGGACTGGAGAGCTGGAGATCGTGGAACTAGCGGGGGTGCCGGTGGACATGGCAGACTGAGACACGGTGGGAGATGGTATTGTTGCCGCCGGTGCCCTAGATGCAGTGTTTCCTACTACGAAACTGGTGATTCCCTGACCCTGACTGCTTTGGCCTGGCAAAGAAACCTGCACAGATACTGCAGGTGGTGCGGAAAATGGTGGCCCTACACTGCCGGAAGGGATGTTGCGTTGATGACTAGCTTCATTGGCCGAGGGTGCTACAACCTTAAGGGACGTTTGGTAGTTAGTCCAAGCTTGCAAATGCATGGTGGTTAAATGTCTATGCATGCAACTTGTATTGAGACTTTTCAGATTCTGCCCTCTGCTTAAGGTAGTTGAACATTTTTGACAGATGACTTTGCGCTGATCAATTGGATGTTGTTTAAAAAAATGCCAGACTGCACTCTTTCTAGCATCGGATCCCTTTTCAGGCATTGCAGACTGAGCTTTAACCGGATGGTCACGCTGTCCTCCAACAGGTTTTGGCTTTGCCACGCGTTTTGGGCCAGATACGGGCCCGGCAGATGGAACCTGTTGCGATGTTGATGCCTGCTGCGGCCCCTCCTCCTCCGCTTCAGAACTGCTGCCGCCTGCACCCTGTTCCCCCAATGGCTGCCAATCGGGGTCAACAACTGGGTCATCTATGACCTCCTCTTCTAGCTCGTGCGCAACTCCGTCTGTGTCACCATGTAAGTCGGTGGGAGAGCGTTCGTGACGGGGCAACATAGTCTCATCAGGGTCTGATTCTTGATCATTACCCTGCGAGGGCAATGTTGTGGTCTGAGTCAAAGGACCAGCATAGTAGTCTGGCTGTGGCTGTGCATCAGTGCACTCCATGTCAGATTCAACTTGTAATGGGCATGGACTGTTAACTGCTTCACTTTCTAAGCCAGGGACGGTATGTGTAAAGAGCTCCATGGAGTAACCCATTGTGTCGCCTGCTGCATTCTTCTCTGTTGTTGTTTTTGCTGAAGAGGACAAGGAAGCGACTTGTCCCTGACCGTGAACATCCACTAACGACGCGCTGCTTTTACATTTACCAGTTTCACGAGAGGAGGCAAAAGAGCTAGAGGCTGAGTCAGCAAGATAAGCCAAAACTTGCTCTTGCTGCTCCGGCTTTAAAAGTGGTTTTCCTACTCCCAGAAAAGGGAGCGTTCGAGGCCTTGTGTAGCCAGACGACAAACCTGGCTCCACAGCTCCAGACTTAGGTGCAATATTTTTTTTCCCACGACCACCTGATGCTCCACCACTACCACTACCCTCATTACCAGCTGACAATGAACGCCCCCGGCCACGACCTCTTCCACCAGACTTCCTCATTGTTTTAAAAACGTAACCAAACTAACGGTATTTGTTGCTGTCACACAACTTACTTGGTGAGCTATAACTTCAGTATGATTTAGCTACCCCTTTACAGGTGGGTGAGACCACAACGAAAATCAGGCACAATGTTACACACTCTGTTTTTGGTGGCACCAAATGAGAGAGATGCCACACACGCAGGACTGTCACTGAAGCGCAAATGTAAATATTAATCTCCCACTGTTTTTTTTTTTTTTTTTTCAGGGAGACTTTAGAAACAAAACAAAATAAAATAAATTGATTTTTTCAGGAAGAATTTAGAAACCAAATAAAATAAAATGATTTTTTCAGGGAGAATTTAGAAAACAAATAAAACAAAAAATAGGCTTTCTATGGCCCACTGAGTGAGAGATGACGCACACAGGAGTCAGGAGTGGCACACAAGCCCAGAGGCCAATATTTATCTCCCACTGATTGATTTATTGATTTTTTCAGGTAGAATTTAGAACCCAAATCAACCAAATAAATAAATAGGCTTTCTATGGCCCACAATTGGAGAGAGAGAGAGAGATGGCACACCCAGGAGTCAAGACTGGCACACAAGCAGAAAGGGCAATATTAATCTCCCACTGATTTTTTTTTTTCAGGGAGACTTTAGAAACAAAACAAAATAAAATAAAATGATTTTTTCAGGAAGAATTTAGAAACCAAATAAAATAAAATGATTTTTTCAGGGAGAATTTAGAAAACAAATAAAACAAAAAATAGGCTTTCTATGGCCCACTGAGTGAGAGATGACGCACACAGGAGTCAGGAGTGGCACACAAGCCCAGAGGCCAATATTTATCTCCCACTGATTGATTTATTGATTTTTTTCAGGTAGAATTTAGAACCCAAATCAACCAAATAAATAAATAGGCTTTCTATGGCCCACAATTGGAGAGAGAGAGAGAGAGATGGCACACCCAGGAGTCAAGACTGGCACAAAAGCAGAAAGGGCAATATTAATCTCCCACTGATTGATTTATTGATTTTTTCAGGTAGAATTTAGAACCCAAATCAAACAAAAAAATAAATAGGCTTTCTATGGCCCACTATCTGACAGAGAGAGAGATGGCACACCCAGGAGTCAAGACTGGCACACAAGCAGAAAGGGCAATATTAATCTCCCACTGATTTTTTTTTTTCAGGGAGACTTTAGAAACAAAACAAAATAAAATAAAATGATTTTTTCAGGAAGAATTTAGAAACCAAATAAAATAAAATGATTTTTTCAGGGAGAATTTAGAAAACAAATAAAACAAAAAATAGGCTTTCTATGGCCCACTGAGTGAGAGATGACACACACAGGAGTCAGGAGTGGCACACAAGCCCAGAGGCCAATATTTATCTCCCACTGATTGATTTATTAATTTTTTCAGGTAGAATTTAGAACCCAAATCAACCAAATAAATAAATAGGCTTTCTATGGCCCACAATTGGAGAGAGATAGAGAGATGGCACACCCAGGAGTCAAGACTGGCACACAAGCCGAAAGGGCAATATTAATCTCCCACTGATTTTTTTTTTTCAGGGAGACTTTAGAAACAAAACAAAATAAAATAAAATGATTTTTTCAGGAAGAATTTAGAAACCAAATAAAATAAAATGATTTTTTCAGGGAGAATTTAGAAAACAAATAAAACAAAAAATAGGCTTTCTATGGCCCACTGAGTGAGAGATGACGCACACAGGAGTCAGGAGTGGCACACAAGCCCAGAGGCCAATATTTATCTCCCACTGATTGATTTATTGATTTTTTCAGGTAGAATTTAGAACCCAAATCAACCAAATAAATAAATAGGCTTCCTATGGCCCACTATCTGAGAGAGAGAGATGGCACGCTTAGGACTGGCACACAAGCCCAAAGGCCAATATTTATCTCCCTTTTTTTTTTTTCAGGGAGAATTTATAAACCCAATAAAAAAATAAATAAATAGGCTTTCTATGGCCCACTATCTGAGAGAGAGATATGGCACGCTTAGGACTGGCACACAAGCCCAAAGGCCAATATTAATCTCCCTTTTTTTTTTTCAGGGAGAATTGATAAAACAAAAAAAAATAAAATAAATAGGCTTTCTATGGCCCACTATTTGTGAGAGAGATGGCACGCTCAGGACTGGCACACAAGCCCAGAGGCCAATATTAATCTCCCACTTTTTTTTTTTTTCAGGGAAAATTTATAAACCCAATTAAAAAAAAAATAAATAGGCTTTCTATGGCCCACTATTTGAGAGACAGATGGCACACTTAGGACTGGCACACAAGCCCAAAGGCCAATATTAATCTCCCACTGATTGATTTAGTGATTTTTTCAGGTACAATTTAGAACCCAAATCAACCAAAAAAATAAATAGGCTTTCTATGGCCCACTGAGTGAGTGATGATGCGCACAGGAGTCAGGAGTGGCACACAAGCCCTGAGGCCAATATTTTTCTCCCACTGATTGATGTAGTGATTTTTTCAGGTAGATTTTAGAACCCAAATCAAGCAAAAAAATAAATAGGCTTTCTATGGCCCACTGAGTGAGAGATGGCACAGACAGGGATGGCACTCTAGCAGAAATGCCAATCTTAATCTCCCACAAAAAAAAAAGCAACTTTCCTACAATTACTATCTCCCTGCAGTAATCTCAGCCAGGTATGGCAGGCAGCAATAAGGAGTGGACTGATGCACAAATTAAATAAAAAGTGTGGACAAACAAACAAGATAGCTGTGCAGAAAGGAAGGAACAAGAGGATTTGTGCTTTGAAAAAAGCAGTTGGTTTGCACAGCGGCGTACACACAGCAATGCAGCTATCAGGGAGCCTTCTAGGGCAGCCCAATGAGCTACAGCGCTGAGAAAAAAAAAATGTAGCTTCCACTATCCCTGCACACCGAAGGTGGTGTTGGAGAGTGGAAATCGCTACAGCACAAGCGGTTTGGTGGTTAATGGACCCTGCCTAACGCTATCCCTGCTTCTGACGAAGCGGCAGCAACCTCTCCCTAAGCTCAGATCAGCAGCAGTAAGATGGCGGTCGGCGGGAACGCCCCTTTATAGCCCCTGTGACGCCGCAGACAGCAAGCCAATCACTGCAATGCCTTTCTCTAAGATGGTGGGGACCAGGACCTATGTCATCACGCTGCCCACACTCTGCGTTTACCTTCATTGGCTGAGAAATGGTGCTTTTCGCGTCATTGAAACGCGACTTTGGCGCGAAAGTCGCGTACCGCATGGCCGACCCCGCACAGGGGTCGGATCGGGTTTCCTGAAACCCGACTTTGCCAAAAGTCGGCGACTTTTGAAAATGAACGACCCGTTTCGCTCAACCCTAGTCCTCAGCTCAAGTCTCGCCCCATTCGCTTCCGCAGTCACAGATGGACATGGGGTCTTGCCTCAGCTAAGAATCCCCACTCCTTCTCCTTCAAGGATCAACTCACATCTGATCTCAAAATAAGAATGGATTGTCTGAGCTCCTGGGATCCGCCCATGAAGGGGGGTTGGGGTCACACCTTCTATTCAATGGTTGGGTCCACCTGCTGTGAGGAAGAATGGCTATTCCTCCACTAGTGATGTTGACAAAGCTTAATTACATTATAGCTTAGGGCTGCAAGAATTGGGGGAAGGAGACATATTGTTACAGGTGAACTCCCAGCACAAGAAAATACATAAATTACAGCTAATAGAAACCAGAGAACAGTTACATACATCAAATGGCATATTATTCAAATACAGAACAGGGCAAAAGTACATATCATGACATGGCCTCCTATGCTAAATCCTGATTTCATGTCTGCGTATGTTATTTCCCTCTCCCTTCACAGTCAATATTTGTGGGTGGCTGTCTATCTTTTGGGGATTTTCTCTGAGGCAAGATAGTTTTCTCGTTTCTGTCTTTAGGGGTAGTTAGTTCTTAGGCTGTGTCGAGGGGTCTAGGGAGTGTTAGGTACCCCCCACGGCTACTTCTAGTTGCGCTGCTAGTTCAGGGTTTGCGGTGAGTAAAGGTACCACCTTCTCCAGAGTACGTCTCATGCTGCTCCTAGGCCACCAGATCATAACAGTACAACTGGCCAACAATGAGTTAAATGCATCTCAGAAGGGAAGGAAGCTCTTGAGCCATTTTTTTTCTCCAGTCTATTCTGTGTTCTCTTCCCTCTTAATCTCTGGGTGGCTAGTATTAACATGTATGTTCAGGAGTTAGTTTCTCGGGTGGATCAGCTTGCTGCTAGGGTACAGGGTATTTCAGATTTTATTATTCAGACTCCTGCCTTAGAACCTAAGATTCCCATTCCTGATTTATTTTTTGGTGACAGATCCAAATTTTTGAGTTTCAAAAATAATTGTAAACTGTTTTTTGCATTGAGACCGCGTTCTTCTGGTGATCCCATTCAGCAGGATAAAATCATCATATCCTTGCTGCGTGGTGACCCACAGGATTGGGCATTTTCCCTGGAATCTGGCAATCCTGCTTTGCTTAAAGTTGATTCTTTCTTTCAAGCATTGGGGTTATTGTATGATGAGCCTAATTCTGTGGATCAAGCTGAGAAGATCTTGTTGGCCCTGTGTCAGGGTCAAGAAGCGGCAGAATCATATTGCCAGAAATTTAGAAAATGGTCTGTACTGACTAAATGGAATGAGGATGCCTTGGCGGCAATTTTCAGAAAGGGTCTTTCTGAATCCGTTAAAGATGTTATGGTGGAGTTCCCCACGCCTGCTGGTCTGAGTGATTCTATGTCTCTGGCCATTCAGATTGATCGGCGCTTGCGCGAGCGCAGAGTTGTGCACACTGTGGCATTGTCCTCCGAGAGGAGCCCTGAGCCTATGCAGTGTGATAGGATTTTGTCTAGAGCTGAACGACAAGGAATTAGGCGTCAGCATAGGTTGTGTTTTTACTGCGGCGATTCTGCTCATGTTATTTCTGTATGCCCTAAGCATACAAAGAGAATCTCTAGTTCTGTTACCATCAGTACTGTACAACCAAAATTTCTGTTATCTGTGATCTTGATCTGCTCATTATCGTAATTTTCTGTCATGGCATTTGTGGATTCAGGCGCCGCTCTGAATTTAATGGACTTAGAATTTGCAAGACATTGTGGTTTTCCCTTGCAGCCTTTGCAGAACCCTATTCCGTTGCCTAAAAATATACCTCAGTTTTGGACACAGCTGACCATGCGCATGGCGCCAGCCCATCAGGAAGATTGTCATTTTCTGGTGTTGTATAATTTGCATGATGATATTGTGCTGGGTTTTCCATGGTTACAGCTACATAATCCGGTGTTAGATTGGAAATCCATGTCTGTGACTAGTTGGGGTTGTCAGGGGGTTCATGATCACGTTCCTTTGATGTCGATTTTCTCTTCCCCCTCTTCTGAAATTCCTGAGTTTTTGTCAGATTTCCAGGATGTATTCGATGAGCCTAAATCCAGTTCCCTTCCACCACATAGGGACTATGATTGTGCTATTGACTTGATTCCAGGTTGTAAGTTCCCTAAGGGTCGACTTTTCAACCTGTCTGTGCCAGAACATGCCGCCATGCGGAGCTATATTAAGGAGTCTTTGGAGAAGGGGCATATTCGGCCATCTTCTTCACCATTGGGAGCAGTTTTTTTTGTTGCCAAGAAGGATGGCTCCTTGAGACCGTGTATTGATTATCGCCTCTTGAATAAGATCACGGTCAAATTTCAATACCCTTTACCTTTGCTTACTGATTTGTTTGCTAGGATTAAGGGGGCTAGCTGGTTTACTAAGATTGACCTTCGAGGGTCATATAATCTTATTCGTATTAAACAGGGTGACGAGTGGAAAACTGCATTTAATACGCCCAAAGGCCATTTTGAATACCTAGTGATGCCATTCGGACTCTCTCATGCCCCATCTGTGTTCCAGTCCTTCATGCATGATATCTTTCGGAGTTATCTTGACAAGTTCATGGCTGTATATTTGGATGATATTTTGATTTTTTCCGATGATTGGGAGTCTCATGTGAAACAGGTCAGGATGGTATTTCAGATCCTCCATGATAATGCTTTGTTTGTGAAGGGGTCGAAGTGCCTCTTTCGAGTGCAGAAGGTTTCTTTTTTGGGCTTCATTTTTTCTCCCTCATCTATAGAAATGGATCCGGTTAAGGTTCAGGCCATTCATGATTGGATTCAGCCCACATCTGTGAAGAGAAATCCTATACAGAAAAGAAATACCAAAATATATTCAAAATGTAACCAATTTAGTAAATATTACTCAGAAAATATATAACCTAAAAAAATATTTACTGACAAACCAATCATAGATTTTAATCAAATACTTTATTTATTAAAAAGTGACATGAACACAACCATTAACACTTTTTTATTAATTTTGTACAAGACAATATATAATATATTACTAAAATTTGTCTACTAAAACATACAACAAGTATATGAGGGGGCCAGGGCACGCAAGAACTGGTTGGCAAAAAATATACTTTAATAAAAATACAACATAAATTAAATATATAGAACAATAAAAGAATTATTAATACTTTAAAAAAAGATATAATAATATGGCTGAAAAAAAAATAAAAATAAAAAAACAAAAAAAATATAAAAAATATAAAAATGAATAAAAATAAATGCAAAACTGATACTAAAACATGAAAAAGTGTCAAAAATTAAATGTGTAATCATATATAATTGATATAGAAAAAGTTATATATATATATATATATATATATATAATTATTAGTGCATACACTGATAAAAATAATAAAATATGATAATGTGATATCAGGTATTGTGACAAAAAGGTTAAATATTAAAGCCTATATATAACCTGTGCAGAGAAGGAGAAAAAAGGAGGAGTAAATAAGAGAATATAAACACTATGATGTCTTTGTTGTTTCTTTATAGGTGCGCCCACACACCTGCCCATTGTATAAACTGTGCTATGACACACTCCTATTTTTGACTCTGGGGAGTTTTCATATAATCAGTCATAGTGTTTATATTCTCTTATTTTCTCCTCCTTTTTTCTTCTCTGTTTTTTTATTTTTATTTTTTTGCACAATATATATATTTTTTGCACATTTTATTTTACACATATATAACATATATAATTCTATCACCATATACATATTATTACTTCACCTTCATATATATTAACACATACATATTTATTGTTTTTCCCTCTGTTTACTATTCTTTCTTTATTTGTTATATCATATAACTGATTATATCAATTATATAAGATCTATTAACATTGATCAGGTGTGTGGACTAATTCAGGTATAACTCTTATATTCATTTATTATTAATTCATTGTATTTTATTATGTGAGTATATACTTATTTGTTTTTCAGCCATATTATTATATCTTTTTTTAAAGTATTAATAATTCTTTTATTGTTCTATATATTTAATTTATGTTGTATATTTATTAAGGTATATTTTTTGCCAACCAGTTCTTGCGTGCCCTGGCCCCCTCACATACTTGTTGTATGTTTTAGTAGACAAATTTTAGTAATATATTATATACTGTCTTGTACAAAATTAATAAAAAAGTGTTAATGGTTGTGTTCATGTCACTTTTTAATAAATAAAGTATTTGATTAAAATCTATGATTGGTTTGTCAGTAAATATTTTTTTAGGTTATACACATCTGTGAAGAGCCTTCAGAAATTCTTGGGCTTTGCTAATTTTTATCGTCGTTTCATTGCCAACTTCTCCAGTGTGGTTAAACCTCTGACCGATTTGACGAAGAAAGGCGCTGATGTGACGAATTGGTACTCTGTGGCTGTTTCTGCCTTTCAGGAGCTTAAACGCCGATTTACTTCTGCCCCTGTGTTGCATCAGCCGGATGTTTCTCTTCCATTTCAGGTTGAGGTTGACACGTCTGAGATTGGGGCAGGGGCCGTTTTGTCTCAGAGGAATTCTGATGGTTCCTTGATGAAACTGTGTGCCTTCTTTTCTCAGAAGTTTTCGCCTGCGGAACGCAATTATGATGTCGGCAATCGGGAGTTGTTGGCTATGAAGTGGGCATTTGAGGAGTGGCGTCATTGGCTTGAGGGGGCCAAGCACCGTATTGTGGTCTTGACTAGGGTTGAGCGAAATGGGTCGAACATTTTCAAAAGTCGCCGACTTTTGACAAAGTCGGGTTTCATGAAACCCGATCCGACCCCTGTGCGTGGTCGGCCATGCGGTACGCGATTTTCGCGCCAAAGTCGCGTTTCAATTACGCGAAAAGCGCCATTTCTCAGCCAATGAAGGTAAACGCAGAGTGTGGGCAGCGTGATGACATAGGTCCTGGTCCCCACCATCTTAGAGAAGGGCATTGCAGTGATTGGCTTGCTGTCCGCGGCGTCACAGGGGCTATAAAGGGGCGTTCCCGCCGACCGCCATGTTACTGCTGCTGATCTGAGCTTAGGGAGAGGTTGCTGCCGCTTCGTCAGAAGCAGGGATAGCGTTAGGCAGGGTCCATTAACCACCAAACCGCTTGTGCTGTAGCGATTTCCACTGCCCAACACCACCTTCGGTGTGCAGGGACAGTGGAAGCTACATTTTTTTTTTTCCCCTCAGCGCTGTAGCTCATTGGGCTGCCCTAGAAGGCTCCCTGATAGCTGCATTGCTGTGTGTACGCCGCTGTGCAAACCAACTGCTTTTTTCAAAGCACAAATCCTCTTGTTCCTTCCTTTCTGCACAGCTATCTTGTTTGTTTGTCCACACTTTTTATTTAATTTGTGCATCAGTCCACTCCTTATTGCTGCCTGCCATACCTGGCTGATATTAGTGCAGGGAGATAGTAATTGAAGGACAGTTCCTTTTTTTTTTTTTTTTTGTGGGAGATTAAGATTGGCATTTCTGCTAGAGTGCCATCCCTGTCTGTGTCATCTCTCACTCAGTGGGCCATAGAAAGCCTATTTATTTTTTTGCTTGATTTGGGTTCTAAAATCTACCTGAAAAAATCACTACATCATTCAGTGGGAGAAAAATATTGGCCTCAGGGCTTGTGTGCCACTCCTTACTCCTGTATGTGCCATCTCTCACTCAGTGGGCCATAGAAAGCCTATTTATTTTTTTGCTTGATTTGGGTTCCAAAATCTACCTGAAAAAATCACAACATCAATCAGTGGGAGAAAAATATTGGCCTCAGGGCTTGTGTGCCACTCCTGACTCCTGTGTGTGCCATCTCTCACTCAGTGGGCCATAGAAAGCCTAATAATTTTTTTGCTTGATTTGGGTTCTAAATTCTACCTGAAAAAATCAATAAATCAATCAGTGGGAGATTAATATTGGCCTTTGGGCTTGTGTGCCAGTCCTAAGCGTGCCATCTCTCTCTCTCAGATAGTGGGCCATAGAAAGCCTATTTATTATTTTTTTTATTGGGTTTATAAATTTTCCCTGGAAAAAAAAAAAAAAGTGGGAGATTAATATTGGCCTCTGGACTTGTGTGCCAGTCCTGAGCGTGCCATCTCTCTCACAAATAGTGGGCCATAGAAAGCCTATTAATTTTTTTGCTTGATTTGGGTTCCAAAATCTACCTGAAAAAATCACTAAATCAATCAGTGGTAGATAAATATTGGCCTCTGGGCTTGTGTGCCACTCCTGACTCCTGTGTGCGTCCTCTCTCACTCAGTGGGCCCTACAAAGCCTATTTTTTTTTTATTTGTTTTCTAAATTCTCCCTGAAACAATCATTTTATTTTATTTGGTTTATAAATTCTTCCTTGAAAAATCATTTTTTTTATTATTTTTTTTTTTCTAAAGTCTCCCTTTTAAAAAAAAAAAAACACAAATCAGTGGGAGATTAATATTGCCCTTTCTGCTTGTGTGCCAGTCTTGACTCCTGGGTGTGCCATCTCTCTCTCTCCAATTGTGGGCCATAGAAAGCCTATTAATTTTTTTGCTTGATTTGGGTTCCAAAATCTACCTTAAAAAATCACTAAATCAATCAGTGGGAGATTAATATTGCCCTTTCTGCTTGTGTGCCAGTCTTGACTCCTGGGTGTGCCATCTCTCTCTCTCCAATTGTGGGCCATAGAAAGCCTATTAATTTTTTTGCTTGATTTGGGTTCCAAAATCTACCTGAAAAAATCACTAAATCAATCAGTGGGAGATTAATATTGCCCTTTCTGCTTGTGTGCCAGTCTTGACTCCTGGGTGTGCCATCTCTCTCTCTCCAATTGTGGGCCATAGAAAGCCTATTAATTTTTTTGCTTGATTTGGGTTCCAAAATCTACCTGAAAAAAATCACTAAATCAATCAGTGGGAGATTAATATTGCCCTTTCTGCTTGTGTGCCAGTCTTGACTCCTGGGTGTGCCATCTCTCTCTCTCCAATTGTGGGCCATAGAAAGCCTATTAATTTTTTTGCTTGATTTGGGTTCCAAAATCTACCTGAAAAAATCACTACATCAATCAGTGGGAGATAAATATTGGCCTCTGGGCTTGTGTGCCACTCCTGACTCCTGTGTGCGTCCTCTCTCACTCAGTGGGCCCTACAAAGCCTATTTTTTTTTTATTTGTTTTCTAAATTCTCCCTGAAACAATCATTTTATTTTATTTTGTTTCTAAATTCTTCCTGAAAAATTCATTTTTTTTTTTCTAAATTCTCCCTGAAAAAAAAAAAAAAAAATCAAATCAGTGGGAGATTAATATTGCCCTTTCTGCTTGTGTGCCAGTCTTGACTCCTGGGTGTGCCATCTCTCTCTCTCTCTCTCCAATTATGGGCCATAGAAAGCCTATTTATTTTTTTGCTTGATTTGGGTTCCAAAATCTTCCTGAAAAAATCAATAAATCAATCAGTGGGACATAAATATTGGCCTCTGGGCTTGTGTGCCACTCCTGACTCCTGTGTGCGTCCTCTCTCACTCAGTGGGCCCTACAAAGCCTATTTTTTTTTTATTTGTTTTCTAAATTCTCCCTGAAACAATCATTTCATTTTATTTGGTTTATAAATTCTTCCTTAAAAAATCATTTTTTTTTTATTTTTATTTTTTTTCTAAAGTCTCCCTTTTAAAAAAAACAAACACAAATCAGTGGGAGATTAATATTTACATTTGCGCTTCAGTGACAGTCCTGCGTGTGTGGCATCTCTCTCATTTGTTGCCAACAACAACAGAGTGTGTAACATTGTGGCTGATTTTCGTTGTGGTCTCACCCACCTGTAAAGGGGTAGCTAAATCATACTGAAGTTATAGCTCACCATGTAAGTTGTGTGACAGCAACAAATACCGTTAGTTTGGTAACGTTTTTAAAACAATGAGGAAGTCTGGTGGAAGAGGTCGTGGCCGGGGGCGTTCATTGTCAGCTGGTAATGAGGGTAGTGGTAGTGGTGGAGCATCAGGTGGTCGTGGGAAAAAAAATATTGCACCTAAGTCTGGAGCTGTGGAGCCAGGTTCATCGTCTGGCTACACAAGGCCTCGAATGCTCCCTTTTCTGCGAGTAGGAAAACCGCTTTTAAAGCCGGAGCAGCAAGAGCAAGTTTTGGCTTATCTTGCTGACTCAGCCTCTAGCTCTTTTGCCTCCTCTCGTGAAACTGGTAAAAGTAAAAGCAGCGCGTCGTTAGTGGATGTTCACGGTCAGGGACAAGTCGCTTCCTTGTCCTCTTCAGCAAAAACAACAACAGAGAAGAATGCAGCAGGCGACACAACGGGTTACTCCATGGAGCTCTTTACACATACCGTCCCTGGCTTAGAAAGTGAAGCAGTTAACAGTCCATGCCCATTACAAGTTGAATCTGACATGGAGTGCACTGATGCACAGCCACAGCCAGACTACTATGCTGGTCCTTTGACTCAGACCACAACATTGCCCTCGCAGGGTGGTGATCAAGAATCAGACCCTGATGAGACTATGTTGCCCCATCACGAACGCTATACCACCGACCGACACGGTGACACAGACGAAGTTGCACACGAGCTACAAGAAGAGGTAATAGATGACCCAGTTCTTGACCCCGATTGGCAGCCATTGGGGGAACAGGGTGCAGGCGGCAGCAGTTCTGAAGCGGAGGAGGAGGGGCCGCAGCAGGCATCAACATCACAACAGGTTCCATCTGTCGGGCCCGTATCTTGCCCAAAACGCATGCCAAAGTCAAAACCTGTTGGAGGACAGCGTGGCCATCCGGTTAAAGCTCAGTCTGCAATGCCTGAAAAGGTATCCGATGCTAGAAAGAGTGCAGTCTGGCATTTTTTTAAACAACATCCAATTGATCAGCGCAAAGTCATCTGTCAAAAATGTTCAACTATCTTAAGCAGAGGGCAGAATCTGAAAAGTCTCAATACAAGTTGCATGCATAGACATTTAACCACCATGCATTTGCAAGCTTGGACTAACTACCAAACGTCCCTTAAGGTTGTAGCACCCTCGGCCAATGAAGCTAGTCATCAACGCAACATCCCTTCCGGCAGTGTAGGGCCACCATTTTCTGCACCACCTGCAGTATCTGTGCAGGTTTCTTTGCCAGGCCAAAGCAGTCAGGGTCAGGGAATCACCAGTTTCGTAGTAGGAAACACTGCATCTAGGGCACCGGTGGCAACAATACCATCTCCCACCGTCTCTCAGTCTGCCATGTCCACCGGCACCCCCGCTAGTTCCCCGATCTCCAGCTCTCCAGTCCAGCTCACCCTACATGAGACTATGGTTAGAAAAAGGAAGTACTTAGCCTCGCATCCGCGTACACAGGGTTTGAACGCCCACATAGCTAGACTAATCTCGTTAGAGATGATGCCCTACCGGTTAGTTGAAAGCGAAGCTTTCAAAGCCCTGATGGACTACGCTGTACCACGCTACGAGCTACCCAGTCGACACTTTTTTTCCAGAAAAGCCATCCCAGCCCTCCACCAGCATGTTAAAGAGCGCATCGTCCATGCACTCAGGCAATCTGTGAGCACAAAGGTGCACCTGACAACAGATGCATGGACCAGTAGGCATGGCCAGGGACGTTACGTGTCCATCACGGCACACTGGGTAAATGTGGTGGATGCAGGGTCCACAGGGGACAGCAAGTTTGGGACAGTTCTGCCTAGCCCACGGTTTGGGAAACAGTTGGCTGTAGCCGTTCGCACCCCCTCCTCCTCCTCCTCGTCCTCCTGCAGAAGCGAGACCTCGTCCACAGACCGCAGTCGCACAACCACTCCATGCGCAGCTGCCACTGTTGCACACCAGGTCTCCCATTATGGGGCAGCTACTGGCAAACGTCAGCAGGCTGTATTGGCTATGAAGTGTTGTGGCGACAACAGACACACCGCTGAAGTTCTGTCCGAGTTCTTGCAGAAAGAAACGCAGTCGTGGCTGGGCACTGTAGATCTTGAGGCAGGCAAGGTAGTGAGTGATAACGGAAGGAATTTCATGGCTGCCATCTCCCTTTCCCAACTGAAACACATTCCTTGCCTG
The DNA here is from genome assembly GCF_032444005.1 of Ranitomeya imitator. Lineage (NCBI taxonomy): Eukaryota > Metazoa > Chordata > Amphibia > Anura > Dendrobatidae > Ranitomeya > Ranitomeya imitator. Next base: position 701,052,782 of record NC_091283.1, read on the forward strand.
GCTCACACCTTAAACCTGGTGGTGCAGTGCTTCCTGAAAAGTTATCCGGGGTTATCCGACCTGCTCCTCAAAGTGCGTGGACTTTGCTCACATATCCGCCGTTCGCCCGTACACTCCAGCCGTATGCAGACCTATCAGCGTTCTTTGAACCTTCCCCAGCATCGCCTAATCATAGACGTTGCAACAAGGTGGAACTCAACACTGCACATGCTTCAGAGACTGTGTGAACAGAGGCGGGCTGTTATGTTTTTGTGGGAGGATACACATACACGGGCAGGCAGTAGGATGGCAGACATGGAGTTGTCAGGTGTGCAGTGGTCGAAGATTCAAGACATGTGTCTAGTCCTTCAGTGTTTTGAGGAATGCACACGGCTGGTTAGTGCAGACAACGCCATAATAAGCATGAGCATCCCCCTAATGCGTCTGCTGATGCAAAGTTTGACGCACATAAAGGATCAGGCGTCTGCAGCTGAGGAAGAGGAAAGCCTTGATGACAGTCAGCCATTGTCTGGCCAGGGCAGTGTACAGGACGAGGTAGCGGGCGAAGAGGAGGAGGAGGACGAGGAGGATGATGGGGATGATTATATTTTTAATGAGGAAGCTTTTCCGGGGCCAGAGGAAATTGTTGGCGCGGCAAGGCCGGGTTCTGGTTTTTGGAGGGACACAAGTGACGTGGATTTGCCTGAAACTGCCCCTCAACCAAGCACAACCACAGATTTGAGAACTGGAACTTTGGCCCACATGGCGGATTATGCCTTACGTATCCTCAAAAGGGACACACGCATTACTAAAATAATGAACGATGACGATTACTGGTTGGCCTGCCTCCTTGATCCTCGCTATAAAGGCAAATTGCAAAATATAATGCCACATGACAACTTGGAAATAATATTAGCAACCAAACAATCCACTCTTGTTGACCGTTTGCTTCTGGCATTCCCTGCACACAGCGCCCGTGATCGTTCTCACACGAGCTGCAGGGGCCAGCAGACCAGAGGTGTTAGAGGGGCAGAAATCAGAAGTGGCGTTGGCCAGAGGGGTTTTCTGACCAGGTTGTGGAGTGATTTTGCTATGACCGCAGACAGGACAGGTACTGCAGCATCAATTCAAAGTGACAGGAGACAACATTTGTTCAGTATGGTTACTAACTATTTTTCATCCCTTATCGACGTTCTCCCTCAACCGTCATTTCCATTTGATTACTGGGCATCAAAATTAGACACCTGGCCAGAATTGGCAGAATATGCATTGCAGGAGCTTGCTTGCCCGGCAGCTAGTGTCCTATCAGAAAGAGTATTCAGTGCTGCAGGTTCAATACTAACAGAAAAAAGGACTCGTCTGGCTACCTAAAATGTAGATGATCTAACCTTCATTAAAATGAACCACAACTGGATTTCGAAATCTTTTGCCCCACCTTGCCCGGCTGACACCTAGCTTTCCTATGTAAAGGTCTTGCCTGTGGACTATTGTGAACGACTTTTCCAATCTCGTAATTTGCAGCACCTGATTGTCCAGCATCCGACATGTTAACACCTCCCTAAATGGCCAAAGTCCCCACACGGGGCCGTGGTATCGCCACTTGGCGCTAGCACCCGTGAGAGTACTGTTTGTCTGAAGAGGTGGGTGTGCCCGCTTTTGGTCGACGGCACTGCCACTAGGTCCCTCATAGTACAATAAAGTGTCTGGCGGTGGTGGTGCGCACCCAACGTCAGACACACCGTTGTAATATGAGGGGCCCTGGGCCTGTACCGCCGGCCACAAGACAGTCCCCCCCCCCCCCCAGCTCAAACAGTGCTCTACCACTTGCAAAATTTTCTCTCACAGCTCCACCAATGTTTAGTCTATGCGCTGACATCCTTCACTGCCTGGCACTGTCAATACCATTGTATTGACATTTTTGTTATGTTAGGCCTTCGAAGCCTGTCTGCGGCCCGTTCTTTCCACTACTACACCACTGACCTGTCTACTGCTGCCCGTGTTCCCCTGGAACCAATTTTAAATTGCCTACAGCCAGCCCAATTTATTATTTTAGGGCTTCGAAGACTGTCTGCGGTCCCTCCTTCCACAAGGCCTCCACTGACCTGTCTACTGCTGCCCGTGTTCCCCTGGAACCAATTGTAAATTGCCTACATCACAATTTTTGTTATGTTAGGCCTTCGAAGCCTGTCTGCGGCCCGTTCTTTCCACTACTACTACACTGACCAGGCCACTGCTGCCCGTGTTCCCCTGGAACCAATTTTAAATTGCCTACAGCCAGCCCAATTTATTATGTTAGGGCTTCGAAGCCTGTCTGCGGTCCCTCCTTCCACTAGGCCTCCACTGACCTGTCTACTGCTGCCCGTGTTCCCCTGGAACCAATTTTAAATTGCCTCTAGCCAGCCCAATTTATTATGTTAGGGCTTCGAAGCCTGTCTGCGGTCCCTCCTTCCACTAGGCCTCCACTGACCTGTCTACTGCTGCCCGTGTACCCCTTGAACCAACATCAGAAAATATAAAAATAAGTATTTTGCTTATAAAAAAGAAAATACTGGAGAGATATCAAATTCAGACATTTTAACATTAAAAACAAATACATACAACAAAAATCTGGTACAGTACTAAAAATGGCCACCAGCTACAATAACTTTCTCCTGCAAGTAGTTAACTGAAAGTTTTTTTCAATTTAAAACACAGATATGGCATCCACCGAGTGTTGTCCTGTCGCATCTTCTTTATATTATTGCCAAGAAGATGCAAAACAATGAAAATAAAAAAATCATTATTTACCAAATAATAGAGTAAGTCAAAACCACATTGCAAATAAACATTCATTACAAATAAAGAAGCAGGGCGCGTCCGAGGGTGAGTATATACCTAATAAGAATATAATCACCCTCGGACGCGCCCTGCTTCTTTCCGACAGCCTTCCTTCCTAAGAATCAGCCCTTCCGTGGTTTAGAGAGAGGGTGTGTTACACTCCAAGGTGTTCCCCAGGTTGCCTTTCCTGAGCTTCGATCTTCATGCTCTCGTTTAGTAGTTGTCGGAAAGTAGGCTGCATTAGGCCTACAAATTGGGTATGGGGTGGAGAGAGATGGTGTGTTACACTCCAAGGTGTTCCCCAGGTTTCCTTGTCATTGCTTCGGTCTTCAGACTCTCGTTTAGTAGTTGTAGAAAACTACACTGCATTAGGCCTACAAAATGGGTATCGGGTGGAGAGAGATGGTGTGTTACACTCCAAGGTGTTCCCCAGGTTTCCTTGCCATTGCTTCGGTCTTCCGACTCTCGTTTAGTAGTTGTAGAAAACTACACTGCATTAGGCCTACAAAATGGGTATAGGGTGGAGAGAGATGGTGTGTTCCACTCCAAGGTGTTCTCCAGGTTGCCTTTCCAGAGCTTTGATCTTAAGGCTCTCGTTTAGTAGTTGTTGGAAACTACACTGCATTAGGCCTCCAAATTGGGTATCGGGTGGAGAGAGATGGTGTGTTACACTCCAAGGTGTTCCCCAGGTTTCCTTGCCATTGCTTCGGTCTTCAGACTCTCGTTTAGTAGTTGTAGAAAACTACACTGCATTAGGCCTACAAAATGGGTATCGGGTGGAGAGAGATGGTGTGTTACACTCCAAGGTGTTCCCCAGGTTTCCTTGCCATTGCTTCGGTCTTCCGAGTCTCGTTTAGTAGTTGTAGAAAACTACACTGCATTAGGCCTACAAAATGGGTATCGGGTGGAGAGAGATGGTGTGTTACACTCCAAGGTGTTCCCCAGGTTTCCTTGCCATTGCTTCGGTCTTCAGACTCTCGTTTAGTAGTTGTACAAAACTACACTGCATTAGGCCTACAAAATGGGTATGGGGTGGAGAGAGATGGTGTGTTACACTCCAAGGTGTTCCCCAGGTTTCCTTGCCATTGCTTCGGTCTTCCGACTCTCGTTTAGTAGTTGTAGAAAACTACACTGCATTAGGCCTACAAAATGGGTATGGGGTGGAGAGAGATGGTGTGTTACACTCCAAGGTGTTCCCCAGGTTTCCTTGCCATTGCTTCGGTCTTCCGACTCTCGTTTAGTAGTTGTAGAAAACTACACTGCATTAGGCCTACAAAATGGGTATAGGGTGGAGAGAGATGGTGTGTTCCACTCCAAGGTGTTCTCCAGGTTGCCTTTCCAGAGCTTCGATCTTAAGGCTCTCGTTTAGTAGTTGTTGGAAACTACACTGCATTAGGCCTCCAAATTGGGTATCGGGTGGAGAGAGATGGTGTGTTACACTCCAAGGTGTTCCCCAGGTTTCCTTGCCATTGCTTCGGTCTTCAGACTCTCGTTTAGTAGTTGTAGAAAACTACACTGCATTAGGCCTACAAAATGGGTATCGGGTGGAGAGAGATGGTGTGTTACACTCCAAGGTGTTCCCTAGGTTTCCTTGCCATTGCTTCGGTCTTCCGACTCTCGTTTAGTAGTTGTAGAAAACTACACTGCATTAGGCCTACAAAATGGGTATGGGGTGGAGAGAGATGGTGTGTTACACTCCAAGGTGTTCCCCAGGTTTCCTTGCCATTGCTTCGGTCTTCCGACTCTCGTTTAGTAGTTGTAGAAAACTACACTGCATTAGGCCTACAAAATGGGTATGGGGTGGAGAGAGATGGTGTGTTCCACTCCAAGGTGTTCTCCAGGTTGCCTTTCCTGAGCTTCTATCTTCAGGCTCTTGTTAAATTGTGGTTAAATGGAACAACTGCATTTGGCGTACTAGTTGGTTTGGGGCCTACTAACAGTGTCTGCCGCTCCTTGCTGTTCTCCTGGATTCCTGTCCTGAAATTCCGTTTTCAGGCGCTCGTTAAGTAGTTGTTAATGTTAGACTGCATTTGGCCTACTAGTTGGGTTGGGGCCTACTATCGGTGTCTGCCACGCCTTGCTGTTCTCCTCCACTGAACAAAGCTGTGCCGCCTGTTTACTACGGTTGCCAATTTTGAACTGCATTTCGACTACTTACTGATTTGGGCCTACTCTCTGTGTCAGCCTCTCATTCCAGTTGTCCTCCACTGCAATGCCCCCTGGTTATTCCTGTGTTACCAATTTTGAACTGCATTTAGCCCACTTTATTATTTGGGCCTATATCTGTGTTTCCTCCTCATCCTGCCCATTGCCCAGCCAGTGATAGATGAGTCTGCTGGTACATTGACCCATAACGCAACATTCCCCGTGCACGCTACACAACAACATTGTGACCCTGCTGAAAGTCAGGTTCCTCTTCCCGCATACCATACCACCTTACACGGGGACAAAGAGGAAGGTGCAGATGAAAGTGCAGGTTCCTTCATCAGGTGGGGGGAGGAATACTAGTTGGCGACGTCACTGGCACAGGGCCTCTCATAGTACGCAAAAGTGTTGCTGCCGGTGGGAGGCGCCCCCGCCGTGCAAACACACCGCTGTACTTTGAGGGGCCTTGTGCCAGTGCCAATGCCAACAAGTGGGCCCCCCCTGCTTGCTCAGGTTCACAGCACTTGCAAAGTTGAAATACTTACCTCTCCCTGCTCCACTGCCGTGACGTGGTCCAGATTTCCTGGGCCCACTAATTACTTGAACCAGCCCTACCCACCACAACTTTAGCCAAATGACCTATTATGTCTGCTAATGAAAGGTGTTATGAAGGCAATCCAGAGACACAGTGTGCCTAGCGATCAGAGCGCACACAGTGATCTGACAAATACCCAAAAACAAAAGAACGAGCTCTGAGACGTGGAAACTCTGTAGACTGCACACCTGATCCTATCCTAAACACAACTAAAAGTGGCTGTGGATTGCGCCTAACAACTACCTATGCAACTCGGCACAGCCTAAGAAACTAGCTAGCCTGAAGATAGAAAAATAGGCCTGACTTGCCCCCAGAGAAATACCCCAAAGGAAAAGGCAGCCCCCCACATATAATGACTGTGAGTAAGATGAAAAGACAAAACGTAGGGATGAAATAGATTCAGCAAAGTGGGGCCCGATAATCTTAGACAGAGCGAGGACAGTAAAGCGAACTTTGCAGTCTACAAAAAACCCTAAAGCAAAAACCACGCAAAGGGGGCAAAAAAGACCCACCGTGCCGGACTAACGGCACGGCGGTACACCCTTTGCGTCTCAGAGCTTCCAGCAAAACAAAAGACAAGCTGGACAGAAAAAAAAGCAACAAAATAGCAAAAAAGCACTAGCTATACAGAGCAGCAGGTCACAGGAACAATCAGGAGAAGCTCAGATCCAACACTGGAACATTGACTAGGAGCAAGGATAGCAGCATCAGGTGGAGTAAAGTAACGAAGCAGCTAATGAGCTCACCAGAACACCTGAGGAAGGAAGCTCAGAAGCTGCAGTACCACTTGTGACCACAGGAGTGAATTCAGCCACAGAATTCACAACAGTACCCCCCCCTTGAGGAGGGGTCACCGAACCCTCACCAGAGCCCCCAGGCCTACCAGGATGAGCCGCATGAAAGGCACGAACAAGATCAGGAGCATGAACATCAGAGGCAAAAACCCAGGAATTATCTTCCTGAGCATAACCCTTCCATTTAACCAGATACTGGAGTTTCCGTCTAGAAACACGAGAATCCAAAATCTTCTCCACAATATACTCCAATTCCCCCTCCACCAAAACCGGGGCAGGAGGCTCAACAGATGGAACCATAGGTGCCACGTATCTCCGCAACAACGACCTATGGAATACATTATGTATGGAAAAGGAGTCTGGGAGGGTCAGACGAAAAGACACAGGATTGAGAATCTCAGAAATCCTATATGGACCAATAAAACGAGGTTTAAATTTAGGAGAGGAAACCTTCATAGGAATATGACGAGAAGATAACCAAACCAGATCCCCAACACGAAGTCGGGGACCCACACGGCGTCTGCGATTAGCGAAAAGTTGAGCCTTCTCCTGGGACAAGGTCAAATTGTCCACTACCTGAGTCCAGATCTGCTGCAACCTGTCCACCACAGAATCCACACCAGGACAGTCCGAAGACTCAACCTGTCCTGAAGAGAAACGAGGATGGAACCCAGAATTGCAAAAAAATGGAGAAACCAAGGTAGCCGAGCTGGCCCGATTATTAAGGGCGAACTCAGCCAACGGCAAAAAGGACATCCAATCATCCTGGTCTGCAGAAACAAAACATCTCAGATATGTTTCCAAGGTCTGATTGGTTCGTTCGGTCTGGCCATTAGTCTGAGGATGGAAAGCTGAGGAAAAGGATAGGTCAATGCCCATCCTACCACAAAAGGCTCGCCAGAACCTTGAAACAAACTGGGAACCTCTGTCAGAAACAATATTCTCAGGAATGCCATGCAACCGAACCACATGCTGAAAGAACAAAGGTACCAAATCAGAGGAGGAAGGCAATTTAGCCAAGGGCACCAGATGGAGCATTTTAGAAAAGCGATCACAGACCACCCAAATGACTGACATCTTTTGAGAAACGGGAAGGTCAGAAATGAAATCCATCGAAATATGTGTCCAAGGCCTCTTTGGGACCGGCAAGGGCAAAAGCAACCCACTGGCACGAGAACAGGAGGGCTTAGCCCTAGCACAAATCCCACAGGACTGCACAAAAGTACGTACATCCCGTGACAGAGATGGCCACCAGAACGATCTAGCCACTAACTCTCTGGTACCAAAGATTCCAGGATGACCAGCCAACACCGAACAATGAAGTTCAGAGATAAGTTTATTAGTCCACCTATCAGGGACGAACAGTTTCTCTGCTGGACAACGATCAGGTTTATTCGCCTGAAATTTTTGCAGCACCCGCCGCAAATCAGGGGAGATGGCAGACACAATGACTCCTTCCTTGAGGATACCCGCTGGCTCAGATAAACCCGGAGAGTCGGGCACAAAACTCCTAGACAGAGCATCCGCCTTCACATTTTTAGAGCCCGGAAGGTACGAAATCACAAAGTCGAAGCGGGCAAAAAATAATGACCAACGGGCCTGTCTAGGATTCAAGCGCTTGGCAGACTCGAGATAAGTCAAGTTCTTATGATCAGTCAATACCACCACGCGATGCTTAGCTCCTTCAAGCCAATGACGCCACTCCTCGAATGCCCACTTCATGGCCAGCAACTCTTGGTTGCCCACATCATAATTACGCTCAGCGGGCGAAAACTTCCTGGAAAAGAAAGCACATGGTTTCATCACTGAGCAATCAGAACCTCTCTGTGACAAAACCGCCCCTGCTCCAATCTCAGAAGCATCAACCTCGACCTGGAACGGAAGAGAAACATCTGGCTGACACAACACAGGGGCAGAACAAAAACGACGCTTCAACTCCTGAAAAGCTTCCACAGCAGCAGAAGACCAATTAACCAAATCAGCACCCTTCTTGGTCAAATCGGTCAATGGTTTGGCAATGCTAGAAAAATTACAGATGAAGCGACGATAAAAATTAGCAAAGCCCAGGAACTTTTGCAGACTTTCCAGAGATGTCGGCTGAATCCAATCCTGGATGGCTTGGACCTTAACTGGATCCATCTCGATAGTAGAAGGGGAAAAGATGAATCCCAAAAATGAAACTTTCTGCACACCGAAGAGACACTTTGATCCCTTCACAAACAAAGAGTTAGCACGCAGGACCTGAAAAACCATTCTGACCTGCTTCACATGAGACTCCCAATCATCTGAGAAGATCAAAATGTCATCCAAGTAAACAATCAGGAATTTATCCAGGTACTCACGGAAGATGTCATGCATAAAGGATTGAAACACTGATGGAGCATTGGCAAGTCCGAACGGCATCACTAGATACTCAAAATGACCCTCGGGCGTATTGAATGCAGTTTTCCATTCATCTCCTTGCCTGATTCTCACCAGATTATACGCACCACGAAGATCTATCTTAGTGAACCAACTAGCCCCCTTAATCCGAGCAAACAAGTCAGATAACAATGGCAAGGGATACTGAAATTTAACAGTGATCTTATTAAGAAGGCGGTAATCAATACACGGTCTCAGCGAACCATCCTTCTTGGCTACAAAGAAGAACCCTGCTCCCAGTGGTGATGACGATGGGCAAATATGTCCCTTCTCTAGGGATTCCTTCACATAACTGCGCATAGCGGCGTGTTCGGGCACGGATAAATTAAATAATCGACCTTTAGGGAATTTACTACCAGGAATCATATTGATAGCACAATCACAATCCCTATGCGGAGGTAGGGCATCGGACTTGGGCTCTTCAAATACATCCTGATAATCAGACAAGAACTCTGGAACCTCAGAAGGGGTGGATGACGAAATCGACAAAAATGGAACATCACCATGTACCCCCTGACAACCCCAGCTGGATACCGACATGGAATTCCAATCCAATACTGGATTATGGGTTTGTAGCCATGGCAACCCCAACACGACCACATCATGCAGATTATGCAACACCAGAAAGCGAATAACTTCCTGATGTGCAGGAGCCATGCACATGGTCAGCTGGGCCCAGTACTGAGGTTTATTCTTGGCCAAAGGTGTAGCATCAATTCCTCTCAATGGAATAGGACACCGCAAAGGCTCCAAGAAAAACCCACAACGTTTAGCATAATCCAAATCCATCAGATTCAGGGCAGCGCCTGAATCCACAAACGCCATGACAGAAAACGACGACAAAGAGCATATCAAGGTAATGGACAGAAGGAATTTGGACTGTACAGTACCAATGACGGCAGACCTAGCGGACCGCTTAGTGCGCTTAGGACAATCAGAAATAGCATGAGTGGAATCACCACAGTAGAAACATAGCCCATTCAGACGTCTGTATTCCTGCCGTTCAACTCTGGTCATAGTCCTATCGCACTGCATAGGCTCAGGTTTAACCTCAGGCAATACCGCCAAATGGTGCACAGATTTACGCTCGCGCAAGCGTCGACCGATCTGAATGGCTAAAGACAAAGACTCATTCAAACCAGCAGGCATAGGAAATCCCACCATGACATCCTTAAGAGCCTCAGAGAGACCCTTTCTGAACAAAGCTGCCAGCGCAGATTCATTCCACTGAGTGAGTACTGACCATTTCCTAAATTTCTGACAATATACTTCTATATCATCCTGACCCTGGCACAAAGCCAGCAAATTTTTCTCAGCCTGATCCACTGAATTAGGCTCATCGTACAGTAATCCGAGTGCCAGGAAAAACGCATCGACACTACTCAATGCAGGGTCTCCTGGCGCAAGAGAAAATGCCCAGTCTTGAGGGTCGCCGCGCAAAAAAGAAATAATAATCAAAACCTGTTGAATAGGATTACCAGAAGAACAAGGTTTCAAGGCCAGAAATAGCTTACAATTATTTTTGAAACTTAGAAACTTAGTTCTATCTCCAAAAAACAAATCAGGAATAGGAATTCTTGGTTCTAGCATAGATTTCTGATCTATAGTATCTTGAATCTTTTGTACATTTATAACGAGATTATCCATTGAAGAGCACAGACCCTGAAAATCCATGTCCACTTCTGTGTCCAGAAACACCCAAATGTCTAGGTGAAAAAAAAAAGTGAACACAGAGCAGAGAAAAAAAAAAATGATGTCAGAACTTTTTCTTTCCCTCTATTGAGAATCATTAGTTGGCTCCTAGTACTGTTATGTCTGCTAATGAAAGGTGTTATGAAGGCAATCCAGAGACACAGTGTGCCTAGCGATCAGAGCACACACAGTGATCTGACAAATACCCAAAAACAAAAGAACGAGCTCTGAGATGTGGAAACTCTGTAGACTGCACACCTGATCCTATCCTAAACACAACTAAAAGTGGCTGTGGATTGCGCCTAACAACTACTTATGCAACTCGGCACAGCCTAAGAAACTAGCTAGCCTGAAGATAGAAAAATAGGCCTGACTTGCCCCCAGAGAAATACCCCAAAGGAAAAGGCAGCCCCCCACATATAATGACTGTGAGTAAGATGAAAAGACAAAACGTAGGGATGAAATAGATTCAGCAAAGTGGGGCCCGATAATCTTAGACAGAGCGAGGACAGTAAAGCGAACTTTGCAGTCTACAAAAAACCCTAAAGCAAAAACCACGCAAAGGGGGCAAAAAAGACCCACCGTGCCGGACTAACGGCACGGCGGTACACCCTTTGCGTCTCAGAGCTTCCAGCAAAACAAAAGACAAGCTGGACAGAAAAAAAAGCAACAAAATAGCAAAAAAACACTAGCTATACAGAGCAGAAGGTCACAGGAACAATCAGGAGAAGCTCAGATCCAACACTGGAACATTGACTAGGAGCAAGGATAGCAGCATCAGGTGGAGTTAAGTAACGAAGCAGCTAATGAGCTCACCAGAACACCTGAGGAAGGAAGCTCAGAAGCTGCAGTACCACTTGTGACCACAGGAGTGAATTCAGCCACAGAATTCACAACAATGACCCCCAATTTCAAATGCCTTCCAATTATTATAAGGTAAATTATGCTTGACAAGCTTCATTAAGAAGAATGGATGGTTTTGACATTAAAATGGGAACTCTAGGTGTTTTCCTGGCCCCCACTCACTGCCTACTATGCTGCCCCATTGACTTGCATTGGGTTTCGTGTTTCGGTCGATCCCGACTTTACGTCATAATCGGCCGATTTCACTCGACCCGACTTTTGAGATAGTCGGGTTTCGCGAAACCCGGCTCGACTCTAAAAAGGTCAAGGTCGCTCAACTCTAGTCTTGACCGATCATAAGAATCTGATTTACCTCGAGTCTGCCAAATGACTGAATCCTAGACAGGCTCGATGGTCCCTGTTTTTCTCCCGTTTTCATTTTGTGGTCTCGTACTAAGAATGTTAAGGCGGATGCCCTCTCTAGGAGTTTTTTTCTGAGTCCCCTGGGGTTCTTGAGCTGGTCGGCATTCTGAAGGAAGGGGTGATTCTTTCTGCCATCTCCCCTGATTTACGACGGGTTCTTCAGGAATTTCATGGCTAATAAACCTGACCGCTATCCAGTGGGGAAACTGTTTGTTCCTGATAGATGGACTAGTAAAGTGATTTCTGAGGGTCATTGTTCTGTGTTGGCTGGCCATCCTGGGATTTTTGGTACCAGAGATTTGGTTGGTAGGTCCTTTTGGTGGCCTTCTTTGTCGCGGGATGTGCGTTTTTTTGTGCAGTCCAGTGGGATTTGTGCGCAGGCTAAGCCTTGCTGTTCCCGCGCTAGTGGGTTGCTTCTGCCTTTGCCGGTCCCTGAGAGACCTTGGACGCATATTTCTATGGATTTTATTTCAGATCTTCCGGTTTCCCAGAGGATGTCGGTTATCTGGGTGGTTTGTGACCGGTTTTCTAAGATGGTTCATTTGGTACCTTTGCCTAAATTGCCTTCCTCTTCTGATTTGGTTCCGTTGTTTTTTCAGCATGTGGTTCGTTTGCATGGCATCCCGGAGAATATTGTGTCCGATAGAGGTTCCCAGTTTGTTTCTAGGTTTTGGCGGGCCTTTTGTGCTAGGCTGGGCATTGATTTGTCTTTTTCTTCCGCATTTCATCCTCAGACAAATGGCCAGATGGAGCGAACTAATCAGACTTTGGAAACTTATTTGAGATGCTTTGTGTCTGCTGATCAGGATGATTGGGTGGCTTTTTTGCCATTGGCCGAGTTTGCCCTTAATAATCGGGCTAGTTCTGTTACCTTGGTTTCGCCTTTTTTTTGTAATTTTGGTTTTCATCCTCGTTTTTCTTCAGGACAGGTTGAGCCTTCTGATTGTCCTGGTGTGGATTCAGTGGTTGACAGGCTGCAGCGGATTTGGGCTCATGTGGTGGACAATTTGGTGTTGTCTCAGGAGGAGGCTCAGCGTTTTGCTAACCGTCGTTGGTGTGTTGGTTCCCGGCTTCGGGTTGGAGATTTGGTCTGGTTGTCTTCCCGTCATGTTCCTATGAAGGTTTCTTCCCCTAAGTTCAAGCCTCGGTTTATTGGTCCTTATAGGATTTCTGAGATTATCAATCCGGTGTCTTTTCGTTTGGCCCTTCCAGCCTCTTTTTCCATCCATAATGTGTTCCATAGATCTTTGCTGCGGAAGTATGTGGTGCCCGTTGTTCCCTCTGCTGATCCTCTGGCCCCGGTGTTGATTGATGGGGAGATGCAGTATGTGGTTGAGAAGATTTTGGATTCTCATTTTTCGAGGCGGAAGCTTCAGTATCTGGTCAAATGGAAGGGTTATGGCCAGGAGGATAATTCTTGGGTTGTTGCCTCCGATGTTCATGCTGACTATTTGGTTTGTGCCTTTCATTTGGCTCGTCCTGATCGGCCTGGGGGCTCTGGTGAGGGTTCGGTGACCCCTCCTCAAGGGGGGGTGCTGTTGTTAATTCTGCTCTTGGGCTCCCTCCGGTGGTTATGAGTGGTAGTGCTGCGGTAGTTGGATCGCAAAAGAAACAAAAGAGGAAAAAAAGAAGAAAAGAATAAAACATTACATCAGCACATAATTAAAAATTACACAGTTGTGGACGCGCCATAGAGGCAAAGGGAATCAGGACATACATATTTGCAGATTATAATCAACATTTAGCCCTTTAGGCTGTAGCGTCCACAGCTGTGTAATTTTTAATTATGTGCTGATGTAATGTTTTATTTTTTTCTTCTTTTTTTCCTCTTTTGTTTCTTTTGCATATATATATAGTATGCCAACTTCTAATAATCTCTTACATTGGGAAAGATGGCACCCACCATCATTGAAGGCGGCTATACCAGTTGGACAATACCTAAGGGCAAGGAGTAATTTTCTTAATGATGTATCGTTTGGTAGGGAGAGTCAAAATTTGTTCCAACGTTTCACTTCAGGAGGATACCTCAAGAGGGTTCTATACAGAGCAGAGGTGTATCTAGGTTTTCTGGCATCCGGAGAAAGAATTCAGTTTGGCGACCCCCACACCCACGACTAGTGTTGAGCATTCCGATACCGCAAGTATCGGGTATCGGCCGATATTTGCGGTATCGGAATTCCGATACCGAATTTCGATACTTCCCGCGTATCGGATACCGGAATCGGAAGTTCCCAGAATTCAAACTAAACGCAGCAGCCAATGAGGAATGATTGGAAGTGTGGGCACATCCTGTTTAGCATGGTGGGCATGTAAGTACTGGCAAGGCTGTGATTGGCTGCTGAAATGATGTCACTCTGCACTATAAAAAACGCTGCGGCCATTTTGCGCTCACTCTGCTGTGATTTCAGTTAGGGACAGGACGCTGTGTTCTAACTGAGGGCCAGTTGAGATAGCTAATTGCTTTATTTTCCTTTCCCAAGGCTAATTTAGCAAAACGCTGTGTGTTCTTCACTGTTCACCTTGCTCTTGCCTTGCAGCGCTGTTTTAACAGCGTTCTGCAAGGTCTCTCTGTGTGTGTGTGTGTGTGTGTGCAGTTCACTCTGTAGTCTGTGTGCAGCCATATACCCGGTTGTATTCAGCTCAGGGGGGGTTCACAGTGCCTCACATAGTTGTCCTTTTTTGCTCATAGTGCAGCCTGCTGCACATTTTTTCTCAAATTTCCTATTAGTGTTTTTCCACCCGTCTCCAGTTAAATTGTGGAAAAACACTAAATAGGATAACCTAGAGGGGGTTTATTGGGCCTTGCAGCGCCGTTTACGGCTGTCTGCACGGTCTCTGTGTGAGCGCAGCTCGCCCTGTAGTCTGTGTGCAGCCATAGCCGGTTGGATTCAGCTCAGGGTGCGTTACTACCTCATACCTTGAAAAAAAATTTCCTTTTTTTTCAAATAGTGCAGCCTGTTTTAAATTTAAAAAAAAAAATTCCTATTAGTGTCTTTCCACCCGTCTCCAGCTAAATAGTGGAAAAACACTACATAGGATAACCTAGAGGAGGGTTTTTGGGCCTTGCAGCGCCGTTTACGGCTGTCTGCACGGTCCCCGTGTGAGTAAAACTTGCTCTGTAGTCCGATCTGCAGAGAAAAAAAAAAAAAAGGAAAGTTCACCAAACACAACTTAACACTTGTGTAGGCCACATTTGAAAAATAATAAAGTTTAGTCCACACTTTACAACATTAGTGTTTCTTACACCTGTTAGGAGGAGCATTTCAGGAATAAGCACACTAAGGCCTTAGTACTTTTCTGCTTATCTTTATCTGTCAACCAAGATGAAGAGGGCAGGGAGTAAGGCACGTGGGCGTGGGCGCGGAGCAGGGAGAGGAGCAGGGAGAGGACGTGGTGATTCTGTGCCTGCTGCGGGCGCCGGTGACTCGTCGTCACTCAGTTTCAGCAGGGAACAGTCCTTCATGCGCAGCTTTGTCGGAGAGCCGAAGCTGCGTGAAGACCAAATTGAAGCTGTTGTCGGGTGGATGGCAGCTAACGCCTCGGCATCGACTTCAGTTAGTGCCACATCCTCTCAGGCACAGAGCACTGGAGAGCAGCCATCTGTCTCTTCACCACCTGCCAAATTGGCCAGGCAGTCAGAGAGCCCAGGACAGGAGCCGTCTCTACTTCTGTTCTCTGAATCTCTTGGCTTGGAAACAGGGGGCCAGCCAAGCAGCATTAGAGAAATGGAAGAAGAGGCAGTGTGCAGTGATGCCCAACAGCTTTGTCTCTCTGACTCTGAAGAGGCGGGTGGGCCAGTGCCTCCGGTGACCACAGCGCAGTACGCATCTGATGATGAAACTCAGATGCCGCTTTCTGGTGTGTACTGTGCTGCCGAGACTACCCAGGAGGAGCAGTTGGTGGCAGAGGGTAGTGGAGATGATGAGGTCGTTGACCCATCGTGGCGTGAGGAACAGGAAGGTGGTGGGAGCAGCTCTGAGGAAGAGATTCCCCTTATGGGCCAAAGAGGGAGAGGGAGGGGGAAGACTGCGGAGCCTGTAGCCTCCACTTTGGCACCCGTTAGGAGCCTGTCTCTTTCCAAAGCCAAAAAGGGCACTCCCAAGACTTGCAGTGCCTGGTCCTTTTTTGACACAGTTGCAGATGACATTTGTTTTGTCAAATGCAAGCTGTGTCATCAGAAAGTAAAAAGAGGGAAAAATGTCAGCAACCTCAATACCACAAATATGTGGAAACATGTGCGGACCAGGCACGCGGTGGAGTTACAGAAACACACTGAAGATGTAGGCCAACCAACAGCGGCAGCTACCACCTCTTCAGCTCGTGTTGCCTCTTCCTCCAGCTCACGCACAGCTGGTTTGGCTTCCTCCCAGGATCGCCATGGAAGAACCTCTGGCACTGTTGTCCAGAGACCTTGTGTAATTCCACCCACAGCACCACCTTCCCAGTCATCCTCACACTCCCAGTCTACTCTACAGCCATCGGTAGTACAGGCATGGGAGAAAAGGCGGGCATTCTCGGCCAACCACCCCCGAGCACAGGCTCTGAATGCAGGCATTGCCAAACTGTTGTCCCTGGAAATGCTCTCATTCAGGCTGGTGGAGACTGACAGCTTCCGTGACTTGATGGCATTGGCAGTCCCACAGTACAAGGTGCCCAGCCGCTTTTACTTCAGCAGGCAAGCTGTCCCTGCCCTGCACAGGCATGTTGAGGGAAACATAAAACATGCGCTACTGAACGCCGTCAGTAGCAAGGTCCACCTCACCACCGATGCGTGGACCAGTCAGCATGGACAGGGGCGATACGTTTCCCTCACTGCCCATTGGGTTAATGTTGTTGAGCCAGGTACAGATCGTGCGAGTGGCGCAGGACGTGTCCTGCCCACTCCAAGGATTGCAGGAATCCAGTCTGTATGCATTGACTCCTCCTCTTACACAAGTTCCTCAGAATCATCTCTGCAGGAGCCGTCACAGTCCACCTCCACATGGACCCGTGAACGTTTACCTATGACCGACATGAGCACAGCCGTGGCCAAACGTCAGCAGGCCGTCTTGAAACTTGTTTTATTGGGGAATCGAAGCCACACAGTGCAGGAGCTCTGGAATGCCATCAAGCAGGAGAGCGATGTGTGGTTACTGCCAGCGAATCTCCAGCCAGGCATGGTAGTGTGTGACAATGGCCGAAATCTGGTGGCAGCTTTGGCCCTTGGCAACCTCACTCACATCCCATGTCTGGCACATGTGCTCAATTTGGTTGTGCAGAGTTTTCTGAGGGACTATCCGGATCTTGATGCCCTGCTGCACAAGGTCCGCCTAGAGTGTGCTCACTTGCGGCGTTCCAGCTTGGCCAGATCCCGCATTGCTGCTCTGCAGCGCCGATTCCGCCTTCCGGAACACCGCATCATATGTGACCTACCTACCAGGTGGAATTCCACGTTACATATGTTGGAGCGGTTGTGTGAGCAGCAGCAAGCAGTTATGGAGTACCAGCTGCATCAGGCGCAAAGAAGTCGCAGTCAGCGCCGATCAGACTTCACAACCACAGAGTGGGCCACTATGAAGGACGTCTGCCAGGTTTTGCGTCCTTTTGATTATTCCACGCGGATGGCAAGTGCAGATGATGCACTAGTCAGCATGACTGTCCCCCTTATCTGCCTGCTTCAGCAAACTTTGCAAGGGTTAAGGGATGATGTTGTGGAAGAGGTGGAGGATGAGGAGTCACCTTTTCCATCAGCTTCTGGAGAGTCAGCGCCACGTGGTTCCTCACAAAGGGGTACGCAGGGGCCACTTTGTGAGGAGGATGAGGAGGAGTCAATGGAGGAGGAAGAGCTCCGTCCAGAGGAGGGAGCGACACAATTGTCCAGTGGTCAGTGTGTACAGCGAGGGTGGGGTGATGACGAGCGGGCAGAGATCATGTCTCAAGCAGGGGACAGCGTTTCTGGGCCAGTTGGCACTCTGCAGCACATGGTGGATTTCATGCTGCAGTGCCTGAGAAACGACCGAGGCATCGACCACATTCTTAACATGCCTGATTATTGGGTGTTCACCCTCCTCGATCCTCGCTACCGGGACAACGTCCAAAACCTCATCCCAGCGTTGACCCGGGAGCGTAAATTGCGGGAGTACCACGACACACTGGTGAATTCCATCATCTTCTCCTGTCCAACTGAGAGGAGTGCTGCTAGTGCTTTACAAAGCAGCTCAGTGCGTCGAGGCAGTGGGGGAGGCTCTGCCCAAAGAGGGAGCAGAAGCAGTGCCTCTGCCCAAGGCAAACCCAGTATGGCACAACTCTGGCACACTTTTGTGTGCCCGCCCCAAATGTCTACACCATCACCGGCGGCTCCAGTCAGCAGGAGGCAACGGTTCCGTCAGATGGTGACAGACTACATGGCTTGCCCTCTTACTGTACTCCCAGACGGCTCTTCCCTGTTCAAGTTTTGGGTCTCTAAGCTGGATACATGGCCAGAGCTAAGCCAGTATGCATTGGAACGTGTCTTTAGTGCCGCAGGTGGTGTACTAACAGACCGTCGCATGCGACTATCCTCCGATATCGTTGACCGGCTTACTTTCCTGAAAATGAACCAGGCCTGGATCTCGCAGGAATTTGCCACTCCTCTGCCTGATTAAGTAATTGGGTGTCATCCAGGTCTCCTGCTGTGTTCATCTTTCTACCACCTGAACTGCTAGTCCTGGGCTCCAACACCGCCAGTTGCGGCTCAGAAGTGCAGGCTGCACAGTAAAAACATACGACCCAGTGTTATTGGGTTTCAGTAACGTCAGCTGATCCCCAGCTGTGTAGCCGGCAATGTGTCCTGCGACCGCCACGCTGGCACAACAACCTAAATGTAAGGGAACCTGTCCCCCCCCCCCGTCGTTTGTTACTGAAAGAGCCATCTTGTGCAGCAGTAATGCTGCACAAGGAAAAGGTAGCTCTTTTAGTTTAGCTCCTTGCACACGCAGAACTTAACACTTATAAAATGTGTTCACTGATACCGTTATACCGTCCCGGAGCTGGGACTTTCCTTCGTAATGTGACGCAGCACAGCCGTCATTCCTACCCCCTTGGTGCCATGCGCTGCCTCCTCAGCGTTGTTTTAAGCTGTCGCGGAGCCTGCGCTGTTCTGTTATCCCTTGGGCATGCCCTATTTGCGCTGCCTGTCTTCTGACATAATTTGGTGTCAGGCTGGTTGCGCCTGTGCGGCCGCGCTGCCCGAGATCCCGCCTCGCAATGTCTTCTGATTGAGTCACACTGCGGGCCTGGGATCCATGGGCATGCGCAGTGCATATCTTCCCCTCGGGCTCTCGCTCATTTCCCTCCGCCTTCTTTAGACTGTGCGCCGTCAGCTGATCCCTAATAGCATGCCACGGCCGTGACACCGCACAGTCTGAAGAAGAGGGAAGGAGGGGAGTGAGAGTCGAGGATATGCACTGTGCATGCCCATGGATCCAAGGCCTGCAGTGGGATTACGTTAGACGAGACTGCGAGGTGGGATCTGGAGCAGCGTGGACGCACAGGCACTGACAGCCTGACACCAAATTATGTCAGAAGACAGGCAGCGCTAATTGGGCATGGCCAAGGGCTAACAGAACAGCGCAGGCTCCATGACAGCTTAAAACAATGCTGAGGAGGCAGCGCACGGCACCAAGGGGATAGGAATGACAGCTGTGCTGTGTCCCATTATGAAGGAAATTTGCACCTCCGAGACGGTTTAACGGTATAAGGGGACACATTTTTAGTGTTTACTTCTGTGTTTGCAAGGAGCATAATTAAAAGAGCAACCTTTTCCTTTTGCATCCTTAGTGCTGCACCAGATGGCTCTTTCAGCTACAAACGTCTTGGGGGGGGGTTAAAGGTTCCCTTTCAACTTGCTCCAATCAGGCTTCGGCCTACACTCTGTTCCTCTGCTCCTCCTGCTGTCCCTGGGCTCTAACACCGCCAGTTGGTGCCTGGAAGTGCTGTCTGCACAGTCAACAGTCGCTCCTCTGTTATTGGGGTTCAGTAACGTCAGCTGATCCCCAGCTGTGTGTGCGGCAATACCTCCAATCTGCTCCTCCTGCTGTCCCTGGGCTCTAACAACGCCAGTTGGTGCCTGGAAGTGCTGTCTGCACAGTCAACAGTCGCTCCTCTGTTATTGGGGTTCAGTAACGTCAGCTGATCCCCAGCTGTGTATCCGGCAACGTGTCATGCGACCGCCACGCTGGCACAACTAAAATGTAAGGGGACCTGTCCCCCCCCCCCCCCCTAGGCGTTTGTTACTGAAAGAGCCACCTTGTGCAGCACTAATACTGCACAAGGAAAAGGTCGCTCTTGAAATTATGCTCCTTGCAAACGCTGAACTACACACTCATGTAATGTGTCCCCTCACACCGTCCAACCGTCCCGGAGGTGGGACTTTCCTTTGTAATGTGACGCAGCACAGCCGTCATTGCTACCCCCTTGGCACCGTGCACTGCCTCCTTAGCGTTGTTTGATTCCGTCATGAACCCTGCGCTGTTATGTTATCCCTTGGCCATGCACAGTTTGCGCTGCCCGTCCTCTGACATCATTTGTTGTCGTCCTGGCTGCGCCTGTGCGTCCACGCTGCCCGAAATCCCACCTCGCAGTGTCGTCTAATGTGATCCCACAGTGGGCCTGGTATCCATGGCCATGCGCAGTGCATATACTAGCCTCTCACTCCCCTTCTTCACGCTTCTTCAGACTAGGCGGCGTCAGCTGATCCCTAATAGCATGCCACAGCCGTGACGCCGCACAGTCTGAAGAAGCAGGAAGGAGGTGAGTGAGAGGCGATGATATGCACTGCGCATGCCCATGTAGCTGGCAACGTGTCCTGCAAACGCCATGCAGGCACCTGAACTGAAATTGAAGGGAGCCTGCCCCCCACCCCCAGGTGTTTCTTTGTATAACAGCCACCTTGTACAGCAGTACTGCTGCATTTGTACAAGGTGGCTGACTTTTTCTCCTTGCCCACTTTTAATTAAACGCGTACAAAATGTGTCTCATTGAGAACATTCCACTGTCCCTGAGGTGTGACTTTCCTTTCTAATGATACGCAGCACCCCCCTTGGTAGCGCTTCCCGTCTTGTGACATCATTGGTTGGCTTGTTGCGCCTGTGCGTCCGCCCTGCCTGAAACAATGCTCCTCGTTGTCTTACTTATTTTGACTGCGAGGGTGTGATTGATGGGCACGAGCAGTGCATATCTTCGCCTGTCTTAACTCATCTCCTTCCGCCTTCTTCAGACTCTGCGGCCTCATGGCCGCGGCATGCGAGAAGGGATCAGCTGAGTCTGCCCAGTCTGATGCAGGTGTAAGGACATGAGTGACAGGCGAAAAAATTTACTGCGCAAGGTCACGAATCCCAGCCCCGTAGTGTGACTTAAAGAAAAGACACTGCGGGTCTGGGTTTCATGGCCATCGCTAACCGCAACGGCCAACATGAAATGAGGTCAGAAGACAGGCAGCGCTCACAGCGCATGACCAAGGGATAACAAGAGCGCAGACTCCTGTACAGCAAATAACAACGTTCAGGAAGCTGCGTCCATGCACCAAGGTGTTATTTTGGACACATGTGCTGCGTCTCCTTAAAAAGACAAGTCACGCCTCCACTACTGTTTGACAGTATAATGGGCTAAATAGTGTACGTGTTTTATTCAGCGTGTGTAACGAGCAAATTAACTAGAGCAACCTTTTACTTGTGCAGCATTAATGCTGCACAAGGTGTGGCTCTTGAACCTTGCAACACCTGAGTGGGGGTTAAAGGTTACCTTTGAAATTGGTTCAACTAGGCTTCAGCCTACACTCTGCTCCTCTCCTCCTCCTGCTGACCCTGGGCTCCAACACCGCTAGTTTTTGCCAGTAAATGCCCGCTGCACAGAGAAAAACACCAGCCAATGTGTTAGTGGGGTTCAGCACCGCCAGCTGTTCCCCTGCTGTGTAGCCGGCATCGTGTCCAGCACAAGCCACGCTGGCACAACCGACCAAAAGCTGCCACCAGTGCAGGCTTCGGCCTACACTTTGCTCCTCTCCTCCTCCTGCTGACCCTGGGCTCAAACACCGCTAGTTTTTGCCCAGAAGTGCTAGCTGCACAGAGAAAAACACCAGCCAATGTGTTAGTGGGGTTCAGCACCGCCAGCTGTTCCCCTGCTGTGTAGCCGGCATCTGTTATGTCTGCTAATGAAAGGTGTAATGAAGGCAATCCAGAGACACAGTGTGCCTAGCGATCAGAGCGCACACAGTGATCTGACAAATACCCAAAAACAAAAGAACGAGCTCTGAGACGTGGAAACTCTGTAGACCACACACCTGATCCTATCCTAAACACAACTAAAAGCGGCTGTGGATTGCGCCTAGCAACTACCTATGCAACTCGGCACAGCCTAAGAAACTAGCTAGCCTGAAGATAGAAAAATAGGCCTGACTTGCCCCCAGAGAAATACCCCAAAGGAAAAGGCAGCCCCCCACATATAATGACTGTGAGTAAGATGAAAAGACAAAACGTAGGGATGAAATAGATTCAGCAAAGTGGGGCCCGATAATCTTAGACAGAGCGAGGATAGTAAAGCGAACTTTGCAGTCTACAAAAAACCCTAAAGTAAAAACCACGCAAAGGGGGCAAAAAAGACCCACCGTGCCGAACTAACGGCACGGCGGTACACCCTTTGCTTCTCAGAGCTACCAGCAAAACAAAAGACAAGTTGGACAGAAAAAAAGCAACAAATAGCAAAAAAGCACTTAGCTATACAGAGCAGCAGGTCACAGGAACAATCAGGAGAAGCTCAGATCCAACACTGGAACATTGACAAGGAGCAGGGATAGCAGCATCAGGCGGAGTTAAGTAACGAAGCAATTAACGAGCTCACCAGAACACCTGAGGGAGGAAGCCCAGAAGCTGCAGTACCACTTGTGACCACAGGAGTGAATTCAGCCACAGAATTCACAACAGTACCCCCCCCTTGAGGAGGGGTCACCGAACCCTCACCAGAGCCCCCAGGCCGACCAGGATGAGCCGCATGAACAAGATCGGGAGCATGAACATCAGAGGCAAAAACCCAGGAATTATCTTCCTGAGCATAACCCTTCCATTTAACCAGATACTGGAGTTTCCGTCTAGAAACACGAGAATCCAAAATCTTCTCCACAATATACTCCAATTCCCCCTCCACCAAAACCGGGGCAGGAGGCTCAACAGATGGAACCATAGGTGCCACGTATCTCCGCAACAACGACCTATGGAATACATTATGTATGGAAAAGGAGTCTGGGAGGGTCAAACGAAAAGACACAGGATTGAGAACCTCAGAAATCCTATACGGACCAATAAAACGAGGTTTAAATTTAGGAGAGGAAACCTTCATAGGAATATGACGAGAAGATAACCAAACCAGATCCCCAACACGAAGTCGGGGACCCACACGGCGTCTGCGATTAGCGAAAAGTTGAGCCTTTTCCTGGGACAAGGTCAAATTGTCCACTACCTGAGTCCAGATCTGCTGCAACCTGTCCACCACAGAATCCACACCAGGACAGTCCGAAGACTCAACCTGTCCTGAAGAGAAACGAGGATGGAACCCAGAATTGCAAAAAAATGGAGAAACCAAGGTAGCCGAGCTGGCCCGATTATTAAGGGCGAACTCAGCCAACGGCAAAAAGGACACCCAATCATCCTGGTCAGCAGAAACAAAACATCTCAGATATGTTTCCAAGGTCTGATTGGTTCGTTCGGTCTGGCCATTAGTCTGAGGATGGAAAGCCGAGGAAAAGGATAGGTCAATGCCCATCCTACCACAAAAGGCTCGCCAAAACCTTGAAACAAACTGGGAACCTCTGTCAGAAACAATATTCTCAGGAATGCCATGCAACCGAACCACATGCTGAAAGAACAAAGGTACCAAATCAGAGGAGGAAGGCAATTTAGCCAAGGGCACCAGATGGACCATTTTAGAAAAGCGATCACAGACCACCCAAATGACTGACATCTTTTGAGAAACGGGAAGGTCAGAAATGAAATCCATCGAAATATGTGTCCAAGGCCTCTTTGGGACCGGCAAGGGCAAAAGCAACCCACTGGCACGAGAACAGCAGGGCTTAGCCCTAGCACAAATCCCACAGGACTGCACAAAAGTACGTACATCCCGTGACAGAGATGGCCACCAGAAGGATCTAGCCACTAACTCTCTGGTACCAAAGATTCCAGGATGACCAGCCAACACCGAACAATGAAGTTCAGAGATAAGTTTATTAGTCCACCTATCAGGGACGAACAGTTTCTCCGCTGGACAACGATCAGGTTTATTCGCCTGAAATTTTTGCAGCACCCGCCGCAAATCAGGGGAGATGGCAGACACAATGACTCCTTCCTTGAGGATACCCGCTGGCTCAGATAAACCCGGAGAGTCGGGTACAAAACTCCTAGACAGAGCATCCGCCTTCACATTTTTAGAGCCCGGAAGGTACGAAATCACAAAGTCGAAGCGGGCAAAAAATAACGACCAACGGGCCTGTCTAGGATTCAAGCGCTTGGCAGACTCGAGATAAGTCAAGTTCTTATGGTCAGTCAATACCACCACGCGATGCTTGGCTCCTTCAAGCCAATGGCGCCATTCCTCGAATGCCCACTTCATGGCCAGCAACTCTCGGTTGCCCACATCATAATTACGCTCAGCGGGCGAAAACTTCCTGGAAAAGAAAGCACATGGTTTCATCACTGAGCAATCAGAACCTCTCTGTGACAAAACCGCCCCTGCTCCAATCTCAGAAGCATCAACCTCGACCTGGAACGGAAGAGAAACATCTGGCTGACACAACACAGGGGCAGAACAAAAACGACGCTTCAACTCCTGAAAAGCTTCCACAGCAGCAGAAGACCAATTAACCAAATCAGCACCCTTCTTGGTCAAATCGGTCAATGGTTTGGCAATGCTAGAAAAATTACAGATGAAGCGACGATAAAAATTAGCAAAGCCCAGGAACTTTTGCAGACTTTTCAGAGATGTCGGCTGAATCCAATCCTGGATGGCTTGGACCTTAACTGGATCCATCTCGATAGTAGAAGGGGTAAAGATGAATCCCAAAAATGAAACTTTCTGCACACCGAAGAGACACTTTGATCCCTTCACAAACAAAGAATTAGCACGCAGGACCTGAAAAACCATTCTGACCTGCTTCACATGAGACTCCCAATCATCTGAGAAGATCAAAATGTCATCCAAGTAAACAATCAGGAATTTATCCAGATACTCACGAAAGATGTCATGCATAAAAGACTGAAACACAGATGGAGCATTGGCAAGTCCGAACGGCATCACTAGATACTCAAAATGACCCTCGGGCATATTGAATGCAGTTTTCCATTCATCTCCTTGCCTGATTCTCACCAGATTATACGCACCACGAAGATCTATCTTAGTGAACCAACTAGCCCCCTTAATCCGAGCAAACAAGTCAGATAACAATGGCAAGGGATACTGAAATTTAACAGTGATCTTATTAAGAAGGCGGTAATCAATACACGGTCTCAGCGAACCATCCTTCTTGGCTACAAAGAAGAACCCTGCTCCCAGTGGTGATGATGATGGGCGAATATGTCCCTTCTCCAGGGATTCCTTCACATAACTGAGCATAGCGGCGTGTTCAGGCACGGATAAATTAAATAATCGACCTTTAGGGAATTTACTACCAGGAATCAAATTGATAGCACAATCACAATCCCTATGCGGAGGTAGGGCATCGGACTTGGGCTCTTCAAATACATCCTGATAATCAGACAAGAACTCTGGGACCTCAGAAGGGGTGGATGACGAAATCGACAAAAATGGAACATCACCATGTACCCCCTGACAACCCCAGCTGGATACCGACATGGAATTCCAATCCAAGACTGGATTATGGGTTTGTAGCCATGGCAACCCCAACACGACCACATCATGCAGATTATGTAGCACCAGAAAGCGAATAACTTCCTGATGTGCAGGAGCCATGCACATGGTCAGCTGGGCCCAGTACTGAGGTTTATTCTTGGCCAAAGGTGTAGCATCAATTCCTCTCAATGGAATAGGACACCGCAAAGGCTCCAAGAAAAACCCACAACGTTTAGCATAATCCAAATCCATCAGATTCAGGGCAGCGCCTGAATCCACAAACGCCATGACAGAAAACGACGACAAAGAGCATATCAGGGTAATGGACAGAAGGAATTTGGACTGTACAGTACCAATGACGGCAGACCTAGCGGACCGCTTAGTGCGCTTAGGACAATCAGAAATAGCATGAGTGGAATCACCACAGTAGAAACACAGCCCATTCAGACGTCTGTACTCCTGCCGTTCAACTCTGGTCATAGTCCTATCGCACTGCATAGGCTCAGGTTTAACCTCAGGCAATACCGCCAAATGGTGCACAGATTTACGCTCGCGCAAGCGTCGACCGATTTGAATGGCCAAAGACAAGGACTCATTCAAACCAGCAGGCATAGGAAATCCCACCATGACATTCTTAAGAGCCTCAGAGAGACCCTTTCTGAACAAAGCTGCCAGCGCAGATTCATTCCACTGAGTGAGTACTGACCATTTCCTAAATTTCTGACAATATACTTCTATATCATCCTGACCCTGGCACAAAGCCAGCAAATTTTTCTCAGCCTGATCCACTGAATTAGGCTCATCGTACAGTAATCCGAGCGCCAGGAAAAACGCATCGACACTACTCAATACAGGGTCTCCTGGCGCAAGAGAAAATGCCCAGTCTTGAGGGTCGCCACGCAAAAAAGAAATAATAATCAAAACCTGTTGAATAGGATTACCAGAAGAATGAGGTTTCAAGGCCAGAAATAGCTTACAATTATTTTTGAAACTTAGAAACTTAGTTCTATCTCCAAAAAACAAATCAGGAATAGGAATTCTTGGTTCTAACATAGATTTCCGATCAATAGCATCTTGAATCTTTTGTACATTTATAACGAGATTATCCATTGAAGAGCACAGACCCTGAATATCCATGTCCACACCTGTGTCCAGAATCACCCAAATGTCTAGGGGAAAAAAAAAAAATGAACACAGAACAGAAAAAAAAAAAAAAAAAAAATGATGTCAGAACTTTATCTTTCCCTCTATTGAGAATCATTAGTTTGGCTCCTTGTACTGTTATGTCTGCTAATGAAAGGTGTAATGAAGGCAATCCAGAGACACAGTGTGCCTAGCGATCAGAGCGCACACAGTGATCTGACAAATACCCAAAAACAAAAGAACGAGCTCTGAGACGTGGAAACTCTGTAGACCACACACCTGATCCTATCCTAAACACAACTAAAAGCGGCTGTGGATTGCGCCTAGCAACTACCTATGCAACTCGGCACAGCCTAAGAAACTAGCTAGCCTGAAGATAGAAAAATAGGCCTGACTTGCCCCCAGAGAAATACCCCAAAGGAAAAGGCAGCCCCCCACATATAATGACTGTGAGTAAGATGAAAAGACAAAACGTAGGGATGAAATAGATTCAGCAAAGTGGGGCCCGATAATCTTAGACAGAGAGAGGATAGTAAAGCGAACTTTGCAGTCTACAAAAAACCCTAAAGCAAAAACCACGCAAAGGGGGCAAAAAAGACCCACCGTGCCGAACTAACGGCACGGCGGTACACCCTTTGCTTCTCAGAGCTACCAGCAAAACAAAAGACAAGCTGGACAGAAAAAAAGCAACAAATAGCAAAAAAGCACTTAGCTATACAGAGCAGCAGGTCACAGGAACAATCAGGAGAAGCTCAGATCCAACACTGGAACATTGACAAGGAGCAGGGATAGCAGCATCAGGCGGAGTTAAGTAACGAAGCAATTAACGAGCTCACCAGAACACCTGAGGGAGGAAGCCCAGAAGCTGCAGTACCACTTGTGACCACAGGAGTGAATTCAGCCACAGAATTCACAACAGGCATCGTGTCCAGCACAAGCTACGCTGGCACAACTGACCAAAAGCTGCCACCAGTGCAGGCTTCGGCCTACACTTTGCTCCTCTCCTCCTCCTGCTGACCCTGGGCTCAAACACCGCTAGTTTTTGCCCGGAAGTGCTAGCTGCACAGAGAAAAACACCAGAAAATGTGTTAGTGGGGTTCAGCACCGCCAGCTGTTCCCCTGCTGTGTAGCCGGCAACGTGTCCTGCAAACGCCACGCAGGCACATGAACTGAAATTGAAGGGAGCCTGCCCCCCACCCCCAGGTGTTTCTATGTATAACAGCCACCTTGTACAGCAGTACTGCTGCATTTGTACAAGGTGGCTGACTTTTTCTCCTTGCCCACGTGGAACTCAACACGTACAAAATGTGTCTCATTAGAGACCATTACAATGTCCCTGAGGTGTGACTTTCCTTTTTAATGACACGCAGCACACCCATTGTTAGCGCTGCCCGTCTTCTGACATCATTGGTTGGCTGGCTGTTCCTGTGCGTCTGCCCTGCCCGACACAACGCCACTCGTTGTCTCATATATTTTGACTGCGAGGGTGTGATTGATGGGCACGAGCAGTGCATATGTTCGCCTGTCTTCACTCCCCTCCTTCCGCCTTCTTCAGACTGTGCGGCCTCATGGCCGTGGCAGGCGATAAGGGATCAGCTGAGGCCGCCCAGTCTGAAGCAGGTGTAAGGACTAGGGTTGAGCGAAACAGGTCGTTCATTTTCAAAAGTCGCCGACTTTTGGCAAAGTCGGGTTTCATGAAACCCGATCCGACCCCTGTGAGGGGTCGGCCATGCGGTACGCGACTTTCGCGCCAAAGTCGCGTTTCAATGACGTGAAAAGCACCATTTCTCAGCCAATGAAGGTAAACGCAGAGTGTGGGCAGCGTGATGACATAGGTCCTGGTCCCCACCATCTTAGAGAAGGGCATTGCAGTGATTGGCTTGCTGTCTGCGGCGTCACAGGGGCTATAAAGGGGCGTTCCCGCCGACCGCCATCTTACTGCTGCTGATCTGAGCTTAGGGAGAGGTTGCTGCCGCTTCGTCAGAAGCAGGGATAGCGTTAGGTAGGGTCCATTAACCACCAAACCGCTTGTGCTGTAGCGATTTGCACTGTCCAACACCACCTTCGGTGTGCAGGGACAGTGGAAGCTACATTTTTTTTTTTTTCTCAGCGCTGTAGCTCATTGGGCTGCCCTAGAAGGCTCCCTGATAGCTGCATTGCTGTGTGTACGCCGCTGTGCAAACCAACTGCATTTTTCAAAGCACAAATCCTCTTGTTCCTTCCTTTCTGCACAGCTATCTTGTTTGTTTGTCCACACTTTTTATTTAATTTGTGCATCAGTCCACTCCTTATTGCTGCCTGCCATACCTGGCTGAGATTACTGCAGGGAGATAGTAATTGAAGGACAGTTCCTTTTTTTTTTTTGTGGGAGATTAAAATTGGCATTTCTGCTAGAGTGCCATCCCTGTCTGTGCCATCTCTCACTCAGTGGGCCATAGAAAGTCTATTTATTTTTTTGCTTGATTTGGGCTCTAAAATCTACCTGAAAAAATCACTACATCAATCAGTGGGAGAAAAATATTGGCCTCTGGGTTTGTGTGCCACTCCAGACTCCTGTCTGTGTCATCTCTCACTCAGTGGGCCATAGAAAGCCTATTTTTTTTTTTGCTTGATTTGGGTTCCAAAATCTACCTGAAAAAATCACTACATCAATCAGTGGGAGAAAAATATTGGCCTCAGGGCTTGTGTGCCACTCCTGGCTCCTGTGTGCATCATCACTCACTCAGTGGGCCATAGAAAGCCTATTTTTTTTTTGCTTGATTTGGGTTCCAAAATCTACCTGAAAAAATCACTACATCAATCAGTGGGAGAAAAATATTGGCCTCAGGGCTTGTGTGCCACTCCTGACTCCTGTGTGCATCATCACTCACTCAGTGGGCCATAGAAAGCCTTTTTTTTTGTGTGCTTTATTTGGGTTCTAAATTCTACCTGAAAAAAATCAATAAATCAATCAGTGGGAGATTAATATTGGCCTTTGGGCTTGTGTGCCAGTCCTAAGCGTGCCATCTGTCTCTCAAATAGTGGGCCATAGAAGGCCTTTTTTTTTTTTTTATTGGGTTTATAAATTTTCCCGGAAAAAAAAAAAAAAAAAAGTGGGAGATTAATATTGGCCTCTGGGCTTGTGTGCCAGTCCTGAGCATGCCATCTCTCTCACAAATAGTGGGCCATAGAAAGCCTATTTTTTTTTTTTTTTTGGTTTTATAAATTCTCCCTGAAAAAAAAAAGGGAGATTAATATTGGCCTTTGGGCTTGTGTGCCAGTCCTAAGCGTGCCATCTCTCTCTCTCTGATAGTGGGCCATAGAAAGCCTATTTATTATTTTTTTTATTGGGTTTATAAATTTTCCCTGAAAAAAAAAAAAAAAAAGTGGGAGAACAATATTGGCCTCTGGGCTTGTGTGCCACTCCTGACTCCTGTGTGCGTCATCTCTCACTCAGTGGGCCATAGAAAGCCTATTTTTTTTGTTTTATTTGTTTTCTAAATTCTCCCTGAAAAAATCATTTTATTTTATTTGGTTTCTAAATTCATCCTGAAAAAATCATTTTTTTTTATTATTTTTTTTTCCAATGTTTCCCTGAAGAAAAAAAAAAAAAAAAACACAGTGGGAGATTACTATTGCCCTTTCTGCTTGTGTGCCAGTCTTGACTCCTGGGTGTGCCATCTCTCTCTCTCTCTCTCCAATTGTGGGCCATAGAAAGCCTATTATTTTTTTTGCTTGATTTGGGTTCCAAAATCTACCTGAAAAAATCACTACATCAATCATTGGGAGAACAATATTGGCCTCTGGGCTTGTGTGCCACTCCTGACTCCTGTGTGCGTCATCTCTCACTCAGTGGGCCCTACAAAGCCTATTTTTTGTTTTATTTGTTTTCTAAATTCTCCCTGAAAAAATCATTTTATTTTATTTGGTTTCTAAATTCTTCCTGAAAAAATCATTTTTTTTAATTATTGTTTTTGTTCTAAAGTCTCCCTGAAAAAATAAATAAATAAATAAATCAGTGGGAGATTACTATTGCCCTTTCTGCTTGTGTGCCAGTCTTGACTCCTGGGTGTGCCATCTCTCTCTCTCTCTCCAATTGTGGGCCATAGAAAGCCTATTTTTTTTTTTGCTTGATTTGGGTTCCAAAATGTACCTGAAAAAATCACTACATCAATCATTGGGAGAACAATATTGGCCTCTGGGCTAGTGTGCCACTCCTGACTCCTGTGTGCGTCATCTCTCACTCAGTGGGCCCTACAAAGCCTATTTTTTGTTTTATTTGTTTTCTAAATTCTCCCTGAAAAAATCATTTTATTTTATTTGGTTTCTAAATTCTTCCTGAAAAAATCATTTTTTTTAATTATTTTTTTTTCTAAAGTCTCCCTGAAAAAAAAAAAAAAAAAAAAACACAGTGGGAGATTACTATTGCCCTTTCTGCTTGTGTGCCAGTCTTGACTCCTGGGTGTGCCATCTCTCTCTCTCTCTCCAATTGTGGGCCATAGAAAGCCTATTATTTTTTTTGCTTGATTTGGGTTCCAAAATCTACCTGAAAAAATCACTACATCAATCATTGGGAGAACAATATTGGCCTCTGGGCTTGTGTGCCACTCCTGACTCCTGTGTGTGGCATCTCTCATTCAGTGGGGCATAGAAAGCCTTTTTTTTTTTTTTTTTTTGGTTTCTAAATTGTCATTGGAAAAATCATTTTATGTTATTTGGTTTCTAAATTCTTCCTGAAAAAATCATTTTATTTCATTTTGTTTCTAAAGTCTCCCTGAAAAAAAAAAAAAAAAAAAAAAACAGTGGGAGATTAATATTAACATTTGTGCTTCAGTGACAGTCCTGCGTGTGTGGCATCTCTCTCATTTGGTGCCACCAAAAACAGAGTGTGTAACATTGTGCCTGCTTTTCCTTGCGGTCTCACCCACCTGTAAAGGGGTAGCTAAATCATACTGAAGTTATAGCTCACCGTGTAAGTTGTGTGACAGCAACAAATACCGTTAGTTTGGTTACGTTTTTAAAACAATGAGGAAGTCTGGTGGAAGAGGTCGTGGCCGGGGGCGTTCATTGTCAGCTGGTAATGAGGGTAGTGGTAGTGGTGGAGCATCAGGTGGTCGTGGGAAAAAAAATATGGCACCTAAGTCTGGAGCTGTGGAGCCAGGTTCATCGTCTGGCTACACAAGGCCTCGAACGCTCCCTTTTCTGGGAGTAGGAAAACCGCTTTTAAAGCCGGAGCAGCAAGAGCAAGTTTTGGCTTATCTTGCTGACTCAGCCTCTAGCTCTTTTGCCTCCTCTCGTGAAACTGGTAAATGTAAAAGCATTGCGTCGTTAGTGGATGTTCACGGTCAGGGACAAGTCGCTTCCTTGTCCTCTTCAGCAAAAACAACAACAGAGAAGAATGCAGCAGGCGACACAACGGGTTACTCCATTGAGCTCTTTACACATACCGTCCCTGGCTTAGAAAGTGAAGCAGTTAACAGGCCATGCCCATTACAAGTTGAATCTGACATGGAGTGCACTGATGCACAGCCACAGCCAGACTACTATGCTGGTCCTTTGACTCAGACCACAACATTGCCCTCGCAGGGTAATGATCAAGAATCAGACCCTGATGAGACTATGTTGCCCCATCACGAACGCTATACCACCGACCGACACGGTGACACAGACGAAGTTGCACACGAGCTACAAGAAGAGGTAATAGATGACCCAGTTCTTGACCCCGATTGGCAGCCATTGGGGGAACAGGGTGCAGGCGGCAGCAGTTCTGAAGCGGAGGAGGAGGGGCCGCAGCAGGCATCAACATCGCAACAGGTTCCATCTGCCGGGCCCGTATCTTGCCCAAAACGCGTGGCAAAGCCAAAACCTGTTGGAGGACAGCGTGGCCATCCGGTTAAAGCTCAGTCTGCAATGCCTGAAAAGGTATCCGATGCTAGAAAGAGTGCAGTCTGGCATTTTTTTAAACAACATCCAATTGATCGGCGCAAAGTCATCTGTCAAAAATGTTCAACTACCTTAAGCAGAGGGCAGAATCTGAAAAGTCTCAATACAAGTTGCATGCATAGACATTTAACCACCATGCATTTGCAAGCTTGGACTAACTACCAAACGTCCCTTAAGGTTGTAGCACCCTCGGCCAATGAAGCTAGTCATCAACGCAACATCCCTTCCGGCAGTGTAGGGCCACCATTTTGCGCACCACCTGCAGTATCTGTGCAGGTTTCTTTGCCAGGCCAAAGCAGTCAGGGTCAGGGAATCTCCAGTTTCGTAGTAGGAAACACTGCATCTAGGGCACCGGTGGCAACAATACCATCTCCCACCGTCTCTCAGTCTGCCATGTCCACCGGCACCCCCGCTAGTTCCACGATCTCCAGCTCTCCAGTCCAGCTCACCCTACATGAGACTATGGTTAGAAAAAGGAAGTACTTAGCCTCGCATCCGCGTACACAGGGTTTGAACGCCCACATAGCTAGACTAATCTCGTTAGAGATGATGCCCTACCGGTTAGTTGAAAGCGAAGCTTTCAAAGCCCTGATGGACTACGCTGTACCACGCTACGAGCTACCCAGTCGACACTTTTTTTCCAGAAAAGCCATCCCAGCCCTCCACCAGCATGTTAAAGAGCGCATCGTCCATTCACTCAGGCAATCTGTGAGCACAAAGGTGCACCTGACAACAGATGCATGGACCAGTAGGCATGGCCAGGGACGTTACGTGTCCATCACGGCACACTGGGTGAATGTTGTGGATGCAGGGTCCACAGGGGACAGCAATTTTGGGACAGTTCTGCCTAGCCCACGGTCTAGGAAACAGTTGGCTGTAGCCGTTCGCACCCCCTCCTCCTCCTCCTCGTCTTCCTGCAGAAGCGAGAGCTCGTCCACAGACCGCAGTCGCACAACTACTCCATCCGCAGCTGCCACTGTTGCACACCAGGTCTCCCATTATGGGGCAGCTACTGGCAAACGTCAGCAGGCTGTATTGGCTATGAAGTGTTTGGGTGACAACAGACACACCGCGGAAGTTCTGTCCGAGTTCTTGCAGAAAGAAACGCAGTCGTGGCTGGGCACTGTAGATCTTGAGGCAGGCAAGGTAGTGAGTGATAACGGAAGGAATTTCATGGCTGCCATCTCCCTTTCCCAACTGAAACACATTCCTTGCCTGGCTCACACCTTAAACCTGGTGGTGCAGTGCTTCCTGAAAAGTTATCCGGGGTTATCCGACCTGCTCCTCAAAGTGCGCGGACTTTGCTCGCATATCCGCCGTTCGCCCGTACACTCCAGCCGTATGCAGACCTATCAGCATTCTTTGAACCTTCCCCAGCATCGCCTAATCATAGACGTTGCAACAAGGTGGAACTCAACACTGCACATGCTTCAGAGACTGTGCGAACAGAGGCGGGCTGTTATGTTTTTGTGGGAGGATACACATACACGGGCAGGCAGTAGGATGGCAGACATGGAGTTGTCAGGTGTGCAGTGGTCGAAGATTCAAGACATGTGTCAAGTCCTTGAGTGTTTTGATGAATGCACACGGCTGGTTAGTGCAGACAACGCCATAATAAGCATGAGCATCCCCCTAATGCGTCTGCTGATGCAAAGTTTGACGCACATAAAGGATCAGGCGTCTGCAGCTGAGGAAGAGGAAAGCCTTGATGACAGTCAGCCATTGTCTGGCCAGGGGAGTGTACAGGACGAGGTAGCGGGCGAAGAGGAGGAGGAGGACGAGGAGGATGATGGGGATGATTATATTTTTAATGAGGAAGCTTTTTCGGGGCCACTGGAAATTGTTGGCGCGGCAAGGCCGGGTTCTGGTTTTTGGAGGGACACAAGTGACGTGGATTTGCCTGAAACTGCCCCTCAACCAAGCACAACCGCAGATTTGAGAACTGGAACTTTGGCCCACATGGCGGATTATGCCTTACGTATCCTCTAAAGGGACACACGCATTACTAAAATGATGAACGATGACGATTACTGGTTGGCCTGCCTCCTTGATCCTCGCTATAAAGGCAAATTGCAAAATATAATGCCACATGACAACTTGGAAATAATATTAGCAACCAAACAATCAACTCTTGTTGACCGTTTGCTTCTGGCATTCCCTGCACACAGCGCCCGTGATCGTTCTCACATGAGCTGCAGGGGCCAGCAGACCAGAGGTGTTAGAGGGGCAGAAATCAGAAGTGGCGTTGGCCAGAGGGGTTTTCTGACCAGGTTGTGGAGTGATTTTGCTATGACCGCAGACAGGACAGGTACTGCAGCATCAATTCAAAGTGACAGGAGACAACATTTGTCCAGTATGGTTACAAACTATTTTTCATCCCTTATCGACGTTCTCCCTCAACCGTCATTCCCATTTGATTACTGGGCATCCAAATTAGACACCTGGCCAGAATTGGCAGAATATGCATTGCAGGAGCTTGCTTGCCCGGCAGCTAGTGTCCTATCAGAAAGAGTATTCAGTGCTGCAGGTTCAATACTAACAGAAAAAAGGACTCCTCTGGCTACCCAAAATGTAGATGATCTAACCTTCATTAAAATGAACCACAACTGGATTTCGAAATCTTTTGCCCCACCTCGCCCGGCTGACACCTAGCTTTCCTATGAAAAGGTCTTGCCTGTCGACTATTCTGAATGACTTTTCCAATCTCGTAATTTTCTGCACCTGATTGTCCAGCATACGACATGTTTACACCTCACTAAATGGCCAAACTCCCCACACGGGGCCGTGGTATCGCCACTTGGCGCCAGCACCCGTGAGAGTGCTGTTTTTTTTCTGAAGAGGTGGGTGTGCCCGCTTTTGGTCGACGACACTGCCACTGTGTCCCTCATAGTACAATAAAGTGTCTCTGGCGGTGGTGGTGCGCACCCAACGTCAGACACACCGTTGTAATATGAGGGGCCCTGGGCCTGTACCGCCGGCCACAAGACAGTCCCCCCCCCCAGCTCAAACAGTGCTCTACCACTTGCAAAATTATCTCTCACAGCTCCACCAA
Source organism: Ranitomeya imitator (assembly GCF_032444005.1). Taxonomy (NCBI): domain Eukaryota; kingdom Metazoa; phylum Chordata; class Amphibia; order Anura; family Dendrobatidae; genus Ranitomeya; species Ranitomeya imitator. Next base: position 701,088,459 of record NC_091283.1, read on the forward strand.
TGTTTAGTCTATGCGCTGACATCCTTCAATGCCTGGCACTGACAATACCATTGTATTGACATTTTTGTTATGTTGGGCCTTCGAAGCCTGTCTGCGGTCCCTCCTTCCACTAGCCCTCCACTGACCATTGTACTGCTGCCCTTGTACCACTGGAACCAATTTTAAATTGCCAACAGCCCTATTTTGTTTTGTTAGGCCTTCGAAGCCTGTCTGCGGTCCCTCCTTCCACTAGGCCTCCACTGACCATTGTACTGCTGCCCTTGTACCACTGGAACCAATTTAAAATTGCCTACAGCCATCTGTTATTATGTTAGGCCTTCGATGCCTGTCTGCGGTCCCTCCTTCCACTAGGCCTCCACTGACCATTGTACTGCTGCCCTTGTACCACTGGAACCAATTTTAAATTGCCAACAGCCCTATTTTGTTTTGTTAGGCCTTCGAAGCCTGTCTGCGGTCCCTCCTTCCACTAGGCCTCCACTGACCATTGTACTGCTGCCCTTGTACCACTGGAACCAATTTAAAATTGCCTACAGCCATCTGTTATTATGTTAGGCCTTCGATGCCTGTCTGCGGTCACTCCTTCCACTAGGCCTCCACTGACCATTGTTCTGCTGCCCTTGTACCACTGGAACCAATTTTAAATTGCCAACAGCCCTATTTTTTCATGTTAGGCCTTCGAAGCCTGTCTGCGGTCCCTCCTTCCACTAGGCCTCCACTGACCATTGTACTGCTGCCCTTGTACCACTGGAACCAATTTTAAATTGCCAACAGCCCTATTTTGTTTTGTTAGGCCTTCGAAGCCTGTCTGCGGTCCCTCTTTCCACTAGGCCTCCACTGACCATTGTACTGCTGCCCTTGTACCACTGGAACCAATTTAAAATTGCCTACAGCCATCTGTTATTATGTTAGGCCTTCGATGCCTGTCTGCGGTCACTCCTTCCACTAGGCCTCCACTGACCATTGTACTGCTGCCCTTGTACCACTGGAACCAATTTTAAATTGCCAACAGCCCTATTTTGTTTTGTTAGGCCTTCGAAGCCTGTCTGCGGTCCCTCCTTCCACTAGGCCTCCACTGACCATTGTACTGCTGCCCTTGTACCACTGGAACCAATTTAAAATTGCCTACAGCCATCTGTTATTATGTTAGGCCTTCGATGCCTGTCTGCGGTCCCTCCTTCCACTAGGCCTCCACTGACCATTGTACTGCTGCCCTTGTACCACTGGAACCAATTTTAAATTGCCAACAGCCCTATTTTTTTATGTTAGGCCTTCGATGCCTGTCTGCGGTCCCTCCTTCCACTAGGCCTCCACTGACCATTGTACTGCTGCCCTTGTACCACTGGAACCAATTTTAAATTGCCAACAGCCCTATTTTTTTATGATAGGCCTTCGAAGCCTGTCGGCGGTCCCTCCTTCCACTAGGCCTCCACTGACCATTGTACTGCTGCCCTTGTACCACTGGAACCAATTTTAAATTGCCAACAGCCCTATTTTGTTTTGTTAGGCCTTCGAAGCCTGTCTGCAGTCCCTCCTTCCACTAGGCCTCCACTGACCATTGTACTGCTGCCCTTGTACCACTGGAACCAATTTTAAATTGCCAACAGCCCTATTTTGTTTTGTTAGGCCTTCGAAGCCTGTCTGCGGTCCCTCCTTCCACTAGGCCTCCACTGACCACACCACTGCTGCCCGTGTACCCATGGAACCAATTTAAAATTGCCTACAGCCATCTGGTATTATGCTAGGCCTTCGATGCCTGTCTGCGGTCACTCCTTCCACTAGGCCTCCACTGACCACACCACTGCTGCCCGTGTACCCATGGAACCAATTTAAAATTGCCTACAGCCATCTGGTATTATGTTAGGCCTTCGAAGCCTGTCTGCGGTCCTTCCTTCCAATAGTTCTCCACTGACCAGACCAATGCTGGCCGTGTACCCCTGGAACCCAGCTGAAATGGCATGTAGCCTACTTTTTTTCTTTGTTTTATATTTAGAAAGCCCAGATGAACTACGCTGTGCAACGGTTCAAGCTACCCAGTCGACATTTCTTTTGCGAGAAAAGCCATCCCAGCCCTCCAGCGGCATGAAAAAGTCTGCATTGTCATAGCACTCAGGCAATAAAACAGTAGAAAGGTGCACCTGACAAGAGACGCATGGACCAGTAGGCATGTCCACAAAAAGTTACGTGTCCATTACGGCGCACTGGGTTAATGTGTTGGATGCATGGTCCACAGGGGACAGCCTACAAAGTCTGTATGCAGTCCCTAATTCCAATTTCCCTCCGCTGACCACACCACTGCTGCCCGTGTACTACTGGAACCAATTTTACAGTGTCTACAGCCTAATTTTGTTATGTTAGGGCCCGTGGACCCCTGGAACCTATTTTTAATTGCATAGAGCATCCTTTTTTAATAGTAGGCGTACAAAGTCTGTCTGCTGTCCACTATTGAAATTGTCCTCCACTGCCCAGAGCACTGCTGCTTGTGTACCCCTGTAACTTTTTTAAGCTGCAGTGAGCCACATTTTTGGTTTAAGTCCTACTACCTGTGTCTGTCTGCGCCACTTAATTCAGCTGTGTTCCTTTGAAAAAAGCTGAGCGTCAATAGTCTTGTTTTCAGCCTCTAGGAATTTTAAAACTGCATTGGGGGTACAACTTTGGTAGGGCCTACTAACGGTGTCTGCCTCCCCAAGGTGTGCCCCAGGTTTCCTCGCCATTGCTTCGATCTTCCGGCTCTCGTTTAGTAGTTCTTGGAAACTACACTGCATTAGGCCTACAAATTGGGTATGGGGTGTAGAGAGATGGTGTGTTCCACTCCAAGGTGTTCTCCAGGTTGCCTTTCCTGAGCTTCGATCTTCCGGCTCTCGTTTAGTAGTTGTTGGAAACTACACTGCATTAGGCCTACAAATTGGGTATGGGGTGTAGAGAGATGGTGTGTTCCACTCCAAGGTGTTCTCCAGGTTGCCTTTCCTGAGCTTCGATCTTCCGGCTCTCGTTTAGTAGTTGTTGGAAACTACGCTGCATTAGGCCTACAAATTGGGTATGGGGTGTAGAGAGATGGTGTGTTCCACTCCAAGGTGTTCCCCAGGTTTCCTCTCCATTGCTTCGATCTTCCGGCTCTCGTTTAGTAGTTGTAGAAAACTACACTGCATTAGGCCTACAAATTGGGTATGGGGTGTAGAGAGATGGTGTGTTCCACTCCAAGGTGTTCTCCAGGTTGCCTTTCCTGAGCTTCGATCTTCCGGCTCTCGTTTAGTAGTTGTTGGAAACTACACTGCATTAGGCCTACAAATTGGGTATGGGGTGTAGAGAGATGGTGTGTTCCACTCCAAGGTGTTCTCCAGGTTGCCTTTCCTGAGCTTCGATCTTCCGGCTCTCGTTTAGTAGTTGTTGGAAACTACGCTGCATTAGGCCTACAAATTGGATATGGGGTGTAGAGAGATGGTGTGTTCCACTCCAAGGTGTTCTCCAGGTTGCCTTTCCTGAGCTTCGATCTTCCGGCTCTCGTTTAGTAGTTGTTGGAAACTACGCTGCATTAGGCCTACAAATTGGGTATGGGGTGTAGAGAGATGGTGTGTTCCACTCCAAGGTGTTCTCCAGGTTGCCTTTCCTGAGCTTCGATCTTCCGGCTCTCGTTTAGTAGTTGTTGGAAACTACGCTGCATTAGGCCTACAAATTGGGTATGGGGTGTAGAGAGATGGTGTGTTACACTCCAAGGTGTTCTCCAGGTTGCCTTTCCTGAGCTTCTATCTTCAGGCTCTCATTAAATTGTGGTTAAATGGAACAACTGCATTTGGCGTACTAGTTGGTTTGGGGCCTACTATCGGTGTCTGCCACTCCTTGCTGTTCTCCTGGTTTCCTGTCCTGAAATTCCATTTTCAGGCTCTCGTTAAGTAGTTGTTAATGTTAGACTGCATTTGGCCTACTAGTTGGGTTGGGGCCTACTATCGGTGTCTGCCACTCCTTGCTGTTCTCCTCCACTGAACAAAGCTTTGCCGCCTGTTTACTACGGTTGCCAATTTTGAACTGCATTTAGAATTCTTACTGATTTGGGCCTAATCTCTGTGTCAGCCTCTCATTCCAGTTGTCCTCCACTGCAATGCCCCCTGGTTAGTCCTGTGTTACCAATTTTGAACTGCATTTAGCCAACTTTATTCTTTGGGCCTATATCTGTGTTTCCTCCTCATCCTGCCCATTGCCTAGCCAGTGATAGATGAGTCTGCTGGTACATTGACCCATAACGCAAAATTCCCCGTGCACGCTACACAGCAAGATTGTGACCCTGCTGAAAGTCAGGTTCCTCTTCCCGCATACCATACCACCTTACACGGGGACAAAGAGGAAGGTGCAGATGAAAGTGCAGGTTCCTTCATCAGGTGGGGGGAGGAATACTAGTTGGCGACGTCACTGGCACAGGGCCTCTCATAGTACGCAAAAGTGTTGCTGCCGGTGGGAGGCGCCCCCGCCGTGCAAACACACCGCTGTATTTTGAGGGGCCCTGTGCCAGTGCCAATGCCAACGAGTGGGCCCCCCCTGCTTGCTCAGGATCACAGCACTTGTAAAGTTGAAATACTTACCTCTCCCTGCTCCACTGCCGTGACGTGGTCCAGATTTACTGGGCCCACTAATTACTTGAACCAGCCCTACCCCCCACAACTTTAGCCAAATGACCCCCAATTTCAAATGCCTTCCATTTATTATAAGCTAAATTACGATTGACAAGCTTCTGTAACAAGAATGAATGTTTTTGCCATTAAAATGGGCAGTGTAGGTGTTTTCCTGGTCTCCACTCACTGCCGACTATGCTCCCCCATTGACTTGCATTGGGTTTCGTGTTTCGGGCGATACCCGACTTTTCGCCATAATCGGCCGATTCCACTCGACTCGACTTCTAAGATAGTCGGGTTTCGCGAAACACGACTCGACTCTAAAAAGGTCAAGGTCGCTCAACCCTAGTAAGGACATGTGTGAGCGGCGAACATATTTACTGCACAAGGCCACGAATCCCAGCACCGCAGTGTGACTTTATGAAAAGGCACTGTGGGTCTGGGATTTATGGCCATCGTTAACCGCACCGGCCAACATGAAATGAGGTCATAAGATGGCCTGCACTAACAGGGTATTGCCAAGGGATAACACAAGAGCGCAGTCTCCTTTACTGCAAATAACAACGGTAAGGAATCTGCGCCCAGCACCTAGGTGTAAATTTTGACACCTGTGCTGCTTCTTCTTCAAAAGAAAAGTCACGCCTCCACTACTGTTTGACAGTATAATGGGCTAAATAGTGTACGTGTTTTATTCAGCGTGCGCAAGAAGCAAAATTAAGAGAGCAACCTTTGACTTGTGCAGCATTAATGCTGGTCAAGATGTGGCTCTTGTACCTTGCAACACCTGAGTGGGGGTTAAAGGTTACCTTTGAACTTGGTTCAACTAGGCTTCGGCCTACACTCTGCTCCTCTCCTCCTCCTGCTGACCCTGGGCTTTAACACCGCTAGTTTTTGCCCGGAAATGCGCGCTGCACAGAGAAAAACACCAGCCAATGTGTTAGTGGGGTTCAGCACCACCAGCTGTTCCCCTGCTGTGTAGCCGGCATCGTGTCCAGCACAAGCCACGCTGGCACAACCGACCAAAAGCTGCCACCAGTGCAGGCTTCGGCCTACACTCTGCTCCTCTCCTCCTCCTGCTGACCCTGGGCTCAAACACCGCTAGTTTTTGCCCAGAAGTGCTAGCTGCACAGAGAAAAACACCAGCCAATGTGTTAGTGGGGTTCAGCACCGCCAGCTGTTCCCCTGCTGTGTAGCCGGCATCGTGTCCAGCACAAGCCACGCTGGCACAACCGACCAAAAGCTGCCACCAGTGCAGGCTTCGGCCTACACTCTGCTCCTCTCCTCCTCCTGCTGACCCTGGGCTCAAACACCACTAGTTTTTGCCCGGAAGTGCTAGCTGCACAGAGAAAAACACCAGCCAATGTGTTAGTGGGGTTCAGCAACGCCAGCTGTTCCCCTGCTGTGTAGCCGGCAACGTGACCTGCAAACGCCACGCAGGCACATGAACTGAAATTGAAGGAAGCCTGCCCCCCACCCCCAGGTGTTTCTATGTCTAACAGCCACCTTGTACAGCAGTACTGCTGCATTTGTACAAGGTGGCTGACTTTTTCTCCTTGCCCACGTGGAACTCAACACGTACAAAATGTGTCTCATTGAGACCATTCCACTGTCCCTGAGGTGTGACTTTCCTTTCTAATGATACGCAGCACCACCCTTGGTAGCGCTTCCCGTCTTTTGACATCATTGGTTAGCTGGCTGCGCCTGTGCGTCCGCCCTGCTCCAAACAACGCCCCTTGGTTTCTTATTTATTTTGTCAGCGAGGGTGTGGTTTATGGGCACGAGCAGTGCATATGTTCGCCTGTCGTCACTCATCTCCTTCCGCCTTCTTCAGACTGTGCAGCCTCATGGCCGCGGCATGCGAGAAGGGATCAGCAGAGACCGCCCAGTCTGAAGCAGGTGTAAGGACGTGTGTGAGCGGCAAAAATATTTACTGCTCAAGGCCACGAATCCCAGCACCGCAGTGTGACTTTATGAAAAGGCACTGTGGGTTCTGGGATTTATGGCCATCGTTAACCGCACCGGCCAACCTGAAATGAGGTCATAAGACGGGCAGCGCTAACAGGGCATTGCCAAGGGATAACACAAGAGCGCAGACTCCTGTACAACAAATAACAACGCTCAGGAAGCTGCGCCAAGCACCAAGGCTTTATTTGGTACACCTGTGCTGCGTCTCCTTAAAAAGCCAAGTCACGCATCCACTACAGTTTGACTGTAGAATGGGCTAAATTGTGTACGTCTTTCATTCAGCGTGTGCAAGTAGACAAATTAATAGAGCAACCTTTGACTTGTGCAGCATTAATACTGCACAAGGTGTGTCTTTTGTACTTTGTAACACCTGAGGGGGGGTTAAAGGTTTCCTTTGAAATTGGTTCAACTAGGCTTCGGCCTACACTCTGCTCCTCTCCTCCTCCTGCTGACCCTGGGCTATAACACCGCCAGTTGTAGCCTGGAAGTGCTAGCTGCACTGAGAAAAACACCCGCCATTGTGTTAGTGGGGTTCAGCAACGCCAGCTGTTCCCCCACTGTGTAGCCGGCAAAGTGTCCTGCAAACGCAACGCAGACACAAAGCTGCCTCCAGTGCAGGCTTCGGCCTACACTATGCTCCCCCTGCTAACCCTTTGCTCCAACACCTTTAGTTGGGGCTCTAGGAAGACAATCTTTAATAGGCAACGCATCTGGGTTCCAGCACCGCCAGCTGGTTCTCGGCAGTGTTTTTGTCACAGGTACTCCCTCGTGCCAAGCCTGGTTTCAGCACCATCAGCTGTTTCCGGGTTGTGCCAAGCTCACTGAGACGCCTATGCTTGCCCCGTCGTGGTGCGGTCGGGTTAGCCAACACCAGGGTGCCTCCAGTTTAGGAGCTTCCTATGTGGGCTGCGTGAACTGGTAGTCAAGGCTGGTTCTGTAGTGCCAGTAGGCCCAGCTCCCCCTGTAGGACTGTTGGGGTTCGGTAACTGCGGCTGCCTCGTGGACTAGCTGTTCTCTCCTCTCCTGTGGACCTTCGGGTCCACCACCTGGTTCCAGCACGCGATGCTTAGCTCCTTCAAGCCAATGACGCCACTCCTCGAATGCCCACTTCATGGCGAGCAACTCTCGGTTGCCCACATCATAATTTCGCTCAGCAGGTGAAAACTTCCTGGAAAAAAAAGCGCATGGTTTCATCACAGAACAATCAGAACCTCTCTGCGACAAAACAGCCCCTGCTCCAATCTCAGAAGCATCAACCTCGACCTGGAACGGAAGAGAAACTTCAGGTTGACATAACACAGGGGCATTAGAAAAACGATGCTTCAACTCTTGAAAAGCTTCCACAGCATCAGAAGACCAATTTACCAAATCAGCACCCTTCTTGGTCAAATCGGTCAATGGTTTGGCAATAGTAGAAAAATTGCAGATGAAACGACGATAAAAATTAGCAAAGCCCAGGAACTTTTGCAGACTTTTCAGAGATGTCGGCTGAGTCCAATCATGGATGGCTTGGACCTTAACAGGATCCATCTCGATAGTAGAAGGGGAAAAGATGAACCCCAAAAATGAAACCTTCTGCACACCAAAGAGACACTTTGATCCCTTCACAAAAAAAGAATTAGCATGCAGGACCTGAAAAACCATTCTGACCTGCTTCACATGCGACTCCCAATCATCCGAAAAGATCAAAATGTCATCCACGTACACAATCAGGAATTTATCCAGGTACTCTCGGAAGATGTCATGCATAAAGGACTGAAACACTGATGGAGCATTGGCAAGTCCGAATGGCATCACTAGATACTCAAAATGACCCTCGGGCGTATTAAATGCAGTTTTCCATTCATCGCCTTGCCTGATTCGCACCAGATTATACGCACCACGAAGATCTATCTTGGTGAACCAACAAGCCCCCTTAATCCGAGCAAACAAATCAGATAACAATGGCAAGGGGTACTGAAATTTAACAGTGATCTTATTAAGAAGGCGATAATCTATACAAGGTCTCAGCGAACCATCCTTTTTGGCTACAAAAAAGAACCCTGCTCCTAATGGCGACGATGACGGGCGAATATGCCCCTTCTCCAGGGATTCCTTCACATAACTGCGCATAGCGGTGTGCTCAGGCACGGATAAATTAAACAGTCGACCCTTTGGGAATTTACTACCAGGAATCAAATTGATAGCACAATCACAATCCCTATGCGGAGGTAGGGCATCGGACTTGGGCTCATCAAATACATCCCGGTAATCAGACAAGAACTCTGGAACCTCAGAAGGGGTGGATGATGAAATTGACAAAAATGGAACATCACCATGTACCCCCTGACAACCCCAGCTGGACACCGACATGGATTTCCAATCCAATACTGGATTATGGGCTTGTAGCCATGGCAACCCCAACACGACCACATCATGCAGATTATGCAACACCAGAAAGCGAATAACCTCCTGATGTGCAGGAGCCATGCAAATGGTCAGCTGGGTTTAGTATTGAGGCTTATTCTTGGCTAAAGGCGTAGCATCAATTCCTCTCAATGGAATAGGACACTGCAAGGGCTCCAAGAAAAACCCACAACGCTTAGCATATTCCAAGTCCATCAAATTCAGGGCAGCGCCTGAATCCACAAACGCCATGACAGAATATGATGACAAAGAGCAGATCAAGGTAACGGACAGAAGAAATTTTGACTGTACCGTACCAATGGTGGCAGACCTAGCGAACCGCTTAGTGCGCTTAGGACAATCAGAGATAGCATGAGTGGAATCACCACAGTAGAAACACAGCCCATTCAGACGTCTGTGTTCTTGCCGTTCAACTCTGGTCAAAGTCCTATCGCACTGCATAGGCTCAGGTAATACCGCCAAATGGTGCACAGATTTACGCTCACGCAAGCGTCGACCGATCTGAATAGCCAAAGACATAGACTCATTCAAACCAGCAGGCATAGGAAATCCCACCATGACATCCTTAAGGGCTTCAGAGAGACCCTTTCTAAACATAGCTGCAAGCGCAGATTCATTCCATTGAGTGAGCACGGACCATTTTCTAAATTTCTGGCAATATACCTCTATCTCATCCTGACCCTGACACAGAGCCAGCAAATTCTTTTCTGCCTGATCCACTGAATTAGGCTCATCGTACAGCAATCCGAGCGCCAGGAAAAACGCATTGATATTACTTAATGCAGGATCTCCTAGCGCAAGAGAAAATGCCCAGTCCTGAGGGTCGCCGCGCAAAAAAGAAATAATAATCAAAACCTGTTGAACTTGATCACCAGAGGAACGATTTTTCAAGGCCAGAAATAGCTTACAATTATTTTTGAAACTCAGAAACTTAGTTCTATCTCCAAAAAACAAATCAGGAATAGGAATTCTTGGTTCTAACATAGATTTCTGATCAATAGTGTCTTGAATCTTTTGTACTCTTGCCGAGAGCTGATCCACAAATGAAGACAGACTTCTAATGTCCATCGCTACACCTGTGTACTGTCTAGGGGAAAAAAAAGACAAAACACAATGCCAAGAAAAAAAAATGGTCTCAGAACTTCTTTTTTCCCTCTATTGAGAAACATTAGTACTTCTGGCTTCCTGTACTGTTAGGAAAGGCAATTCAGAATCACAATGGACATGGAGGTCAGAGCACATACAGTGATCTGACAATAACCCAAAATAATAGAATGAGCTCTGAGACGTGGGAACTCTGCACACCGCAATCCCTGATCCTCTCCAAACACAACTAGAGGCAGCCGTGGATTGCGCCTAACGCTCCCTATGCAACTCGACACAGCCTGAGAAACTAACTAGCCTGAAGATAGAAAAATAAGCCTACCTTGCCTCAGAGAAATACCCCAAAGGAAAAGGCAGCCCCCCACATATAATGACTGTGAGTTAAGATGAAAAGACAAACGTAGATATGAAATAGATTCAGCAAAGTGAGGCCCAATTTTCTTAAAAGAGCGAGGATAGGAAAGATAACTTTGCGGTCTACACAAAACCCTAAAGAAAACCACGCAAAGGGGGCAAAAAGACACTCCGTACCGAACTAACGGCACGGAGGTCCACCCTTTGCGTCCCAGAGCTTCCAGCAAAACAAATAGACAAGCTGGACAGAAAAAATAGCAAACAAATAGCAAAGAAGAACTTAGCTATGCAGAGCAGCAGGCCACAGGAATGATCCAGGGAAAAACAAGTCCAACACTGGAACATTGACAGGAAGCATGAATCAAAGCATTAGGTGGAGTTAAGTAGAGAAGCACCTAACGACCTCACCAGATCACCTGAGGGAGGAAACTCAGAAGCCGCAGTACCAGTTTCCTCCACAAACGGAAGCTCCCAGAGAGAACCAGCCGAAGTACCACTTGTGACCACAGGAGGGAGCTCTGCCACAGAATTCACAACAGTTGCCCCGTCGTGTTGCGGTCGGGTTAGCCAACTCCAGGGTGCCTCCTGTTTAGGAGCTTCCTATGTGGGCTGCGTGAACTTGTAGTCAAGGCTGGTTCTGTAGTGCCAGTAGGCCCAGCTCCCCCTGTAGGACTGTTGGGGTTCGGTAACTGCGGCTGCCTCGCGGCCTAGCTGTTCTCTCCTCTCCTGTGGACCTTCGGGTCCACCACCTGGTTCCAGCACCGTCAGCTGGTTCCGGGCCGAGCCTTTGGCTTAGGTGCCTCCTCCTGGGTATCCGAGTTCCGCCAACGTCAGGCGGTCCTTGGTAGTGCTTTTAAGCGCGGGCACCTACAGCTTAGTAACCGGGTTCCAGCACCGTCAGCTGGTCCTTGGTTGTGCCATTGACTCTTGCACACTGGGGCAACGCATCTGGGTTCCAGCACCGCCAGCTGGTTCTCGGCAGTGTTTTTGTCACGGGTACTCCCTCGTGCCCAGCCTGGTTCCAGCACCGTCACCTGTTTCCGGGTACTGTCAAACTCACTGAGACACCTATGCGTTGCCCCGTCGTGTTGCGGTCGGGTTAGCCAACTCCAGGGTGCCTCCAGTTTAGGAGCTTCCTATGTGGGCTGCGTGAACTGGTAGTCAAGGCTGGTTCTGTAGTGCCAGTAGGCCCAGCTCCCCCTGTAGGACTGTTGGGGTTCGGTAACTGCGGCTGCCTCGCGGCCTAGCTGTTCTCTCCTCTCCTGTGGACCTTCGAGTCCACCACCTGGTTCCAGCACCGTCAGCTGGTTCCGGGCCGAGCCTTTGGCTTAGGTGCCTCCTCCTGGGTATCCGAGTTCCGCCAACGTCAGGCGGTCCTTGGTAGTGCTTTTAAGCGCGGGCACCTACAGCTTAGTAACCGTGTTCCAGCACCGTCAGCTGGTCCTCGGTCGTGCCATTGGCTCTTGCACACTGGGGCAACGCATCTGGGTTCCAGCACCGCCAGCTGGTTCTCGGCAGTGTTTTTGTCACAGGTACTCCCTCGTGCCAAGCCTGGTTTCAGCACCGTCAGCTGTTTCCGGGTTGTGTCAAGCTCACTGAGACGCCTATGCTTGCCCCGTCGTGGTGCGGTCGGGTTAGACAACTCCAGGGTGCCTCCAGTTTAGGAGCTTCCTATGTGGGCTGCGTGAACTGGTAGTCAAGGCTGGTTCTGTAGTGCCAGTAGGCCCAGCTCCCCCTGTAGGACTGTTGGGGTTCGGTAACTGCGGCTGCCTGGCGGCCTAGCTGTTCTCTCCTCTCCTGTGGACCTTCGGGTCCACCACCTGGTTCCAGCACCGTCAGCTGGTTCCGGGCCGAGCCTTTGGCTTAGGTGCCTTCTCCTGGGTATCCGAGTTCCGCCAACGTCAGGCGGTCCTTGGTAGTGCTTTTAAGCGTGGGCACCTACAGCTTAGTAACCGGGTTCCAGCACCGTCAGCTGGTCCTCAGTCGTGCCATTGGCTCTTGCACACTGGGGCAACGCATCTGGGTTTCAGCACCGCCAGCTTGTTCTCGGCAGTGTTTTTGTCACAGGTACTCCCTCGTGCCAAGCCTGGTTTCAGCACCGTCAGCTGTTTCCGGGTTGTGTCAAGCTCACAGAGACGCCTATGCTTGCCCTGTCGTGGTGCGGTCGGGTTAGCCAACACCAGGGTGCCTCCAGTTTAGGAGCTTCCTATGTGGGCTGCGTGAACTGGTAGTCAAGGCTGGTTCTGTAGTGCCAGTAGGCCCAGCTCCCCCTGTAGGACTGTTGGGGTTCGGTAACTGCGGCTGCCTCGCGGCCTAGCTGTTCTCTCCTCTCCTGTGGACCTTCGGGTCCACCACCTGGTTCCAGCACCGTCAGCTGGTTCCGGGCCGAGCCTTTGGCTTAGTTACCTCCTCCTGGGTATCCGAGTTCCGCCAACGTCAGGCGGTCCTTGGTAGTGCTTTTAAGCGCGGGCACCTACAGCTTAGTAACCGGGTTCCAGCACCGTCAGCTGGTCCTCGATCGTGCCATTGGCTCTTGCACACTGGGGCAACGCATCTGGGTTCTAGCACCGCCAGCTGGTTCTCGGCAGTGTTTTTGTCACAGGTACTCCCTCGTGCCAAGCCTGGTTTCAGCACCGTCAGCTGTTTCCGGGTTGTGTCAAGCTCAGTGAGACGCCTATGCTTGCCCCGTCGTGGTGCGGTCGGGTTAGCCAACTCCAGGGTGCCTCCAGTTTAGGAGCTTCCTATGTGGGCTGCGTGAACTGGTAGTCAAGGCTGGTTCTGTAGTGTCAGTAGGCCCAGCTCCCCCTGTAGGACTGTTGGGGTTCGGTAACTGCGGCTGCCTCGCGACCTAGCTGTTCTCTCCTCTCCTGTGGACCTTCGGGTCCACCACCTGGTTCCAGCACCGTTAGCTGGTTCCGGGCCGAGCCTTTGGCTTAGGTGCCTCCTCCTGGGTATCCGAGTTCCGCCAACGTCAGGCGGTCCTTGGTAGTGCTTTTAAGCGCGGGCACCTACAGCTTAGTAACCGGGTTCCAGCACCGTCAGCTGGTCCTCGGTCGTGCCATTGGCTCTTGCACACTGGGGCAACGCATCTGGGTTCTAGCACCGCCAGCTGGTTCTCGGCAGTGTTTTTGTCACAGGTACTCCCTCGTGCCAAGCCTGGTTTCAGCACCGTCAGCTGTTTCCGGGTTGTGTCAAGCTCAGTGAGACGCCTATGCTTGCCCCGTCGTGGTGCGGTCGGGTTAGACAACTCCAGGGTGCCTCCAGTTTAGGAGCTTCCTATGTGGGCTGCGTGAACTGGTAGTCAAGGCTGGTTCTGTAGTGTCAGTAGGCCCAGCTCCCCCTGTAGGACTGTTGGGGTTCGGTAACTGCGGCTGCCTCGCGACCTAGCTGTTCTCTCCTCTCCTGTGGACCTTCGGGTCCACCACCTGGTTCCAGCACCGTTAGCTGGTTCCGGGCCGAGCCTTTGGCTTAGGTGCCTCCTCCTGGGTATCCGAGTTCCGCCAACGTCAGGCGGTCCTTGGTAGTGCTTTTAAGCGCGGGCACCTACAGCTTAGTAACCGGGTTCCAGCACCGTCAGCTGGTCCTCGGTCGTGCCATTGGCTCTTGCACACTGGGGCAACGCATCTGGGTTCTAGCACCGCCAGCTGGTTCTCGGCAGTGTTTTTGTCACAGGTACTCCCTCGTGCCAAGCCTGGTTTCAGCACCGTCAGCTGTTTCCGGGTTGTGTCAAGCTCAGTGAGACGCCTATGCTTGCCCCGTCGTGGTGCGGTCGGGTTAGACAACTCCAGGGTGCCTCCAGTTTAGGAGCTTCCTATGTGGGCTGCGTGAACTGGTAGTCAAGGCTGGTTCTGTAGTGCCAGTAGGCCCAGCTCCCCCTGTAGGACTGTTGGGGTTCGGTAACTGCGGCTGCCTCGCGACCTAGCTGTTCTCTCCTCTCCTGTGGACCTTCGGGTCCACCACCTGGTTCCAGCACTGTTAGCTGGTTCCGGGCCGAGCCTTTGGCTTAGGTGCCTCCTCCTGGGTATCCGAGTTCCGCCAACGTCAGGCGGTCCTTGGTAGTGCTTTTAAGCGCGGGCACCTACAGCTTAGTAACCGGGTTCCAGCACCGTCAGCTGGTCCTCGGTCGTGCCATTGACTCTTGCACACTGGGGCAACGCATCTGGGTTCCAGCACCGCCAGCTTGTTCTCGGCAGTGTTTTTGTCACAGGTACTCCCTCGTGCCAAGCCTGGTTTCAGCACCGTCAGCTGTTTCCGGGTTGTGTCAAGCTCACAGAGACACCTATGCTTGCCCCGTCGTGGTGCGGTCGGGTTAGCCAACACCAGGGTGCCTCCAGTTTAGGAGCTTCCTATGTGGGCTGCGTGAACTGGTAGTCAAGGATGGTTCTGTAGTGCCAGTAGGCCCAGCTCCCCCTGTAGGACTGTTGGGGTTCGGTAACTGCGGCTGCCTCGCGGCCTAGCTGTTCTCTCCTCTCCTGTGGACCTTCGGGTCCACCACCTGGTTCCAGCACCGTCAGCTGGTTCCGGGCCGAGCATTTGGCTTAGTTGCCTCCTCCTGGGTATCCGAGTTCCGCCAACGTCAGGCGGTCCTTGGTAGTGCTTTTAAGCGCGGGCACCTACAGCTTAGTAACCGGGTTCCAGCACCGTCAGCTGGTCCTCGGTCGTGCCATTGGCTCTTGCACACTGGGGCAACGCATCTGGGTTCTAGCACCGCCAGCTGGTTCTCGGCAGTGTTTTTGTCACAGGTACTCCCTCGTGCCAAGCCTGGTTTCAGCACCGTCAGCTGTTTCCGGGTTGTGTCAAGCTCAGTGAGACGCCTATGCTTGCCCCGTCGTGGTGCGGTCGGGTTAGCCAACTACAGGGTGCCTCCAGTTTAGGAGCTTCCTATGTGGGCTGCGTGAACTGGTAGTCAAGGCTGGTTCTGTAGTGTCAGTAGGCCCAGCTCCCCCTGTAGGACTGTTGGGGTTCGGTAACTGCGGCTGCCTCGCGACCTAGCTGTTCTCTCCTCTCCTGTGGACCTTCGGGTCCACCACCTGGTTCCAGCACTGTTAGCTGGTTCCGGGCCGAGCCTTTGGCTTAGGTGCCTCCTCCTGGGTATCCGAGTTCCGCCAACGTCAGGCGGTCCTTGGTAGTGCTTTTAAGCGCGGGCACCTACAGCTTAGTAACCGGGTTCCAGCACCGTCAGCTGGTCCTCGGTCGTGCCATTGGCTCTTGCACACTGGGGCAACGCATCTGGGTTCCAGCACCGCCAGCTGGTTCTCGGCAGTGTTTTTGTCACAGGTACTCCCTCGTGCCAAGCCTGGTTTCAGCACCGTCAGCTGTTTCCGGGTTGTGTCAAGCTCAGTGAGACGCCTATGCTTGCCCCGTCATGGTGCGGTCGGGTTAGACAACTCCAGGGTGCCTCCAGTTTAGGAGCTTCCTATGTGGGCTGCGTGAACTGGTAGTCAAGGCTGGTTCTGTAGTGCCAGTAGGCCCAGCTCCCCCTGTAGGACTGTTGGGGTTCGGTAACTGCGGCTGCCTCGCGACCTAGCTGTTCTCTCCTCTCCTGTGGACCTTCGGGTCCACCACCTGGTTCCAGCACTGTTAGCTGGTTCCGGGCCGAGCCTTTGGCTTAGGTGCCTCCTCCTGGGTATCCGAGTTCCGCCAACGTCAGGCGGTCCTTGGTAGTGCTTTTAAGCGCGGGCACCTACAGCTTAGTAACCGGGTTCCAGCACCGTCAGCTGGTCCTCGGTCGTGCCATTGACTCTTGCACACTGGGGCAACGCATCTGGGTTCCAGCACCGCCAGCTTGTTCTCGGCAGTGTTTTTGTCACAGGTACTCCCTCGTGCCAAGCCTGGTTTCAGCACCGTCAGCTGTTTCCGGGTTGTGTCAAGCTCACAGAGACACCTATGCTTGCCCCGTCGTGGTGCGGTCGGGTTAGCCAACACCAGGGTGCCTCCAGTTTAGGAGCTTCCTATGTGGGCTGCGTGAACTGGTAGTCAAGGATGGTTCTGTAGTGCCAGTAGGCCCAGCTCCCCCTGTAGGACTGTTGGGGTTCGGTAACTGCGGCTGCCTCACGGCCTAGCTGTTCTCTCCTCTCCTGTGGACCTTCGGGTCCACCACCTGGTTCCAGCACCGTCAGCTGGTTCCGGGCCGAGCCTTTGGCTTAGTTGCCTCCTCCTGGGTATCCGAGTTCCGCCAACGTCAGGCGGTCCTTGGTAGTGCTTTTAAGCGCGGGCACCTACAGCTTAGTAACCGGGTTCCAGCACCGTCAGCTGGTCCTCGGTCGTGCCATTGGCTCTTGCACACTGGGGCAACGCATCTGGGTTCTAGCACCGCCAGCTGGTTCTCGGCAGTGTTTTTGTCACAGGTACTCCCTCGTGCCAAGCCTGGTTTCAGCACCGTCAGCTGTTTCCGGGTTGTGTCAAGCTCAGTGAGACGCCTATGCTTGCCCCGTCGTGGTGCGGTCGGGTTAGCCAACTACAGGGTGCCTCCAGTTTAGGAGCTTCCTATGTGGGCTGCGTGAACTGGTAGTCAAGGCTGGTTCTGTAGTGTCAGTAGGCCCAGCTCCCCCTGTAGGACTGTTGGGGTTCGGTAACTGCGGCTGCCTCGCGACCTAGCTGTTCTCTCCTCTCCTGTGGACCTTCGGGTCCACCACCTGGTTCCAGCACTGTTAGCTGGTTCCGGGCCGAGCCTTTGGCTTAGGTGCCTCCTCCTGGGTATCCGAGTTCCGCCAACGTCAGGCGGTCCTTGGTAGTGCTTTTAAGCGCGGGCACCTACAGCTTAGTAACCGGGTTCCAGCACCGTCAGCTGGTCCTCGGTCGTGCCATTGACTCTTGCACACTGGGGCAACGCATCTGGGTTCCAGCACCGCCAGCTTGTTCTCGGCAGTGTTTTTGTCACAGGTACTCCCTCGTGCCAAGCCTGGTTTCAGCACCGTCAGCTGTTTCCGGGTTGTGTCAAGCTCACAGAGACACCTATGCTTGCCCCGTCGTGGTGCGGTCGGGTTAGCCAACACCAGGGTGCCTCCAGTTTAGGAGCTTCCTATGTGGGCTGCGTGAACTGGTAGTCAAGGATGGTTCTGTAGTGCCAGTAGGCCCAGCTCCCCCTGTAGGACTGTTGGGGTTCGGTAACTGCGGCTGCCTCGCGGCCTAGCTGTTCTCTCCTCTCCTGTGGACCTTCGGGTCCACCACCTGGTTCCAGCACCGTCAGCTGGTTCCGGGCCGAGCCTTTGGCTTAGTTGCCTCCTCCTGGGTATCCGAGTTCCGCCAACGTCAGGCGGTCCTTGGTAGTGCTTTTAAGCGCGGGCACCTACAGCTTAGTAACCGGGTTCCAGCACCGTCAGCTGGTCCTCGGTCGTGCCATTGGCTCTTGCACACTGGGGCAACGCATCTGGGTTCTAGCACCGCCAGCTGGTTCTCGGCAGTGTTTTTGTCACAGGTACTCCCTCGTGCCAAGCCTGGTTTCAGCACCGTCAGCTGTTTCCGGGTTGTGTCAAGCTCAGTGAGACGCCTATGCTTGCCCCGTCGTGGTGCGGTCGGGTTAGCCAACTCCAGGGTGCCTCCAGTTTAGGAGCTTCCTATGTGGGCTGCGTGAACTGGTAGTCAAGGCTGGTTCTGTAGTGTCAGTAGGCCCAGCTCCCCCTGTAGGACTGTTGGGGTTCGGTAACTGCGGCTGCCTCGCGACCTAGCTGTTCTCTCCTCTCCTGTGGACCTTCGGGTCCACCACCTGGTTCCAGCACCGTTAGCTGGTTCCGGGCCGAGCCTTTGGCTTAGGTGCCTCCTCCTGGGTATCCGAGTTCCGCCAACGTCAGGCGGTCCTGGGTAGTGCTTTTAAGCGCGGGCACCTACAGCTTAGTAACCGGGTTCCAGCACCGTCAGCTGGTCCTCGGTCGTGCCATTGACTCTTGCACACTGGGGCAACGCATCTGGGTTCCAGCACCGCCAGCTGGTTCTCGGCAGTGTTTTTGTCATGGGTACTCCCTTGTGCCCAGCCTGGTTCCAGCACCGTCAGCTGTTTCCGGGTACTGTCAAACTCACTGAGACACCTATGCGTTGCCCCGTCGTGTTGCGGTCGGGTTAGCCAACTCCAGGGTGCCTCCAGTTTAGGAGCTTCCTATGTGGGCTGCGTGAACTGGTAGTCAAGGCTGGTTCTGTAGTGCCAGTAGGCCCAGCTCCCCCTGTAGGACTGTTGGGGTTCGGTAACTGCGGCTGCCTCGCGGCCTAGCTGTTCTCTCCTCTCCTGTGGGCCTTCAGGTCCACCACCTGGTTCCAGCACCGTCAGCTGGTTCCGGGCCGAGCCTTTGGCTTAGGTGCCTCCTCCTGGGTATCCGAGTTCCGCCAACGTCAGGCGGTCCTTTGTAGTGCTTTTAAGCGCGGGCACCTCCTGCTTAGTAACCGGGTTCCAGTAACGTCAGCTGGTCCTCGGTAGTTCCATAGGCTCTTGAACCTTTGGGTAGCCATCCGAGTTCCAGTTCCATCAGCTGGTTCTTGGCATTTTCTCAGCCTTCTTGTACCTTCTGCTACATTTCCAAGTTGAAGACCCTAAAGTCGACGACCCGGAAGACCACCCCAATGACGACGACGACGACGATGGCGGAGACGACGACGGCGGAGACGACGACACTGGAGACGACGACCCTGGAGACGACGACATGGAAGACCGAGAAGCAGAAGAACAAGAGGTTGCAGAACAAAGAGCAGAAGAACATTAAGCATAACACTTAATATCAGAGCAAAAGATATTATCTAAATTATATGCAGAAGAAGACTAAGCAGTGTATGGGGGTGAGTCCGTTCCTCCTCGTGGTGCCCCTGGATAAAGCCTGATGCTGCAGGCCAAACTGAACGCGGACAAATGTAACTTTTGTGACTGGCAGAACGGAAGGTGTAATCTTCCAACTTTTATAGATAACAACTACGGGAATGCCTGTCACAAATGAGAATATGATGAAGAAGTAGAATAGGAAGAATAATAACAGTTGAATAAAATGAATATGTAGAATAGGAAGAATAATAATAGTTGAATAAAATGAATATGAAGAATGTAATAAAAAAAAAAAAAAGGTAAAGGATGAAGAAGAAGATGAATAAGGTGAAGAAGAAGTTGATGTCAAAGATGCTGATGATGATGAAGATGAAAATGTGGGAAAAGTAAAAAGAAAAAGAAGAAAAAAAAGAAGGGGAAGGGCGTGGAATAGTGAAACATCAATATCTGACAAAATTTTAAAAAAATTTACATAGTCAATATCTTTGTCACTCCGAACGTCTTTAAAAAAATAAATAAAACATGCTATTCTATTTGATTGGGCTAAACCTCTATGACTTTAATGTCTCCGCCACCTCCCCAAATACATCCTGCATTATTCTTTGTTGTTTTCCTTCATGTAGAATGAACCTACAAGGAAAGAAAGGGTTTATTTTAATTCCGATATTTTGGTCCCATTGACTTGCATTGGGATCGGGTATCGGTATCGGCGATATCCGATATTTTTTGAATATCGGCCGATCCTATCCGATACCGATACTTTCCGATATCGGAAGGTATCGCTCAACACTACCCACGACATATGTGGTTTGCATATCAGTGGAAAACTGAGAGAAGCAGGAAGAGAAGCTCATTGTCACAAGACCATAAGTATGAAAGTCGCATATGAGTGAAGTGTCCACCTGATAACTACTGGAACCTGCAGAGCTGAATCCTGACATCGCAGGCTTCTGAATTCTCACAGCAAATGCACTGCACACTGCACTGCACAAATATGTGATTTGTATTCTTCTGGCCACATTTTGACTAGACGTACACAGCCTTGCTCAGTTCATTTTTATTGACTGGGGCCACACATGTCTAGTCAGCATTTGACCACATGTATGTAAATCGCCAGCATGAGAGAATCCTGACAGCGTGCCGTGTGCACTGTGAGAATTCAGAAATCTGCAATCACTAAGAATGACTGCAGACTCATTATAAACCTGGACAACCCCTTTAATGCTCCTAAGAAATAAAAAGGTGAGAATTAGTTAGTATCATAAATAACATTTACATCCAGGTACCTTATATATGACGACATCTCTGGACTCGTTCTCCTTCTTTTCTTCATCTTGTCCAGACCCCATGATGAGTTTTCTCATCCACAGCTTGTCTCTGCAGATTTCGATCTTCTCCGCTCTTTAGCAGAAAATCTCTACATGATACTCTTAAAGACAGAAGTGTCATTATAATGCTCCTGAATAAAAAAAATGTCCCTCACTATATTGTCTGCACAAAAAATGACCCCCACCTTGTCCCTGTTATGGTACATGCTCTTTATACTGACCTCTCCTTTCCATACCAGCCCCCTCTTCACACTATCCTCTCATACTGTGTCCCCCATATATGGCCCAGTATTTATACTGTACTCTCTCATCACACTCCCCCCTCCTTGGTATACTGTCCCCTCCTGGCTGTGCCCTTACACTGTCCGTCCATGTTATGCCCCAACTAATTCATTCCTATTCTGTGGCTACTGACTTTTCTCCCCTCTATACTGTCTCCGTAAACTATTCCCCTCCCTCCTCATACTGTCTCTTCTCACATCCCCCTTTTCACCATACAGTCACCTCATATATTTACCACCTCACTTTTATACTGCATGCTCACCTGACTCCCCATACTGTCTGCACCCATCCCCCATACTGTTTCATTATATATGACCCCCATTCCCCCACACAGTTTCCTCATTAAACACCACCATCTCCATCTCAATTCTCCCCACAAATAATAAATCCCCCATCCCCACTGTAATTCTCCCAACACACAATAAATCCCCCATCCCCACTCCAATTTTCGCACCACACAATAAATCCCCCATTCCCACTCCAATTCTCCCTACACACATTAAACACCCCCATCCCAACTCCAATTTTACCCACAAATAATAAATCCCCCATCCCCACTCTAATTCTCCCCACACACAATAAATCCCCCCATCCCCACTCAAATTCTCCCCACACATAATAAATCTCCCCCCATGGACTTAATCTTCAGTGTCTTCAGCTCCACTGGAGCACTTACCACCAGTGTTCGTCTCTGCAGCGCAGGTGAGTTACGTCAGCAGCGTGATCACATGATCTGATCATGCTGCTTGCGTCACTCTGACCCATTAGTCAGATCCTCAATTGTAATTGCTTTTGTAAGATGTGAGTACAGTTGATCCCTGGGAGCTGGCACACTGCAGCTTCTCTGTTCTGGCTGTCAGCTTGACAGTCGGCACAAAGAACGGTCGAATCTCAGTCCGGGGGCGGCAGAATGCAGCTGCCTGGAGAGACACTGCGGACCGCTGCATTAGGCGGCCCGATTGCGTCCCCCCTGCCAGTTGCGCCCGGGGCACATGTCCCGGCTGCCCCCCCTAGATACGCCTATGATACAGAGCCTTTAACAGGGCAAAGATGACAAAAAGGGATACCCTTCTATATGTCTATCATACTGTGAAAATTCTGGTCCATCCTGAGAGTGGATCCTGATTTCAGGGATATTGGAAAAAATCCCTCAATAACATGTCAAAGGGGATGAAATTTATGTAACTTCTTAATGCATAGCCATTTTGTCTCAAATGATAATGGACCCAAACAAAAAGGGATTGTAGGGAAGGTTCCCATCCCTGTGGCTCTTGTCATTCTGTAAATACCTTCCGAGGACTAAGGAATTCATTAACCTCGGTGATATGAGAAAGTTCTATATTAGGGACAGTATTACCTGCAAAACTAAAGGAGTGCTATGCGCCATAATGTGTCCATGTCCCAAATTATACATTGGGAAAACAGTGCAAGAAATAAGAAGAATTTCCAAACATGTCAGCTGTATAAATACAGAAGCTGAGACACCGTTATCGATTCACATGAGGAGTATCCATTCCAACCCCCTGGGCCTTCGAGTGTGGGGAATAAGACTATTACAGTATAAGTGTACACAGTAAAAAGGAAAGAGCCTATTGTTGTCTTGTCTCTTTGGTAATGTGAAACTTGTCTTATAATATTCCGTTCAGTGTTGGACTGGGGTGCCAAGGGCCCGCCAGTAACCAACATCAGGGTCCCAATTTTCAGCTACATGCAAATGTGACATTATGCTCAATTACAAATTCATATGACAATGAACTAGGTAGATTGTTAAATTAATAAGATGCCGCCTTGGTCTGTATATAGTGATTCAAGTATATAGTGCTAAGTACTGCTGATTTAAGAGGGTGGTGGTCCACTCTTGCAACTGAAGATTCTCCTGTTCTCTGTGGGTCAGTCCAAGCCTGATCCTGTTTACCTGTACCCACGCTATACATTTTTTATGAGGCCATAATTAATAATTATAATAATAATAATTTTATTTCTATAGCGCCGGAATTTTCCGCAGCACTTTACATTTTAGAGGGGATTTGTACATACAATAGACATTACAGTATAGCAATAAGCACATAGATCAAAACAGATAAAAATAGGAATGAGGGCCCTGCTCGCAAGCCTACAATCTATGAGATAATTCTGTCATGGAGGCAAGGGTCAACAACAATTCGATCACAACTGAAGGAAGGGTGCCTCATTCCTGAGCATATGACATCAACATTAATTTGCAGCATTGTTCTTCCAACAGGCTCACCTGATTGTCAGTTATCACGGATGAATTATCAGTGGCAACCTTGCTGCAAGAATTTTAGCATAGATTTTAATATTCAAATTATTCAAAAAGGTAGGCCTAAAATTAAAAAAATAATGTTGGGTTTTGGTGAAACTGAGATGTTTGCCTCTGAAGACAGATGTGAAGATTTATATAGAAGTGAAAGAGTATTAATATACTAATGAAAAAGTGCTGCACTACTCATTTTTATGACATTAAAGGATGACTAATATGGTGTTAATTGTAATTTTTAGAGTTGAGCGACCTTGACCTTTTTAGAGTCGAGCCGGGTTTCGCGAAACCCGACTATCTCAAAAGTCGGGTCGAGTGAAATCGGCCGATTATGGCGAAAAGTCGGGATCGACCGAAACACGAAACCCAATGCAAGTCAATGGGGCAGCATAGTCGGCAGTGAGTGGGGGCCAGGAAAACACCTAGAGTGCCCATTTTAATGTCAAAACCATCCATTCTTCTTAATGAAGCTTGTCAAGCGTAATTTACCTTATAATAATTGGAAGGCATTTGAAATTGGGGGTCATTTGGCTAAAGTTGTGTGGGGTAGGGCTGGTTCAAGTAATTAGTGGGCCCAGGAAATCTGGACCACGTCACGGCAGTGGAGCAGGGAGAGGTAAGTATTTCAACTTTGCAAGTGCTGTGAACCTGAGCAAGCAGGGGGGGCCCACTCGTTGGCATTGGCACTGGCACAGGGCCCCTCAAAGTACAGCGGTGTGTTTGCACGGTGGGGGCGCCTCCCACCGGCAGCAACACTTTTGCGTACTATGAGAGGCCCTGTGCCAGTGACGTCGCCAACTAGTATTCCTCCCCCCACCTGATGAAGGAACCTGCACTTTCATCTGCACCTTCCTCTTTGTCCCCGTGTAAGGTGGTATGGTATGCGGGAAGAGCAACCTGACTTTCAGCAGGGTCACAATGTTGTTGTGTAGCATGCACGGGGAATGTTGCGTTATGGGTCAATGTACCAGCAGACTCATCTATCACTGGCTGGGCAATGGGCACGATGAAGTGGAAACACAGATATAGGCCCAAAGAATAAAGTGGGCTAAATGCAGTTCAAAATTGGTAACACAGGAATAACCAGGGGGCATTGCAGTGGAGGACAACTGGAATGAGAGGCTGACACAGAGAGTAGGGCCAAATCAGTAAGTAGTCGAAATGCAGTTCAAAATTGGCAACCGTAGTAAACAGGCGGCACAGCTTTGTTCAGTGGAGGAGAACAGCAAGGAGTGGCAGACACCGATAGTAGGCCCCAACCCAACTAGTAGGCCAAATGCAGTCTAACATTAACAACTACTTAACGAGAGCCTGAAAATGGAATTTCAGGACAGGAAACCAGGAGAACAGCAAGGAGTGGCAGACACCGATAGTAGGCCCCAAACCAACTAGTACGCCAAATGCAGTTGTTCCATTTAACCACAATTTAATGAGAGCCTGAAGATCGAAGCTCAGGAAAGGCAACCTGGGGAACACCTTGGAGTGTAACACACCATCTCTCTCCACCCCATACCCATTTTGTAGGCCTAATGCAGTGTACTTTTCTACAACTACTAAACGAGAGTCGGAAGACCGAAGCAATGGCAAGGAAACCTGGGGAACACCTTGGAGTGTAACACACCATCTCTCTCCACCCCATACCCAATTTGTAGGCCTAATGCAGTGTAGTTTCCAAGAACTACTAAACGAGAGCCGGAAGATCGAAGCTCAGGAAAGGCAACCTGGTGAACACCTTGGAGTGTAACACAACCTCTCTCTACACCCCATACCCAATTTGTAGGCCTAATGCAGCGTAGTTTCCGACAACTACTAAACGAGAGCATGAAGATCGAAGCTCAGGAAAGGCAACCTGGGGAACAGCTTGGAGTGTAACACACCCTCTCTCTACACCCCATACCCAATTTGTAGGCCTAATGCAGCGTAGTTTCCGACAACTACTAAACGAGAGCATGAAGATCGAAGCTCAGGAAAGGCAACCTGGGGAACACCTTGGAGTGTAACACACCCTCTCTCTACACCCCATACCCAATTTGAAGGCCTAATGCAGCGCAGTTTCCAACAACTACTAAACGAGAGCCGGAAGATCGAAGCTCAGGAAAGGCAACCTGGGGAACACCTTGGAGTGTAACACAACCTCTCTCTACACCACGGAAGGGCTGATTCTTAGGAAGGAAGGCTGTTGGAAATAAGTAGGGTTGAGCGAAACGGGTCGAGATTTTTCAAAAGTCGCCGACTTTTGGCAAGGTCGGGTTTCATGAAACCCGACCCGACCCCAGTGTGGGGTCGGCCATGCAGTCGGCGATCTTTTGAATCTGGAATCGGAATTCCGATACCGATTCCCGATATGTTTAAGATATCGGGAATTGGTATTGGAATTCCGATTAAAGTGTAAAATAAAGAATTAAAATAAAAAATATTGCAATACTTACCCTCTGACGGGCCCTGGTACTAACCGGCAGTCTTCCTTCCTTAGCATCAGCCTTCCAAGACCTGGCGGTGACGTCGCGGCTTGTGATTGGCCGCGCGGCCGCCCATGTGACCGCTCGCGCGGCCAATCACAAGCCGCGACGTCACCGCGACGTCACCGAAGGTCCTGGAAGGGCTGATTCTTAGGAAGGAAGGCTGTCGGAAGGAAGCAGGGCGCTTCCGAGGGTGAGTATATACCTAATAGGAATATACTCACCCTCGGAAGCACCCTGCTTCCTTCCGACAGCCTTCCTTCCTAAGAATCAGCCCTTCCAGGACCTTCGGTGACGTCGCGGTGACGTCGCGGCTTGTGATTGGCCGCGCGAGCGGTCACATGGGCGGCCGCGCGGCCAATCACAAGCCGCGACGTCACCGCCAGGTCTTGGAAGGCTGATGCTAAGGAAGGAAGACTGCCGGTTAGTACCAGGGCCCGTCAGAGGGTAAGTATAGCGATTTTTTTTATTTTAATTCTTTATTTTACACTTAAATATGGATCGCAGGGCCTGAAGGAGAGTTTCCGCTCCTTCAGACCCTGGGAACCATGGAAACCCAATGCACTGCATTGGGTTTCGGGTTTCGTCCGTCCCCGACCCCGACTTTTTTATAGGATCGGCCGATTTCACTCGACCCGACTTTTGAAAAAGTCGGGTTTCGTGAAACCCGACCCGATCCTATAAAAGTAAAGGTCGCTCATCCCTAGAAATAAGCATTGCGCGTCCGAGGGTGATTATATTCTTATTAGGTATATACTCACCCTCGGACGCGCCCTGCTTCTTTATTTGTAATGAATGTTTATTTGCAATGTGGTTTTGACTTACTCTATTATTTTTGTAATTAATGATTTTATTATTTTCATTGTTTTACATCTTCTTGGCAATAATATAAAGAAGACGCGACAGGACAACACTCGGTGGATGCCATATCTGTGTTTTCAATTTAAAAAACCTTTCAGTTAACTACTTGCAGGAGAAAGTAATTGTAGCTGGTGGCCATTTTTAGTACTGTACCAGATTTTAGTTGTGTGTTTGTTTTTAATGTTAAAATGTCTGCATTTGATATCTCACCAGTATTTTCTTTTTTATAAGCAAAATACTTATTTTTTTATTTTATGATGTTGGTTCAAGGGGTACACGGGCAGCAGTAGACAGGTCAGTGGAGGCCTAGTGGAAGGAGGGACCGCAGATGCGCCAATGTTTCCCCCATACCAAATTTGTAGGCCTAACGCAGCGTAGTTTACAACAACTACTAAACGAGAGCCGGAAGATCGAAGCTCAGGAAAGGCAACCTGGGGAACACCTTGGAGTGTAACAAACCCTCTCTCTACACCCCATACCCAATTTGTAGGCCTAATGCAGTGTAGTTTCCAAGAACTACTAAACGAGAGCCGGAAGATCGAAGCTCAGGAAAGGCAACCTGGGGAACACCTTGGAGTGTAACACACCCTCTCTCTACACCCCATACCCAATTTGAAGGCCTAATGCAGCGTAGTTTCCAACAACTACTAAACGAGAGCCAGAAGATCGAAGCTCAGGAAAGGCAACCTGGTGAACACCTTGGAGTGTAACACAACCTCTCTCTACACCCCATACCCAATTTGTAGGCCTAATGCAGCGTAGTTTCCGACAACTACTAAACGAGAGCATGAAGATCGAAGCTCAGGAAAGGCAACCTGGGGAACACCTTGGAGTGTAACACACCCTCTCTCTACACCCCATACCCAATTTGAAGGCCTAATGCAGCGTAGTTTCCAACAACTACTAAACGAGAGCCGGAAGATCGAAGCTCAGGAAAGGCAACCTGGGGAACACCTTGGAGTGTAACACAACCTCTCTCTGCACCCCATACCCAATTTGTAGGCCTAATGCAGTGTAGTTTCCAAGAACTACTAAACGAGAGCCGGAAGATCGAAGCTCAGGAAAGGCAACCTGGGGAACACCTTGGAGTGTAACACACCCTCTCTCTACACCCCATACCCAATTTGAAGGCCTAATGCAGCGTAGTTTCCAACAACTACTAAACGAGAGCCAGAAGATCGAAGCTCAGGAAAGGCAACCTGGTGAACACCTTGGAGTGTAACACAACCTCTCTCTACACCCCATACCCAATTTGTAGGCCTAATGCAGTGTAGTTTCCGACAACTACTAAACGAGAGCATGAAGATCGAAGCTCAGGAAAGGCAACCTGGGGAACACCTTGGAGTGTAACACACCCTCTCTCTACACCCCATACCCAATTTGAAGGCCTAATGCAGCGTAGTTTCCAACAACTACTAAACGAGAGCCGGAAGATCGAAGCTCAGGAAAGGCAACCTGGGGAACACCTTGGAGTGTAACACAACCTCTCTCTACACCCCATACCCAATTTGTAGGCCTAATGCAGCGTAGTTTCCGACAACTACTAAACGAGAGCATGAAGATCGAAGCTCAGGAAAGGCAACCTGGGGAACACCTTGGAGTGTAACACACCCTCTCTCTACACCCCATACCCAATTTGTAGGCCTAATGCAGCGTAGTTTCCGACAACTACTAAACGAGAGCATGAAGATCGAAGCTCAGGAAAGGCAACCTGGGGAACACCTTGGAGTGTAACACACCCTCTCTCTACACCCCATACCCAATTTGTAGGCCTAATGCAGCGTAGTTTCCGACAACTACTAAACGAGAGCATGAAGATCGAAGCTCAGGAAAGGCAACCTGGGGAACACCTTGGAGTGTAACACACCCTCTCTCTACACCCCATACCCAATTTGAAGGCCTAATGCAGCGTAGTTTCCAACAACTACTAAACGAGAGCCGGAAGATCGAAGCTCAGGAAAGGCAACCTGGGGAACACCTTGGAGTGTAACACAACCTCTCTCTACACCACGGAAGGGCTGATTCTTAGGAAGGAAGGCTGTTGGAAATAAGCATTGCGCGTCCGAGGGTGATTATATTCTTATTAGGTATATACTCACCCTCGGACGCGCCCTGCTTCTTTATTTGTAATGAATGTTTATTTGCAATGTGGTTTTGACTTACTCTATTATTTTTGTAATTAATGATTTTATTATTTTCATTGTTTTGCATCTTCTTGGCAATAATATAAAGAAGACGCGACAGGACAACACTCGGTGGATGCCATATCTGTGTTTTCAATTTAAAAAACCTTTCAGTTAACTACTTGCAGGAGAAAGTAATTGTAGCTGGTGGCCATTTTTAGTACTGTACCAGATTTTAGTTGGGTGTTTGTTTTTAATGTTAAAATGTCTGCATTTGATATCTCACCAGTATTTTCTTTTTTATAAGCAAAATACTTATTTTTTTATTTTATGATGTTGGTTCAAGGGGTACACGGGCAGCAGTAGACAGGTCAGTGGAGGCCTAGTGGAAGGAGGGAACGCAGACAGGCTTCGAAGGCCTAACATAATAAAATGGGCTGGCTGTAGGCAATTTATAATTGGTTCCATGGGAACACGGGCAGCAGTAGACAGGTCACTGGAGGCATAGTGGAAGGAGGGACCGCAGACAGGCTTCGAAGCCCTAACATCCTAAATTGGGCTGCCTGTAGGCAATTTAAAATTGGTTCCAGGGGAACACGGGCAGCAGTAGACAGGTCAGTGGAAGTCTAGTGGAAGGAGTGACGGCAGACAGGCTTCGAAGGCCTAACATAACAAAATTGGACTGGCTGTAGGCACTTTTAAATTGGTTCCAGGGGTACACGGGCAGCAGTGGTCTGGTCAGTGGAGGCCTAGTGGAAGGAGTGACGGCAGACAGGCATCAAAGGCCTAACATAATAACATTGGGCTGTTGGCAATTTAAAATTGGTTCCAGGGGTACACGGGCAACAGTGGTCTGGTCAGTGGAAGTCTAGTGGAAGGAGTGACGGCAGACAGGCTTCGAAGGCCTAACATAACAAAATTGGGCTGGCTGTAGGCACTTTTAAATTGGTTCCAGGGGTACACGGGCAGCAGTGGTCTGGTCAGTGTAGTAGTAGTTGAAAGAACGGACCGCAGACAGGCTTCGAAGGCCTAACATAACAAAATTGGGCTGGCTGTAGGCACTTTTAAATTGGTTCCAGGGGTACACGGGCAGCAGTGGTCTGGTCAGTGGAGGCCTAGTGGAAGGAGTGACGGCAGACAGGCATCAAAGGCCTAACATAATAACATTGGGCTGTTGGCAATTTAAAATTGGTTCCAGGGGTACACGGGCAACAGTGGTCTGGTCAGTGGAAGTCTAGTGGAAGGAGTGACGGCAGACAGGCTTCGAAGGCCTAACATAACAAAATTGGGCTGGCTGTAGGCACTTTTAAATTGGTTCCAGGGGTACACGGGCAGCAGTGGTCTGGTCAGTGGAGGCCTAGTGGAAGGAGTGACGGCAGACAGGCATCAAAGGCCTAACATAATAACATTGGGCTGTTGGCAATTTTAAATTGGTTCCAGGGGTACACTGGCAGCAGTGGTCTGGTCAGTGGAAGTCTAGTGGAAGGAGTGACGGCAGACAGGCTAAGAAGGCCTAACATAACAAAATTGGGCTGGCTGTAGGCAAGTTTAAATTGGTTCCAGGGGAACACGGCCAGCAGTGGCCTGGTCAGTGTAGTAGTTGTAGAAAGAACGGACCGCAGACAGGCTTCGAAGGCCTAACATAACAAAAATGTCAAAACAATGGTATTGTCAGTGCCAGGCATTGAAGGATGTCAGCGCATAGACTAAACATTGGTGAAGCTGTGAGAGATAATTTTGCTAGTGGTAGAGCACTGTTTGAGCTGGGGGGGGGGGAACTGTCTTGTGGCCGGCGGTACAGGCACAGGGCCCCTCATATTACAATGGTGTGTCTGACGTTGGGTGCGCACCACCACCGCCAGAGACACTTTATTGTACTATGAGGGACCCAGTGGCAGTGCCGTCGACCAAAAGCGGGCACACCCACCTCTTCAGACAAACAGCACTCTCACGGGTGCTGGCGCAAAGTGGCGATACCACGGCCCCGTGTGGGGAGTTTGGCCATTTTGTTAGGAGTAAACATGTCGTATGCTGGACAATCAGGTGCAGAAAATTACGAGATTGGAAAAGTCATTCAGAAGAGTCCACAGGCAAGACCTTTTCATAGGAAAGTTAGGTGTCAGCCGGGCAAGGTGGGGCAAAAGATTTCGAAATCCAGTTGTGGTTCATTTTAATGAAGGTTAGATCATCTACATTTTGGGTAGCCAGACGAGTCCTTTTTTCAATTAGTATTGAACCTGCAGCACTGAATACTCTTTCTGATAGGACACTAGCTGCCGGGCAAGCAAGCTCCTGCAATGCATATTCTGCCAATTCTGGCCAGGTGTCTAATTTGGATGCCCAGTAATCAAATGGGAATGACGGTTGAGGGAGAACGTCGATAAGGGATGAAAAATAGTTTGTAACCATACTGGACAAATGTTGTCTCCTGTCACTTTGAATTGATGCTGCAGTACCTGTCCTGTCTGCGGTCATAGCAAAATCACTCCACAACCTGGTCAGAAAACCCCTCTGGCCAACGCCACTTCTGATTTCTGCCCCTCTAACACCTCTGGTCTGCTGCCCCCTGGAGCTCGTGTGAGAACGATCACGGGCGCTGTGTGCAGGGAATGCCAGAAGCAAACGGTCAACAAGAGTTGATTGTTTTGTTGCTAATATTAGTTCCAAGTTCTCATGTGGCATAATATTTTGCAATTTGCCTTTATAGCGAGGATCAAGGAGGCAGGCCAACCAGTAATCGTCATCGTTCATCATTTTTGTAATGCGTGTGTCCCTTTTGAGGATACGCAAGGCATAATCCGCCATGTGGCCCAAAGTTCCAGTTGTCAAATCTGCGGTTGTGCTTGGTTGAGGGGCAGTTGCAGGCAAATCTACGTCACTTGTGTCCCTCAAAAAACCAGAACCCGGCCTTGCCACGCCACCAATTTCCAGTGACCCCGGGAAAGCTTCCTCATTAAAAATATACTCATCCCCATCATCCTCCTCATCCTCCACCTCCTCTTCGCCCGCTACCTCGTCCTGTACACTGCCCTGACCAGACAGTGGCTGACTGTCATCAAGGCTTTCCTCTTCCTCTGGTGCAGACGCCTGATCCTTTATGTGCGTCAAACTTTGCATCAGCAGACACATTAGGGGGATGCTCATGCTTATTATGGCGTTTGTTCTGTCTGCTAATGAAAGGTGTAATGAAGGCAATCCAGAGACACAGTGTGCCTAGCGATCAGAGCGCACACAGTGATCTGACAAATACCCAAAAACAAAAGAACGAGCTCTGAGACATGGAAACTCTGTAGACCACACACCTGATCCTATCCTAAACACAACTAAAAGCGGCTGTGGATTGCGCCTAGCAACTACCTATGCAACTCGGCACAGCCTAAGAAACTAGCTAGCCTGAAGATAGAAAAATAGGCCTGACTTGACCCCAGAGAAATACCCCAAAGGAAAAGGCAGCCCCCCACATATAATGACTGTGAGTAAGATGAAAAGACAAAACGTAGGGATGAAATAGATTCAGCAAAGTGGGGCCCGATAATCTTAGACAGAGCGAGGATAGTAAAGCGAACTTTGCAGTCTACAAAAAACCCTAAAGCAAAAACCACGCAAAGGGGGCAAAAAAGACCCACCGTGCCGAACTAACGGCACGGCGGTACACCCTTTGCTTCTCAGAGCTACCAGCAAAACAAAAGACAAGCTGGACAGAAAAAAAGCAACAAATAGCAAAAAAGCACTTAGCTATACAGAGCAGCAGGTCACAGGAACAATCAGGAGAAGCTCAGATTCAACACTGGAACATTGACAAGGAGCAGGGATAGCAGCATCAGGCGGAGTTAAGTAACGAAGCAATTAACGAGCTCACCAGAACACCTGAGGGAGGAAGCCCAGAAGCTGCAGTACCACTTGTGACCACAGGAGTGAATTCAGCCACAGAATTCACAACAGGCATTGTCTGCACTAACCAGCCGTGTGCATTCCTCAAAACACTGAAGGACTTGACACATGTCTTTAATCTTCGACCACTGCACACCTGACAACTCCATGTCTGCCATCCTACTGCCTGCCCGTGTATGTGTATCCTCCCACAAAAACATAACAGCCCGCCTCTGTTCGCACAGTCTCTGAAGCATGTGCAGTGTTGAGTTCCACCTTGTAACAACGTCTATGATTAGGCGATGCTGGGGAAGGTTCAAAGAACGCTGATAGGTCTGCATACGGCTGGAGTGTACAGGCGAACGGCGGATATGTGCGCAAAGTCCACGCACTTTGAGGAGCAGGTCGGATAACCCCGGATAACTTTTCAGGAAGCACTGCACCACCAGGTTTAAGGTGTGAGCCAGGCAAGGAATGTGTTTCAGTTGGGAAAGGGAGATGGCAGCCATGAAATTCCTTCCGTTATCACTCACTACCTTGCCTGCCTCAAGATCTACAGTGCCCAGCCACGACTGCGTTTCTTGCTGCAAGAACTCGGACAGAACTTCCGCGGTGTGTCTGTTGTCGCCCAAACACTTCATAGCCAATACAGCCTGGTGACGTTTGCCAGTAGCTGCCCCATAATGGGAGACCTGGTGTGCAACAGTGGCAGCTGCGGATGGAGTGGTTGTGCGACTGCGGTCTGTGGACGAGCTCTCGCTTCTGCAGGAGGACGAGGAGGAGGAGGAGGAGGAGGGGGTGCGAACGGCTACAGCCAACTGTTTCCTAGACCGTGGGCTAGGCAGAACTGTCCCAAACTTGCTGTCCCCTGTGGACCCTGAATCCACCACATTTACCCAGTGTGCCGTGATGGACACGTAACGTCCCTGGCCATGCCTACTGGTCCATGCATCTGTTGTCAGGTGCACCTTTGTGCTCACAGATTGCCTGAGTGCATGGACGATGCGCTCTTTAACATGCTGGTGGAGGGCTGGGATGGCTTTTCTGGAAAAAAGTGTCGACTGGGTAGCTCGTAGCGTGGTACAGCGTAGTCCATCAGGTCTTTGAAAGCTTCGCTTTCAACTAACCGGTAGGGCATCATCTCTAACGAGATTAGTCTAGCTATGTGGGCGTTCAAACCCTGTGTACGCGGATGCGAGGCTAAGTACTTCCTTTTTCTAACCATAGTCTCATGTAGGGTGAGCTGGACTGGAGAGTTGGAGATCGGGGAACTAGCGGGGGTGCCGGTGGACATGGCAGACTGAGAGACGGTGGGAGATGGTATTGTTGCTGCCGGTGCCCTAGATGCAGTGTTTCCTACTACGAAACTGGAGATTCCCTGACCCTGACTGCTTTGGCCTGTCAAAGAAACCTGCACAGATACTGCAGGTGGTGCAGAAAATGGTAGCCCTACACTGCCGGAAGGGATGTTGCGTTGATGACTAGCTTCATTGGCCGAGGGTGCTACAACCTTAAGGGACGTTTGGTAGTTAGTCCAAGCTTGCAAATGCATGGTGGTTAAATGTCTATGCATGCAACTTGTATTGAGACTTTTCAGATTCTGCCCTCTGCTTAAGGTAGTTGAACATTTTTGACAGATTACTTTGTGCTGATCAATTGGATGTTGTTTAAAAAAATGCCAGACTGCACTTTTTCTAGCATCGGATACCTTTTCAGGCATTGCAGACTGAGCTTTAACCGGATGGCCACGCTGTCCTCCAACAGGTTTTGACTTTGCCACGCGTTTTGGCCAAGATACGGGCCCGGCAGATGGAACCTGTTGCGATGTTGATGGCTGCTGCGGCCCCTCCTCCTCCACTTCAGAACTGCTGCCGCCTGCACCCTGTTCCCCCAATGGCTGCCAATCGGGGTCAAGAACTGGGTCATCTATTATCTCTTCTTGTAGCTCGTGTGCAACTTCGTCTGTGTCACCGTGTCGGTCGGTGGTATAGCGTTCGTGATGGGGCAACATAGTCTCATCAGGGTCTGATTCTTGATCAGCACCCTGCGAGGGCAATGTTGTGGTCTGAGTCAAAGGACCAGCATAGTAGTCTGGCTGTGGCTGTGCATCAGTGCACTCCATGTCAGATTCAACTTGTAATGGGCATGGACTGTTAACTGCTTCACTTTCTAAGCCAGGGACGGTATGTGTAAAGAGCTCCATGGAGTAACCCGTTGTGTCGCCTGCTGCATTCTTCTCTGTTGTTGTTTTTGCTGAAGAGGACAAGGAAGCGACTTGTCCCTGACCGTGAACATCCACTAACGACGCGCTGCTTTTACTTTTACCAGTTTCACGAGAGGAGGCAAAAGAGCTAGAGGCTGAGTCAGCAAGATAAGCCAAAACTTGCTCTTGATGCTCCGGCTTTAAAAGCGGTTTTCCTACTCCCAGAAAAGGGAGGGTTCGAGGCCTTGTGTAGCCAGACGACGAACCTGGCTCCACAGCTCCAGACTTAGGTGCAATATTCTTTTTCTCACGACCACCTGATGCTCCACCACTACCACTACCCTCATTACCAGCTGACAATGAACGCCCCCGGCCACGACCTCTTCCACCAGACTTCCTCATTGTTTTAAAAACGTTACCAAACGAACGGTATTTGTTGCTGTCACACAACTTACACGGTGAGCTATAACTTCAGTATGATTTAGCTACCCCTTTACAGGTGGGTGAGACCACAACGAAAATCAGCCACAATGTTACACACTCTGTTGTTGTTGGCAACAAATGAGATGCCACACACGCAGGACTGTCACTGAAGCGCAAATGTAAATATTTATCTCCCACTGATTTGTGTTTGTTTTTTTTAAATGTGAGACTTCAGAAAAAATAAAAAATAAAAAAAAAATTTTTTTTACAGAAGAATTTATAAAACAAATAAAATGAAATGATTGTTTCAGGGAGAATTTAGGAAAAAAAAAAAAAAAAAGGCTTTGTAGGGCCCACTGAGTGATAGAGGACGCACACAGGAGTCAGGAGTGGCACACAAGCCCAGAGGCCAAAATTAATCTCCCACTGATTGATTTAGTTATTTTTTTTGGTAGATTTTGGAACCCAAATCAAGCAAAAAAATTAATAGGCTTTCTATGGCCCACAATTGGGGAGAGAGAGAGAGATGGCACACCCAGGAGTCAAGACTGGCACACAAGCAGAAGGGGCAATATGAATCTCCCACAGATTTTTTTTTTTTTTTTTTTTCAGGGAGACTTTAGAGAATAAAAAATACAAAAAAATTGATTTTTTTTCAGGAATAATTTAGAAACCAAAGAAAATAAAATGATTTTTTCAGGGAGAATTTAGAAAACAAATAAAACAAAAAATAGGCTTTCTAGGGCCCACTGAGTGACAGATGACGCACACAGGAGTCAGGAGTGGCACACAAGCCCAGAGGCCAATATTAATCTCCCACTGATTGATTTAGTGATTTTTTGTGGTAGATTTTTGAACCCAAATCAAGCAAAAAAATTAATAGGCTTTCTATGGCCCACAATTGGGGAGAGAGAGAGAGATGGCACACCCAGGAGTCAAGACTGGCACACAAGCAGAAGGGGCAATATGAATCTCCCACAGATTTTTTTTTTTTTTTTTTTTCAGGGAGACTTTAGAGAAAAAAAAATACAAAAAAAATGATTTTTTCAGGAATAATTTAGAAACCAAAGAAAATAAAATGATTTTTTCAGGGAGAATTTAGAAAACAAATAAAACAAAAAATAGGCTTTCTAGGGCCCACTGAGTGACAGATGACGCACACAGGAGTCAGGAGTGGCACACAAGCCCAGAGGCCAATATTAATCTCCCACTGATTGATTTTGTGATTTTTTCTGGTAGATTTTGGAACCCAAATCAAGCAAAAAAATTAATAGGCTTTCTATGGCCCACAATTGGGGAGAGAGAGAGAGATGGCACACCCAGGAGTCAAGACTGGCACACAAGCAGAAGGGGCAATAAGAATCTCCCACAGATTTTTTTTTTTTTTTTTTTTCAGGGAGACTTTAGAGAAAAAAAAATACAAAAAAAATGATTTTTTTCAGGAATAATTTAGAAACCAAAGAAAATAAAATGATTTTTTCAGGGAGAATTTAGAAAACAAATAAAACAAAAAATAGGCTTTCTAGGGCCCACTGAGTGACAGATGACGCACACAGGAGTCAGGAGTGGCACACAAGCCCAGAGGCCAATATTAATCTCCCACTGATTGATTTAGTGATTTTTTGTGGTAGATTTTTGAACCCAAATCAAGCAAAAAAATTAATAGGCTTTCTATGGCCCACTATTTGTGAGAGAGATGGCACGCTCAGGACTGGCACACGAGCCCAGAGGCCAATATTAATCTCCCATTTTTTTTTTTTTTCCAGGGAAAATTTATAAACCCAATAAAAAAAATAATAATAAATAGGCTTTCTATGGCCCACTATCTGAGAGAGAGAGATGGCACGCTTAGGACTGGCACACAAGCCCAAAGGCCAATATTAATCTCCCACTGATTGATTGATTGATTTTTTCAGGTAGAATTATGAACCCAAATCAACCAAAAAAATAAATAGGCTTTCTATGGCCCACTATTTGTGAGAGAGATGGCACGCTCAGGACTGGCACACAAGCCCAGAGGCCAATATTAATCTCCCACTTTTTTTTTTTTCCCAGGGAAAATTTATAAACCCAATAAAATAATAAAAAAATAGGCTTTCTATGGCCCACTATCTGAGAGAGAGAGAGATGGCACGCTTAGGACTGGCACACAAGCCCAAAGGCCAATATTAATCTCCCACTGATTGATTTATTGATTTTTTCAGGTAGAATTTAGAACCCAAATCAAGCAAAAAAATTAATAGGCTTTCTATGGCCCACTGAGTGAGAGATGGCACACACAGGAGTAAGGAGTGGCACACAAGCCCTGAGGCCAATATTTTTCTCCCACTGATTGATGTTGTGATTTTTTCTGGTAGATTTTGGAACCCAAATCAAGCAAAAAAATAAATAGGCTTTCTATGGCCCACTGAGTGAGAGATGACACAGACAGGGATGGCACTCTAGCAGAAATGCCAATCTTAATCTCCCACAAAAAAAAAAAAAAAAGGAACTGTCCTTCAATTACTATCTCCCTGCAGTAATCTCAGCCAGGTATGGCAGGCAGCAATAAGGAGTGGACTGATGCACAAATTAAATAAAAAGTGTGGACAAACAAACAAGATAGCTGTGCAGAAAGGAAGGAACAAGAGGATTTGTGCTTTGAAAAAAGCAGTTGGTTTGCACAGCGGCGTACACACAGCAATGCAGCTATCAGGGAGCCTTCTAGGGCAGCCCAATGAGCTACAGTGCTGAGGAAAAAAAAAAGGAGCTTCCACTGTCCCTGCACACCGAAGGTGGTGTTGGGCAGTGGAAATCGCTACAGCACAAGCGGTTTTGTGGTTAATGGACCCTGCCTAACGCTATCCCTGCTTCTGACGAAGCGGCAGCAACCTCTCCCTAAGCTCAGATCAGCAGCAGTAAGATGGCGGTCGGCGGGAACGCCCCTTTATAGCCCCTGTGACGCCGCGGACAGCAAGCCAATCACTGCAATGCCCTTCTCTAAGATGGTGGGGACCAGGACCTATGTCATCACGCTGCCCACACTCTGCGTTTACCTTCATTGGCTGAAAAATGGCGCTTTTCGCGTCATTGAAACGCGACTTTGGCGCGAAAGTCGCGTACCGCATGGCCGACCACGCACAGGGGTCGGATCGGGTTTCATGAAACTCGACTTCGCCAAAAGTCGGCGACTTTTGAAAATGTTCGACCCGTTTCGCTCAACCCTAGTAATTTTGTATTAGGTAGCCCCTCAAAAGAGTCATTTGAGTTTTCATCATATACTAGTGTATGAACAAACATTCTCAAGTTCTTGTCTAAAGAACATTTAGGTAATCCTTACATTAAGTTGAGGCCTCATCCATCATGGAAAGCCCTACCAATTATTGTAGATGCTTGAAAATCAATTTAGGACGTCTTAAGACACCATTAGTGAATTGTGCAAATCCATTAGATAATTACAGTCACTCTTAGGGGTATAACAAAGGTGGTACTTGTGATAAATTAAGGTTTGGTTTTTTTCCACATAGTTCAGTGTTGCAGAACTGTATAAAATGACTCAATGCGACTAGAGTAAATTATTCTGCTGTCTTCTACAGGTATGTGTCAGAAGGAAATACACATTTCCATTTAAATAGTAAGTAAAATAATTAGAATTTTATTTGTATTTTATGGCCCTTTAAATTGTGAGGAGATTATTGAATCCATATCCCACTCTGTGTGCACACTCAGCCAGGAGCTGTGCACTGCTTTCTCCTGAATTGTGCATCTCTTAGGTGAGTTTTTGATGATCTGTGGGGTCTCCGGACTCAGACACCATTAATTTTCTTTCAAATAAAAGGACAGTAAAATATAAAAAAATATATAAAGGTTTACTTACTCTTTATTTATTTATATTCCTTATGACAATTGCTTTCGACGATTGGTATATAATTTACAAGAGATCTCTTGTTTATCAAAATAATTTATGGTTCATTCAGATGTGCAAGCTAAATAGCATTCTTCCTCATATGCTGCTGTTTTATCGTGATTATTTAAGACTCTAGCACAGTGATTGGTCCCAAACGTTTAGTAGACAGTCCCTTTAGAGTTGCCTTTAGAGGCGATCAAAACCCACTAGGGGCTATTTGTTAGGCTGCCGTCACACTAGCAGTATTCGATCAGTATTTTACATCAGTATTTGTAAGTCAAAACCAGGAGTGGGTGATAAACGCAGAAGTGGTGCATATGTTTCTCTTATACTTTTCCTCTGATTGTCCCACTCCTGGTTTTGGCTACAAATACTGATGTAAAATACTGACCAAATACACAAATACTGATGTAAAATACTGACCAAATACTGCTAGTGTGACGGCAGTCTTATGGTCAGCTTCACAAATAATCTCAACTAACTTTAAAAGTGAGAACAAATGTTTTAGAAATGGAGAGTACGACCACAAAATTGTTGCAGTTATTTCTTAAATTAGGCCTAATTATCTCAATATAGAAGGCAATATGTGGACAATGGATAAACAATGGTGGTTGAGATAACATGCTGTCTATTCTATTTTTGATACACAGGCTTTCTTCAACTACCAAAGATGTTCTATTACGGATCTCTTCTGCTCACAGTAGTGGTCAGTATGGTGGCCTGTCTCCCTGATCCCCTAAATTTGGCAAAGGTTCCAGAAATTCCCAGTATTACAAAACCTATTTCACCTCCTAAAGTAGATGCAAACATTCCAAAGCCAACCGGAGGTACTCTGAAGAAAATTGGACTGAAAGGTTTGTGAGTTTCTTTATGTCAATGATTGAGATATAGATATAAATGAAACTAAAGGACCCTATACACATTAGACTAATGTTGGCAGAACGAGATGATATTGACTGGTTCAGCCGAGAATCTAATATTGGGGCACTGTGCAACTGATGGTTAGAGAAGATACCAACCGGGCATGTCTGATGTTTCAGTCATGGGCATGGGAGAATCGGCTGTTATGGCTGTCGGCTGAACAATTGGTCAAAGAATTGTCTAGCCAACAACCATCTAATGTGTATGGGGCCTCATAAGTGTTATTATGAATTATTTAGTAATAATCAGGCTTGCACACAATCCAAAAATATTTACCCTGTTGTCAACTCATGGTTAAACACTGCTAACAAATCCATCTTCTATAAATATATTTTGTTAATCTTTTGAGTCTTTGTTATTAAATCAGATTTTATTCAAGACTGTTTGGAATGGGAGAGATATTTCAATGCATAATTGATAATTGCAGTCTTCATAAGTATCTGCATTGTTTTTAGAATGTGGTACACTGATTTGCTCTCTGAGAAGTGTAGGGATTATACTGCTGCCATACAGGAAAATAGGACATGTCCAAGAACATTATAGCATGGCCAGCTTAGCCCTTAGACATAAGTTGATATCAAGCTTGTCGACTCACAACAAAAATGACGTTTGTGAATTAAGTATTGAAAAATGTAGACTTCATTTGTATATACATATGAAATGTATATTTCACTTTCAGGAGTTCCAGTTATAGGCAACAAACCTGCCCAGTGGCAAGACCTCCAACGTCGTGTCAGCAGACTAGAAGCAGGTAAGTGACTGAAGAACATTTCTTGTAAAAAAATTCATAACTTCCCTGGACTGAGAACTTTCTTCTCTTTTGCTATGCTGTTTCTTTCATCCCTAGTATCATTCAGTAATGTTCTTGAAGTTTTTCCTTTTGTCACCAGTTACAGGAACTATAGTAAGAGTTCAGCTATTATTAAGCCATAGTTTTATGAGTCATCCAAGCTTCACACAAATCCAGATATGCTGCTCCATTTTCCATAATTCGGAAACTTTTTCATATTCTTAGTTTGCCAGTTTCAAACATTAATAGGGTAGAACAAATAGAGAAAAGGACTAGCAAATCTAAGAGAGTGTGAATAGGTGCCAACCAAACAAAGTAAGAAACAGTAAGGATGCACCATAATTTACCAAGAATGATTACTCTAAAACATTGAAACTGCATTGCTGCCATAGAAAATGGGAAAAAATGGAAAAAAGCAATATATATTGCATGTATGAAATATTCATCTGCAAAAATTGCTATGAAAAAAGGAAGGTACTTTCACACTTGAGGACCAGGGATTTGCGGACTGTTGAGTACTTCCTCCCTGAAGCTCCGCCAACTTCTGCACTTCTTACATTTAGGTCCGCCTACTTCTACATACTTCCTGCATACCTATCTTTAACATTCGGTACGCAGGACAAGTGTGACACCCCAGGGGCCTGGTTGTTACAGTGGCATTGCTTTCCTCAAGGGGAGAGTGATGTCATGCTTGGAAGCGATGGAGGATTCCTTTTAACAGGTAATTAGCACATACAACACCATTCTGACTTCAGGCCAGAAAGGGGAGCTCTAATCCTGAATTCAGGGGAGCTGCATCCTCTTTGGTCAGGAGGAGGAGTTAGTTGCTGGGCAGTTAGGAAGAGTTTATAAGTTGGTGCCTGACAGGAGACAGGAGCAGTTTGAGGCAGAAGAACGGGTGAGGGGCTGTACAGCCTGAGGTGCTGTAGCCCCTAGATAGCGAGATACAGAAGGAAGAACAGCTTGTAGCAAACGTGACAGAGAGCGAAGCACAGGAGAGTGACAACAGAGGAGAATAGCGGCGACTGGGCTCCTCCCTGATTGAGCACAGATACCTGTAACCGGAAGACCAAGGTTGTGTCATACTCTAGGAGGCACAGCAGAAACCGGTAGGACAGCTAGACTACACGTAACCTGTCTGCCCTAACACCCATGAGACACAGTGACAAATAGAGCCCGGGTCATGATAGAGATCCTGTAAAAAGGCTCGTGTCACCTGTGATATGGGTTTGTGTCCCACTTCAACAAAGGACAGAGAGAACTGAGAGGAACTTGCTACAAAGCCATAGGCAGTAAGAGCACTAGAAGAAAGGCTTTTAACTCCACCTGATAAAGCTGGACTCTGAACTCGCTCCTAAGCCGGCCAGACCCTGCCTGTACCTGTGATATGGTGCCCTGGACTGTGGTTGCCGGCTACCATCAGTAAACCAGGTAAAAAACTGCACAACTGTGTCCTTCTTTCTTTACTGCATCACTCACCATCTTCCATTTATTTACTGGGAGCCCTGGGGACCTTCTTCATCTGTGGGAAGTTATACCATACGGCTGCCATAGCATCACCCCAAAGGACATCTTTAAGCAGCATCAGTCACCCCTGACCGAAATCCACAGGTGGCGTCACAAACATTCCTTTATTTCAAAAACCCCTTTAAAGACTATACCTTTAACATGGGTGCCCAGGGCCATGGACCGGGTCACTGCCGCCGTGACACATCCCTTTAATTACCGGACCCAGGACCAAGTACCCCACGGCCCTGGCGGGTGACTCACATGTGGATGTGTGCGGATGCGTCGTTTTGATGTGCCCGCCGATTGCACGGGAACGCAACTTGTCCTGCGTACCCAATGTTAAAGATAGGTATGCAGGAAACAAGCAGAAGTAGGCGAACCTAAACAGAAGAAGTGTGGAAGTGGGTGAAGCTTCAGGGAGGAAGTATGCAACCATCCGCAAAGCCCCGGTACACAACTGTGAACGTAGCCTTAGCACATAGATTGGCCAATATATTAGTACTGTAAAACTATACTTAACAAAAAGTTTGGCATGCATCTTTTTCCTTCCAGTTTTCAGGATTGAAGGAATAAAGATTTATGGTTGTTTCATAGTTTTAAGGGTGAAGGTAGAAAAATTCCTTCCTGACTCTACATGTGGCAATCAAACTGGTTCCCTAGACAGTGTCCCCATCACAGAATCTACTGCCCATACCCTGTAATATTATATCTTTCAAGAAATGCATCAAGGTCTCCTTGTACTTTTGTAGAAAATCAACCTTTACACCGTCATGTGGCAGAGAGTTAGATTATCTCACTGCTCACTTCTAGATCGGGGTGGGGAACCTTTTGTCTGCCAAGAGCCATCGGGAATCGGGATATTAATTCCATCCTTCGGGCACCATACAAATTGCTGGTTAGCCATACCCCCAAAGTATGCCCTGACACTGGCATTGGTGTCAAGACGTAATCTTTCACTGCATGCACCTCAACGTTCAGTAGTGAACTCTACACATGCTCACAAAGCAAGAAGAAATTAAAGTGCTGGCATCTGGTAAAACACAGCTGACGGCCCAAGCACTAGGATCCCACAAATCTGCCTGAAGGGCAAGACAAAAGGTCATCGCAGCCGTAAACGAACCACTGATCTACTATATGCAGATCTTACAGTAAATTTAATTTATCTCTGCTTCTATATAATAATAACCTGGGTACTTTATTAAATGAATGATCAGATGTTGCCTTTGTCTGTACATGGTGAATCAAGTGTATTGTGTAACTACTAGAGATGAGCGAATTTGCTCAGTTCCCTCTTATTTGGCAAGCTATAGCGCTTGCTGAATAAGCTGCAGAGGAAACCCAGCTTCCTGGATCGCAACACATGCAGCTGCGGAGCCAAACAGCTGATCGGCTGGCGCGATCCAGGAAGCCGGGTTTCCTCTGCAGCTTAATCAGCAATGGCTATAGCTTGCCAAATAAGAGGGAACCTGAGCAAATTCGCTCATCTCTAGTAACTACTGCTCATATAAGCTGGTGGGAGGCTCGTTCCTGCACACGGGCGCTTTAGGGGATTTAACTGCAGTTCTGTAACTTGCCTTAAGATATGGCTCCTTTATAGTCTACAGACTTTTTGCTGCCCCCTTCATGATATTCTTCCTTCTCCACTGCAGATCTGTGTACAACTACTCCATTTACATCCTGCTGTCTCTAACACTAGAATTAACAGATTTGTGTCAGTTTTGCAAAAGCACTCAGATAGAGGATTTAAAATGTAAAAGTAAAATGATAGAACATTTTAATGAAGATTATTTAAAAAGTTGCTAAACTTTGTATTTAGGAAAAAAATATTAAGCATACGTGAGAAGGTGCATATAGCCTTTAATGTATACCATATATTTCCTTTCATTCACTGCTAAATGCAGTTAAAAATTAGTTATAAATGCCATGAGTAAAATAGCTTTTTTTAAAAAATCCAGTGCCAAATGATGGCTGGGAACTCAACAATGTTCACGAAATATATTTGTAGTCTACATTTTGGCCACTATGGTCAAGTAGGACAGTAACAGAAATAGTGAGTACGACTCACTATTATAGGGATGGTCATTTGTATGAAGCCAGTGTATAAATGTGAATAGGGCTCACTAGAATGTTAATATAGGTGTAATAAGGGTGTTACATCATGTATGGAAAAAGTAATGTCAGAAAGAATAGAAAGTTCAATACATATAAGACATGCACACCTAATGCTTCAATAAAAAATATGCTTTTATTTACACTGATACACAAACGGGGATATAAAACCACTTAACACCACACAAGGTGCAATGTTACCACACCCTTAGCACTTGCAATAAATCAGTCAACCACACTAATAATAGCAATTGACCACACAGCAATAATAATAATTAATATCACATGATAGTGCTAACAAAGTTTATAGTGAAAAAATGGTAATCCCATATTAGATGAAGAAATTAAGACCTGGGTAAGCCCATGTGAACAATTCCAAAGACCTGAGATTAATTACCATATAGGAAAGAAATTTGGCTATAAGTATTTAGGCCTGTAGAATTCCCCTAACCATCATAGGGCTGGTGATCACCTGGATCAGGGGTAAATCACTCAAATGGATCTTCCCACTAAAATGTAGAATGAATGATCCCACGTACAAATCATTATACAGTGTATAGTACACAATCTATCTGATTCAATGTGTTATAAATAGC
Source organism: Ranitomeya imitator (assembly GCF_032444005.1). Taxonomy (NCBI): domain Eukaryota; kingdom Metazoa; phylum Chordata; class Amphibia; order Anura; family Dendrobatidae; genus Ranitomeya; species Ranitomeya imitator. Next base: position 701,133,270 of record NC_091283.1, read on the forward strand.
CCACCTGACCTCACAAATCGTGATAATTGTATGAGGCAAGCAGAGATGTAAAGGCTATAGAGATAAAGGAGAGCCGTTGGTAGAACGACAGGACGGCGTGTCCTGAGGTGTATACCTGATCCAATGGGAGCTGGCTGAGAATCGAATAAAAATATTGCTAAAACAGGGAATAAACAGCCATGGTGGTTTGTAATGATGAGGGGAGAGATGCGGGATAGTCCCCCCGTGTATCGCTACTGGGCAGGTTTGACAGAGGGAGTGACATCTTTGGTAACGATGAGAGGAGGGGTGCAGGGATAGACCCCACGCTTATCGCTGCTTGGCAGCTTTGTCAGGGGGAATGCCAATCCCCCTGATGAAGCTGCCCAGCTGCGATTTGCATGGGGTCTATCCCTGCACCCCTCCTCTCATCGTTACCAACCACCATGGCAGCTTATTAAATAATATGATTTAATTACTAAATATTTTCAAAACTTATTGAGATGCAAAATTAAAGGACTGCTCCAGTGTTTGTTTTTTTTATTGCCGCTCCTACCCTATTAGCCAGCAGTAACGTGTTCAGTTTGTGCAACAAAATAATTACCTATTCTTGTCTTCTCCCATTTCCATTGCTGTTTTCCGGCCCTCCCCTGCATCATGTGACCGCAAACGTGACCAGCCACCTCAAGCAGCATCTATTGTGTGGATAATGAGTCACTTTCTCAATGTAAGTCTTTGAGAATCACAACAAGGTTCTCATCTGCTTGCATTAAATAAGGAAATAGCAGTCTACTTGCAAGTGAAAGCTGCACAATGCAGGGTACAACGGGAGCCGGACTGGACATGGCAAAAGACTGATGGATTACTATTATAAAGCACACGCTGTATTCACACTACAGTGATGTCTAATGGAGGGGCCCATTAAAGAAAATGCTGAAGTGATCCAGTAATTTAATGATCATTTAGGCCTTTAATACTTCTTCCATCCTATATATGATAATTAATATTTTTGTATATCATCTAGTTCTCAAACTGGAAGGAAGGATCCAAGTAGTAGGTGACAAAATGATTGCCACCAGTGGAAAAGAAGTTGATTTTGCAACATCCAATCTTACATGTAATCTGATTGGTGGGCGCATTGTTTCTCCCATGAATGAAGCAGAGAACAGCGCTGCATTGGAAATCGTGAAGAAATATAACAGATATGCATATGTGGGAGTGATAGGGGGGCCAGTACCTGGCGCGTTCAACTACTTGAATGGAGCCCCTGTAGTTTTCACCCGCTGGAGAAAAGGTGAACCCAGTGGAAAAGGAACTGAAGGCTGCACTGAAATGTATACTGATGGCCAGTGGAATGATAAAGCTTGTAACTACAAACGTCTTACTGTCTGTGAGTTATAAATCTAAAATGTCTACTCATCTGGGTCTCTGATTTAATGTTGATTACAATTTTACTATGTTAATTAAAATATTGTTTTATTTGTAGCTTACTTCTACTCTACGGCTGATATTTCCCTTACATTTTTCAAAATAAAAAGATAGGCATATTAATTTTGTGTCCTGTTATTACCTGTGTTTATCACCAATTTTATTGTTACAATTTTGTCACTGAATTTGTATGCATCTTCAACACTACAAACTATACCTCAATCAGAAGTAAATCTAGGTTTTCTGCAACCAGGTCAAAAACTCAGTTTGGCTCTCCCCCTATACATACAATTGCTTCTCACTAAATTAGAATATCATCAAAAGTTAATTTATTTCAGTTCTTCAATGCAAAAATGAAACTCATATATTAAAAAGAGTCATTACAAACAGAGTGATTTATTGCAAATGTTTATTTCTATTAATGATTATAGCTTACAGCCAATGAAAACCCAAAAGTCAATATCTCAGTAAATTGGAATAATTAACAAAAACACCTGCAAAGGCTTCCTAAGCATTTAAAAAGTTCCCTTAGTCTCTTTCAATAGGCTCCACAATCAAAGGGAAGACTGCTCACTTGACAGGTATCCACAATGCAGTCATTGACACACTCCACAAGGAGGGTAAGTGTTATGAAAGGCAATTCAGTACCACAATGGACATAGCGGTCAGAGCACATACAGTGATCTGACAATAACCCAAAATCATAGAACGAGCTCTGAGACGTGGGAACTCTGCAGACCGCAATCCCTAATCCTCTCCAAACAACACTAGAGGCAGCCGTGGATTGCGCCTAACTCTGCCTATGCAACTCGGCACAGCCTGAGAAACTAACTAGCCTGAAAATAGAAAATAAGCCTACCTTGCCTCAGAGAAATACCCCAAAGGAAAAGGCAGCCCCCCACATATAATGACTGTGAGTTAAGATGAAAAGACAAACGTAGAGATGAAATAGATTCAGCAAAGTGAGGCCCGACTTTCTTAACAGAGCGAGGACAGAAAAGGTAACTTGCGGTCTACACAAAACCCTAAAGAAAACCACGCAAAGGGGGCAAAAAGACCCTCCGTACCGAACTAACGGCACAGAGGTACAACCTTTGCGTCCCAGAGCTTCCAGCAAAAAAATAGACAAGCTGGACAGAAAAAATAGCAAACAAATAGCAAAGAAGAACTTAGCTATGCAGGGCAGCAGGCCACAGGAATGATCCAGGGAAAAGCAAGTCCAACACTGGAACATTGACAGGAAGCCAGGATCAAAGCATTAGGTGGAGTTAAGTAGAGAAGCACCTAACGACCTCACCAGATCACCTGAGGGAGGAAACTCAGAAGCAACAGTACCACTTCCCTCCACCAACAGAAGCTCACAGAGAGAATCAGCCGAAGTACCACTTGTGACCACAGGAGGGAGCTTTGCCACAGAATTCACAACAGTAACCTCCCCTTGAGGAGGGGTCACCGAACCCTCACCAGAGCCCCCAGGCCGACCAGGATGAGCCACATGAAAGGCACGAACAAGATCGGGAGCATGGACATCAGAGGCAAAAACCCAGGAATTATCTTCCTGAGCATAACCCTTCCATTTAACCAGATACTGGAGTTTCCGTCTAGAAACACGAGAATCCAAAATCTTCTCCACAATATACTCCAATTCCCCCTCCACCAAAACCGGAGCAGGAGGATCAACAGATGGAACCATAGGTGCCACGTATCTCCACAACAATGACCTATGGAATACGTTATGTATGGAAAAAGAATCTGGAAGGGTCAGACGAAAAGACACAGGATTAAGAACCTCAGAAATCCTATACGGACCAATGAAACGAGGTTTAAACTTAGGAGAGGAAACCTTCATAGGAATATGACGAGAAGATAACCAAACCAGATCCCCAACACGAAGTCGGGGACCCACACGGCGTCTGCGATTAGCGAAACGTTGAGCCTTCTCCTGGGACAAGGTCAAATTGTCCACTACATGAGTCCAAATCTGCTGCAACCTGTCCACCACAGTATCCACACCAGGACAGTCCGAAGACTCAACCTGTCCTGAAGAGAAACGAGGATGGAACCCAGAATTGCAGAAAAATGGCGAAACCAAGGTAGCCGAGCTGGCCCGATTATTAAGGGCGAACTCAGCCAAAGGCAAAAAGGACACCCAGTCATCCTGATCGGCAGAAACAAAGCATCTCAGATATGTTTCCAAGGTCTGATTGGTTCGTTCGGTCTGGCCATTAGTCTGAGGATGGAAAGCCGAGGAAAAAGACAAGTCAATGCCCATCCTACCACAAAAGGCTCGCCAAAACCTTGAAACAAACTGGGAACCTCTGTCAGAAACGATATTCTCTGGAATGCCATGTAAACGAACCACATGCTGGAAGAACAATGGCACCAAATCAGAGGAGGAAGGCAATTTAGACAAGGGTACCAAATGGACCATCTTAGAAAAGCGATCACAGACCACCCAAATGACTGACATCTTTTGAGAAACGGGAAGATCAGAAATAAAATCCATAGAGATATGTGTCCAAGGCCTCTTCGGGACCGGCAAGGGCAAAAGCAACCCACTGGCACGAGAACAGCAGGGCTTAGCCCGAGCACAAATCCCACAGGACTGCACAAAAGTACGCACATCCCGCGACAGAGACGGCCACCAAAAGGATCTAGCCACTAACTCTCTGGTACCAAAGATTCCAGGATGACCAGCCAACACCGAACAATGAACCTCAGAGATAACTTTATTGGTCCACTTATCAGGGACAAACAGTCTCTCCGCTGGACAACGATCAGGTTTATTAGCCTGAAATTTTTGCAGCACCCGCCGCAAATCAGGGGAGATGGCAGACACAATGACTCCTTCCTTGAGGATACCCGCCGGCTCAGACAAACCCGGAGAGTCGGGCACAAAACTCCTAGACAGAGCATCCGCCTTCACATTTTTAGAGCCCGGAAGGTACGAAATCACAAAGTCAAAACGGGCAAAAAACAGCGACCAACGAGCCTGTCTAGGATTCAACCGCTTAGCAGACTCAAGATAAGTCAAGTTCTCATGATCAGTCAATACCACCACGCGATGCTTAGCTCCTTCAAGCCAATGACGCCACTCCTCGAATGCCCACTTCATGGCCAGCAACCGAGAGTTGCCCACATCATAATTTCGCTCAGCAGGCGAAAACTTCCTGGAAAAAAAAGCGCATGGTTTCATCACTGAGCAATCAGAACCTCTCTGCGACAAAACAGCCCCTGCTCCAATCTCAGAAGCATCAACCTCGACCTGGAACGGAAGAGAAACATCTGGTTGACACAACACAGGGGCAGAAGAAAAACGACGCTTCAACTCTTGAAAAGCTTCCACAGCAGCAGAAGACCAATTGACCAAATCAGCACCCTTCTTGGTCAAATCGGTCAATGGTTTGGCAATACTAGAAAAATTGCAGATGAAGCGACGATAAAAATTAGCAAAGCCCAGGAACTTTTGCAGACTTTTCAGAGATGTCGGCTGAGTCCAATCATGGATGGCTTGGACCTTAACAGGATCCATCTCGATAGTAGAAGGGGAAAAGATGAACCCCAAAAATGAAACCTTATGCACACCAAAGAGACACTTTGATCCCTTCACAAACAAAGAATTAGCACGCAGGACCTGAAAAACTGTTCTGACCTGCTTCACATGAGACTCCCAATCATCCGAGAAGATCAAAATGTCATCCAAGTACACAATCAGGAATTTATCCAAGTACTCTCGGAAGATGTCATGCATAAAGGACTGAAACACTGATGGAGCATTGGCAAGTCCGAATGGCATCACTAGATACTCAAAATGACCCTCGGGCATATTAAATGCAGTTTTCCATTCATCTCCTCGCCTGATTCGCACCAGATTATACGCACCACGAAGATCTATCTTGGTGAACCAACTAGCCCCCTTAATCCGAGCAAACAAATCAGATAACAATGGCAAGGGGTACTGAAATTTAACCGTGATCTTATTTAGAAGGCGGTAATCTACACAAGGTCTCAGCGAACCATCCTTCTTGGCTACAAAAAAGAACCCTGCTCCTAATGGTGACGATGACGGGCGAATATGCCCCTTCTCCAGGGATTCCTTCACATAACTGCGCATAGCGGCGTGCTCAGGCACGGATAAATTAAACAGTCAACCTTTTGGGAATTTACTACCAGGAATCAAATTGATAGCACAATCACAATCCCTATGCGGAGGTAGGGCATCGGACTTGGGCTCATCAAATACATCCCGGTAATCAGACAAGAACTCTGGAACCTCAGAAGGGGTGGATGACGAAATTGACAGAAATGGAACATCACCATGTACCCCCTGACAACCCCAGCTGGACACCGACATGGATTTCCAATCTAATACTGGATTATGGGCTTGTAGCCATGGCAACCCCAACACGACCACATCATGCAGATTATGCAACACCAGAGAGCGAATAACCTCCTGATGTGCAGGAGCCATGCACATGGTCAGCTGGGTCCAGTATTGAGGCTTATTCTTGGCCAAAGGCGTGGCATCAATTCCTCTCAATGGAATAGGACACTGCAAGGGCTCTAGGAGAAACCCACAACGCTTAGCATACTCCAAGTCCATCAAATTCAGGGCAGCGCCTGAATCCACAAATGCCATGACAGAATACGATGACAAAGAGCAGATCAAGGTAACAGACAGAAGAAATTTTGACTGTACCGTACCAATGGTGGCAGACCTAGCGAACCGCTTAGTGCGCTTAGGACAATCAGAGATAGCATGAGTGGAATCACCACAGTAGAAACACAGCCCATTCAGACGTCTGTGTTCTTGCCGTTCAACTCTGGTCAAAGTCCTATCGCACTGCATAGGCTCAGGTTTAGGCTCAGGTAATACCGCCAAATGGTGCACAGATTTACGCTCACGCAAGCGTCGACCGATCTGAATGGCCAAAGACACAGACTCATTCAAACCAGCAGGCATAGGAAATCCCACCATGACATCCTTAAGGGCTTCAGAGAGACCCTTTCTGAACATAGCTGCCAGCGCAGATTCATTCCATTGAGTGAGCACGGACCACTTTCTAAATTTCTGACAATATACCTCTATCTCATCCTGACCCTGACAAAGAGCCAGCAAATTTTTCTCTGCCTGATCCACTGAATTAGGTTCATCGTACAGCAATCCGAGCGCCAGGAAAAACGCATCGATATTACTCAATGCAGGATCTCCTGGCGCAAGAGAAAATGCCCAGTCCTGAGGGTCGCCGCGCAAAAAAGAAATAACAATCAAAACCTGTTGAACTGGATCACCAGAGGAGCGAGGTTTCAAGGCCAGAAATAATTTACAATTATTTTTGAAACTCAGAAACTTAGTTCTATCTCCAAAAAACAAATCAGGAATAGGAATTCTTGGTTCTAACATAGATTTCTGATCAATAGTGTCTTGAATCTTTTGTACTCTTGCCGAGAGCTGATCCACAGATGAAGACAGACTTCTAATGTCCATCGCTACACCTGTGTACTGAACCACCCAAATGTCTAGGGGAAAAAAAAGGCAAAACACAGTGCAAAGAAAAAAAAATGGTCTCAGAACTTCTTTTTTCCCTCTATTGAGAATCATTAGTACTTTTGGCTTTCTGTACTGTTATGAAAGGCAATTCAGTACCACAATGGACATAGCGGTCAGAGCACATACAGTGATCTGACAATAACCCAAAATCATAGAACGAGCTCTGAGACGTGGGAACTCTGCAGACCGCAATCCCTAATCCTCTCCAAACAACACTAGAGGCAGCCGTGGATTGCGCCTAACTCTGCCTATGCAACTCGGCACAGCCTGAGAAACTAACTAGCCTGAAGATAGAAAATAAGCCTACCTTGCCTCAGAGAAATACCCCAAAGGAAAAGGCAGCCCCCCACATATAATGACTGTGAGTTAAGATGAAAAGACAAACGTAGAGATGAAATAGATTCAGCAAAGTGAGGCCCGACTTTCTTAACAGAGCGAGGACAGAAAAGGTAACTTTGCGGTCTACACAAAACCCTAAAGAAAACCACGCAAAGGGGGCAAAAAGACCCTCCGTACCGAACTAACGGCACGGAGGTACACCCTTTGCGTCCCAGAGCTTCCAGCAAAAAAAATAGACAAGCTGGACAGAAAAAATAGCAAACAAATAGCAAAGAAGAACTTAGCTATGCAGGGCAGCAGGCCACAGGAATGATCCAGGGAAAAGCAAGTCCAACACTGGAACATTGACAGGAAGCCAGGATCAAAGCATTAGGTGGAGTTAAGTAGAGAAGCACATAACGACCTCACCAGATCACCTGAGGGAGGAAACTCAGAAGCAGCAGTACCACTTCCCTCCACCAACAGAAGCTCACAGAGAGAATCAGCCGAAGTACCACTTGTGACCACAGGAGGGAGCTTTGCCACAGAATTCACAACAGTAACCTCCCCTTGAGGAGGGGTCACCGAACCCTCACCAGAGCCCCCAGGCCGACCAGGATGAGCCACATGAAAGGCACGAACAAGATCGGGAGCATGGACATCAGAGGCAAAAACCCAGGAATTATCTTCCTGAGCATAACCCTTCCATTTAACCAGATACTGGAGTTTCCGTCTAGAAACACGAGAATCCAAAATCTTCTCCACAATATACTCCAATTCCCCCTCCACCAAAACCGGAGCAGGAGGATCAACAGATGGAACCATAGGTGCCACGTATCTCCGCAACAATGACCTATAAAATACGTTATGTATGGAAAAAGAATCTGGAAGGGTCAGACGAAAAGACACAGGATTAAGAACCTCAGAAATCCTATACGGACCAATGAAACGAGGTTTAAACTTAGGAGAGGAAACCTTCATAGGAATATGACGAGAAGATAACCAAACCAGATCCCCAACACGAAGTCGGGGTCCCACACGGCGTCTGCGATTAGCGAAACGTTGAGCCTTCTCCTGGGACAAGGTCAAATTGTCCACTACATGAGTCCAAATCTGCTGCAACCTGTCCACCACAGTATCCACACCAGGACAGTCCGAAGACTCAACCTGTTCTGAAGAGAAACGAGGATGGAACCCAGAATTGCAGAAAAATGGCGAAACCAAGGTAGCCGAGCTGGCCCGATTATTAAGGGCGAACTCAGCCAAAGGCAAAAAGGACACCCAGTCATCCTGATCGGCAGAAACAAAGCATCTCAGATATGTTTCCAAGGTCTGATTGGTTCGTTCGGTCTGGCCATTAGTCTGAGGATGGAAAGCCGAGGAAAAAGACAAGTCAATGCCCATCCTACCACAAAAGGCTCGCCAAAACCTTGAAACAAACTGGGAACCTCTGTCAGAAACGATATTCTCTGGAATGCCATGTAAACGAACCACATGCTGGAAGAACAATGGCACCAAATCAGAGGAGGAGGGCAATTTAGACAAGGGTACCAAATGGACCATCTTAGAAAAGCGATCACAGACCACCCAAATGACTGACATCTTTTGAGAAACGGGAAGATCAGAAATAAAATCCATAGAGATATGTGTCCAAGGCCTCTTCGGGACCGGCAAGGGCAAAAGCAACCCACTGGCACGAGAACAGCAGGGCTTAGCCCGAGCACAAATCCCACAGGACTGCACAAAAGTACGCACATCCCGCGACAGAGACGGCCACCAAAAGGATCTAGCCACTAACTCTCTGGTACCAAAGATTCCAGGATGACCAGCCAACACCGAACAATGAACCTCAGAGATAACTTTATTGGTCCACTAATCAGGGACAAACAGTCTCTCCGCTGGACAATGATCAGGTTTATTAGCCTGAAATTTTTGCAGCACCCGCCGCAAATCAGGGGAGATGGCAGACACAATGACTCCTTCCTTGAGGATACCCGCCGGCTCAAACAAACCCGGAGAGTCGGGCACAAAACTCCTAGACAGAGCATCCGCCTTCACATTTTTAGAGCCCGGAAGGTACGAAATCACAAAGTCAAAACGGGCAAAAAACAGCGACCAACGAGCCTGTCTAGGATTCAACCGCTTAGCAGACTCAAGATAAGTCAAGTTCTTATGATCAGTCAATACCACCACGCGATGCTTAGCTCCTTCAAGCCAATGACGCAACTCCTCGAATGCCCACTTCATGGCCAGCAACTCTCGGTTGCCCACATCATAATTTCGCTCAGCAGGCGAAAACTTCCTGGAAAAAAAAGTGCATGGTTTCATCACTGAGCAATCAGAACCTCTCTGCGACAAAACAGCCCCTGCTCCAATCTCAGAAGCATCAACTTCGACCTGGAACGGAAGAGAAACATCTGGTTGACACAACACAGGGGCAGAAGAAAAACGACGCTTCAACTCTTGAAAAGCTTCCACAGCAGCAGAAGACCAATTGACCAAATCAGCACCCTTCTTGGTCAAATCGGTCAATGGTTTGGCAATACTAGAAAAATTGCAGATGAAGCGACGATAAAAATTAGCAAAGCCCAGGAACTTTTGCAGACTTTTCAGAGATGTCGGCTGAGTCCAATCATGGATGGCTTGGACCTTAACAGGATCCATCTCGATAGTAGAAGGGGAAAAGATGAACCCCAAAAATGAAACCTTATGCACACCAAAGAGACACTTTGATCCCTTCACAAACAAAGAATTAGCACGCAGGACCTGAAAAACTGTTCTGACCTGCTTCACATGAGACTCCCAATCATCCGAGAAGATCAAAATGTCATCCAAGTACACAATCAGGAATTTATCCAGGTACTCTCGGAAGATGTCATGCATAAAGGACTGAAACACTGATGGAGCATTGGCAAGTCCGAATGGCATCACTAGATACTCAAAATGACCCTCGGGCGTATTAAATGCAGTTTTCCATTCATCTCCTCGCCTGATTCGCACCAGATTATACGCACCACGAAGATCTATCTTGGTGAACCAACTAGCCCCCTTAATCCGAGCAAACAAATCAGATAACAATGGCAAGGGGTACTGAAATTTAACCGTGATCTTATTTAGAAGGCAGTAATCTACACAAGGTCTCAGCGAACCATCCTTCTTGGCTACAAAAAAGAACCCTGCTCCTAATGGTGACGATGACGGGCGAATATGCCCCTTCTCCAGGGATTCCTTCACATAACTGCGCATAGCGGCGTGCTCAGGCACGGATAAATTAAACAGTCAACCTTTTGGGAATTTACTACCAGGAATCAAATTGATAGCACAATCACAATCCCTATGCGGAGGTAGGGCATCGGACTTGGGCTCATCAAATACATCCCGGTAATCAGACAAGAACTCTGGAACCTCAGAAGGGGTGGATGACGAAATTGACAGAAATGGAACATCACCATGTACCCCCTGACAACCCCAGCTGGACACCGACATGGATTTCCAATCTAATACTGGATTATGGGCTTGTAGCCATGGCAACCCCAACACGACCACATCATGCAGATTATGCAACACCAGAGAGCGAATAACCTCCTGATGTGCAGGAGCCATGCACATGGTCAGCTGGGTCCAGTATTGAGGCTTATTCTTGGCCAAAGGCGTGGCATCAATTCCTCTCAATGGAATAGGACACTGCAAGGGCTCTAAGAGAAACCCACAACGCTTAGCATACTCCAAGTCCATCAAATTCAGGGCAGCACCTGAATCCACAAATGCCATGACAGAATACGATGACAAAGAGCAGATCAAGGTAACAGACAGAAGAAATTTTGACTGTACCGTACCAATGGTGGCAGACCTAGCGAACCGCTTAGTGCGCTTAGGACAATCAGAGATAGCATGAGTGGAATCACCACAGTAGAAACACAGCCCATTCAGACGTCTGTGTTCTTGCCGTTCAACTCTGGTCAAAGTCCTATCGCACTGCATAGGCTCAGGTTTAGGCTCAGGTAATACCGCCAAATGGTGCACAGATTTACGCTCACGCAAGCGTCGACCGATCTGAATGGCCAAAGACACAGACTCATTCAAACCAGCAGGCATAGGAAATCCCACCATGACATCCTTAAGGGCTTCAGAGAGACCCTTTCTGAACATAGCTGCCAGCGCAGATTCATTCCATTGAGTGAGCACGGACCACTTTCTAAATTTCTGACAATATACCTCTATCTCATCCTGACCCTGACAAAGAGCCAGCAAATTTTTCTCTGCCTGATCCACTGAATTAGGTTCATCGTACAGCAATCCGAGCGCCAGGAAAAACGCATCGATATTACTCAATGCAGGATCTCCTGGCGCAAGAGAAAATGCCCAGTCCTGAGGGTCGCCGCGCAAAAAAGAAATAACAATCAAAACCTGTTGAACTGGATCACCAGAGGAGCGAGGTTTCAAGGCCAGAAATAATTTACAATTATTTTTGAAACTCAGAAACTTAGTTCTATCTCCAAAAAACAAATCAGGAATAGGAATTCTTGGTTCTAACATAGATTTCTGATCAATAGTGTCTTGAATCTTTTGTACTCTTGCCGAGAGCTGATCCACAGATGAAGACAGACTTCTAATGTCCATCGCTACACTTGTGTACTGAACCACCCAAATGTCTAGGGGAAAAAAAAGGCAAAACACAGTGCAAAGAAAAAAAAATGGTCTCAGAACTTCTTTTTTCCCTCTATTGAGAATCATTAGTACTTTTGGCTTCCTGTACTGTTATGAAAGGCAATTCAGTACCACAATGGACATAGCGGTCAGAGCACATACAGTGATCTGACAATAACCCAAAATCATAGAACGAGCTCTGAGACGTGGGAACTCTGCAGACCGCAATCCCTAATCCTCTCCAAACAACACTAGAGGCAGCCGTGGATTGCGCCTAACTCTGCCTATGCAACTCGGCACAGCCTGAGAAACTAACTAGCCTGAAGATAGAAAATAAGCCTACCTTGCGTCAGAAAAATACCCCAAAGGAAAAGGCAGCCCCCCACATATAATGACTGTGAGTTAAGATGAAAAGACAAACGTAGAGATGAAATAGATTCAGCAAAGTGAGGCCCGACTTTCTTAACAGAGCGAGGACAGAAAAGGTAAATTTGCGGTCTACACAAAACCCTAAAGAAAACCACGCAAAGGGGGCAAAAAGACCCTCCGTACCGAACTAACGGCACGGAGGTACACCCTTTGCGTCCCAGAGCTTCCAGCAAAAAAATAGACAAGCTGGACAGAAAAAATAGCAAACAAATAGCAAAGAAGAACTTAGCTATGCAGGCCAGCAGGCCACAGGAATGATCCAGGGAAAAGCAAGTCCAACACTGGAACATTGACAGGAAGCCAGGATCAAAGCATTAGGTGGAGTTAAGTAGAGAAGCACCTAACGACCTCACCAGATCACCTGAGGGAGGAAACTCAGAAGCAGCAGTACCACTTCCCTCCACCAACAGAAGCTCACAGAGAGAATCAGCCGAAGTACCACTTGTGACCACAGGAGGGAGCTTTGCTACAGAATTCACAACAGGTAAGCCACAAAAGATCATTGCTAAAGAAGCTGGCTGTTCACAGAGTGCTATATCCAAGCATATTAATGGAAAGTTGAGTGGAAGGAAAAACTGTGGTAAAAAAATGTGCACAAGCAACCGGGATAAATGTAGCCTTGAAAAGATGGTTAGGAAAAGGCAATTCTAAAAATTTGGGGGAGATTCACAAGGAGTGGTCTCCTGCAAGTGTCATTTCTTCAAGAGCCATCACAAACAGGGGTACCCAGGACAAGTGTTGCATTCCTTGTGTCAAGCCACTCATGACCATTAGACAATGCAAGAAGCATCTTACCTTGGGCAAGGAGAAAATTAATTGGACTGTTGCTCAGTGGTCCAAGGTGCTGATCTGAAAGTACATTTTGCATTTCATTTGGGAATCAAGGTCCCAGATCATGGAGAAAGATTGGAGAGGCACACAATCCAAGCTGCTTGAGGTCTAGTGTGACATTTCCACAATCAGTGATGGTTTGGAGAGCCATGTCATCTGCTGGTGTAGGTCTACTGTGTTTTATCAAGACCAAAGTCAGTACAGCCGTCTGCCAGGAAATTTTAGAGCACTTCATGCTCAGTTTGTATGTTCTCCCCGTGTTTGCGTGGGTTTCCTCCGGGTACTCCGGTTTCCTCCCACATTCCAAAGACATACTTATAAGGAATTTAGATTGTGAGACCCATCGGGGACAGCCATGATAATGTGTCCAAACAGTAAAGAGCTGCAGAATATGCTAGCGCTATATAAAAATAAAGATTATTATTATTATTAAGATTATTATTATTATTCCATCTGCCACCAAGCTTTTTGGAGATGGAAATTTAGTTTTCCAGCAGGACTTGGCACCTGTCCACACTGCCAAAAGTATCAATTCTTGGTTTAAAAATAACAGTATCACTGTGCTTGATTGGCTTGCAAACTCGCCTGACCTTAACACCATTGAGAATCTATGGGGTATTCTCAAGAGGAAGATGAGAAAAAATACTGATGAGCTGAAGGCTGCTATCAAAGCAACCTGGGCTTCCAAAACACCTCAGCAGTGCCACAGACTGATCGCCCCAATGCCACGCCACATTGATGCAGTAATTGATGAGAAGGGAGCCCTGATCAAGTATTGAATGCATTTACTGAACATACATTTCAGAAGGCCAACATTTCAGATTTTAAAATCATTTTTCAAGCTGGTGTTATAAAGTATTCTAATTTACTGAAATAGTGACTTTTGGGTTTTCATTGGCTGTAAGTCATAATGATCAACATTAACAAAAATAAACACTTGAAATAGATCACTCTGCTTGTAATGACTCTATCTACTGTACTATATAATTTTCTAAGGGTCACTTCCGTCTGTCTGTCTGTAACGGAAATCCCAAATCGCTGAATGGTTGCGGCAAAACAGCCACGACCAATCAGCGACGGGCACAGTCCAGTGGCAAAATGGCCACTCCTTCCTCCCCGCAGTCAGTGCCCGCTCCATACTCCCCTCCAGTCAGCGCTCACACAGGGTTAATGGCAGCGTTAACGGACCACATTATGCCACGGTGTAATGCACTCCGTTAACGCTGCTATTAACCCTGTATAGCCAACTTTTTACTATTGATGCTGCCTATGCAGCATCAATAGTAAAAAGATCTAATGTTAAAAATAATAAAAAAATAAAAAATCATTATATACTCACCATCCGTCGGCCCCCTGGATCCAGCCCAGGCCTTTCCAGCTCCTCGCCACGCTCCGGTAATCGGTCCATGCATTGCGGTCTCGCGAGATGATGATGTTGTGAAACCGCAATGCACTCTTGGGAGCGACGGGCACAGTCAGGCCGCTCCCTACTCCCCTGCAGTCAGTGCCCCCTCTATACTCCCCCCAGTCAGCGCTTGCCGCCCACATAGCCCTGTAGCAGTCCGTTAAACCGACTGCGTTACACCGCGGCATAACGCGGTGCAACACAGTCTGTTAACGCTGCTATATACCCTATGTGATGAACTTTTTACTATTGATGCTGCCTATGCAGCATCAATAGTAAAAAGATATGTTAAAATAATAAAACAAAAAATTGTGATATTCTCACCTTCTGTCGCCTCCGCAGCAGCTTTTCCTGCAAGTCGCGATGCTCCAGTCCCACCGCTTCGCTGATTGGTTGCGATCAGGTGGCGCGACCAATCAGCGACATTGGCACAGGATTTATAACCCGCTTCACTGATTGGTTGCGTCCAGCCGGCGCAACCAATCAGCGACATTGGCGCGGGATTTAAATCCCGCTTCGCTGATTGGTCGTGCACAACCGGCGCGACCCATCAGCGACATTGGCACGGCATTTAAATCCCGCTTCCTTGATTGCTCGCACCCAGCCGGTGCGACCAATCAGCGCCATTGGCGCGGGATTTAAATCCCGCTTTTATGCTGTGCATGTTCGGCTTTATTCAGCGATTAAATCAGCGAATATTGCAAATTAGACGATCATGAGCCGAGCGGATCATTGAAATATTCGCTCATCTTTAATGATTAAGGCTGGTTTCAGACATGCGTATGGGAATATTGCGGATGACAGCGTACTTACTTAATAATAATAATAATAATAATTTTATTTATATAAAGTCAACTTATTCCGCAGCGCTTTACAAATTATAGAGGGGATTTGTACAGACAATAGACATTACAGCATAACAAAAATCACAGTTCAAAATAGATAGGAGATAGAAGTGAGGGCCCTGCTTAGAAGCTTACAAACTATGAGGAAAAAAGGGAGACACAAGAGGTGAATGGTAACAATTGATTTGTTGTTCGGACCAGCCATAGTGTAAGGATTGAGTGTTCATGTAAAACTGAATGAACCAGTTAACAGCCTAAGAATATAGCAATACAGACACAGAAGACTATTAACTGCATAAATTGTATGAGGACATGATGCGAGGAACCTGATTTTGGTTTAACTTATATGAATGGGCCACACAGGGATAATTAGCTTAATGCGTTGAGGTGGTAGGCCAGTCTGAACAAATGCATTTTTAGGGCATGTTTACAACTGTGGGGATTGGGGGTTAATCGTATTAACCTGGGTAGTGCATTCCAAAGAATTGGCGAAGCACGTGAAAATTCTTGGAGATGGGAGTGGGAGGTTCTGATTATTGAGGATGCTAAATTCAGGTCATTAGCAGAACGGAGAGCACGTGTAGAGTGGTATTCTGAGACCAGGGAGGAGATGTAGGGTGGTGCTGAGCCATGGAGCTCTTTGTGAAAGAGGGTAATAGTTTTGTACTGGATTCTGGAGTGGATGGGTAACCAGTGTAATGACTGGCACAGAGTAGAGGCATCGGTGTAACGGTTGGTGAGGAATATAATCCTGGCAGCCGCATTCAGGACAGATTGGAGCAGGGAGAGTTTGGTAAGAGGGAGGTCGTTTAGGAGAGAGTTAAAATAGTCCAGACAAGAATGAGTGAGTGAAACAGTAAGAGTTTTTGCAGAGTCGAAAGTAAGAAAAGGGCGAATTCTAGAAATGTTTTTGAGATGCAGATAAGAAGAGCGAGCCAATGATCGGATGAGGGGGTGAAGGAAAGCTCGGAATCAAGTATGACCCCAAGGCAGCGGGAAAGATAGGTTAGTAGAGGGAGTGAACATGAGGAGTTCAGTTTTTGACAGGTTCAGTTTCAGATAGAGGGAGGACATGATGTTAGAGACAGCGGTAAGACAATCACTGGTGTTTTCTAAAAAGGCAGGCGTGAGATCAGGAGAAGAAGTGTATAATTGGGTGTCATCAGCATAGAGATGGTACTGGAAACCAAGTCTACTGATTGTTTGTTCAATAGGGGCAGTATACAAAGAGAAGTGGAGGGGGCCTAGGACTGATCCTTGAGGAACCCCAAAAGTAAGGGGAAGGTGAGAGGAGGAAGAACCAGCAAAAGATACAGTGAAGGAGCGATCAGAGGGATAGGAGGAGAACCAGGAGAGAATGGTGTCCTTGAGGCCGATGGAGAGGAGCATAGTGAGGAGGAGCTGATGATCCACAGTATCGAATGCTGCGGAGAGATCCAAGAGAATTAGCATGGAGTAGTGACCATTAGATTTTGCTGTTATTAGATCATTAAAGACTTAGGGTGAGGGCAATTTCAGTAGAGTGTAAAGAGCGGAAACCAGATTGAATAGGGTCGAGAAGAGAGTTATCTGAGAGATAGTGGGTAAGACGGGAGTGGAGTTTAGAGATGAAGGGGAGATTACAGACAGGTCTATAATTAGCGTCACAGTTTTGATCAAGGGATGTTTTTTTAAGTAGTGGATGTATGATGGCATGCTTAAATGAGGAGGGATAGATACCGGAAGAGAAAGAAAGGTTGAATATTTTTGTTAAATGAGAGGTGACAGCTGGGGAAAGGGACTGTAGGAGATGTGACGGAATGGGGTCACTGGTGCAAGTGGTCGGGCGAAAAGTTTCAAGGAGCCTGATTACTTCTTCTTCTATAACTGGTTCGAAGTTAGAGAGTGAACTAGATGCTGTGGGGGAGGGAGGACAGTGCATGGTATGAAGGGATTGAGAGATAATTTCCTGTCGGATGTGGTCAATTTTTTCTTTGAAGTAATTGGCCAGATTGTCAGCGCGGAGATCTGTGGTTGGGGCCTGCACTCTTGGGTTGAGTAGAGACTAGAAAGTGTCACAGAGGCGTTTAGGGTTATTGGACAGGGAGGTGATGAGGGTGTTAAAATAGGTTTGTTTGGAGAGGTGAAGGGCAGAGTTGTATGTTTTAAGCATGAATTTATAATGAATGAAATCTTCGGGTAGATTAAATTTTCTCCACAGACAATCGGCGCACCTGGAGCACCGCTTCCTCCCTTCTTCCTCCTGAAACTGCATTCCGCCTACACTCCGCCATTGCCTCCTTGCAACCTGCAGTGCCCTGCATATTTATCTATATCATTGGGTACGCAGGGACATACGCTGTTTGCGGATGCCTCCGCATGTACCGTTTGGACGCTGTACAGACTGCAACAAAATGCAACATGTTGTGTTCAGTGCAGTTCTGTGAAGCTTCCAAATGGCGCATGTGGAGACATTAGCAAATGGTGTATGTCCCTGCGTACCCAATGATAAATATACAGTACAGACCAAAAGTTTGGACACACCTTCTCTTTTAAAGATTTTTCTGTATTTTCATGACTATGAAAATTGTACATTCACACTGAAGGCATCAAAACTATGAAATAACACATGTGGAATTATATATTTATCAAAAAGTGTGAAACAACTGTAAATATATGTCTCATATTCTAGGTTCTTCAAAGTAGCCACCTTTTGCTTTGATGACTGCTTTGCACACTCTTGGCATTCTCTTGATGAGCTTCAAGAGGTAGTCACCGGGAATGGTTTTCACTTCCCACGTGTGCCTTGTCAGGTTTAATAAGTGGGATTTCTTGACTTATAAATGGGGTTGGGACCATCAGTTGTGTTGTGCAGAAGTCTGGTGGAAACACAGCTGATAGTCTTACTGAATAGACTGTTAGAATTTGTATTATGGCAAGAAAAAAGCAGCTAAGTAAAGAAAAATGAGTGGCTATCATTACTTTAAGAAATGAAGGTCAGTCAGTCTGAAAAAATTGGGAAAACTTTGAAAGTGTCCCCAAGTGCACTGGCAAAAACCATCAAGCACCACAAAGAAACTGGCTAACATGAGGACCGCCCGAGGAAAAGAAGATTAAGAGTCACCTCTGCTTCTGAGGATAAGTTTATCCGAGTCACCAGCCTCAAGTTAATAGCAGCTCAGATTAGAGACCAGGCCAATGCCACACAGAGTTCTTATTTGGGGATGAGCTGGACTGCAGAGAGAAGGCAAAAGGGCCAACAATTGCTAAGCATCTCTGGGAACTCCTTCAAGATTGTTGGAAGACCATTCCCGGTGACTATAAGACATATTTTCAGTTGTGTCACACTTTTTTATTAAGTATATAATTCCACATGTGTTAATTAATAGTTTTGATGCCTTCAGTGTGAATGTACAATTTTCATAGTGATGAAAATACAGAAAAATCTTTAAATGAGAAGGTGTGTCCAAACTTTTGGTCTGTGCTGTAGGTACACAGGGCACCGCAGGACGCAAGGAGGCATAGGCGTGGTTTCAGGGAGGAAGAAGAGAGGAAGTACGCTACCATCTACAGCACTCCCATACGCTAGTCTGAAAACAACCTTAGCGAGTGATCGGATTTGGGGAGTGAAGAAAAGATATGAGTCAAATATGACCCCAAGACAGCAGGCAAGCTGCTGGAGAGCAATGGCAAAACCACACACTTAACCTCCTAAAGACCAAAAGGGTATTTCCAATTAAGCATTTCAATTTTTTTGCTCACCTTCTTCCCACGGCCATAACTTTTTTATTTTTCCATCAATATGGCCATATGAAGGCTTGTTTTTTGTGAGACAAGTTGTACTTTTGAATGGCACAATTGATTTTGCAGCGCCTCAGGGTCCTGGTCGTTGCAGTACTATCATTCTCCTCTAGGGGGAGTGGTGTTACATTTGGAGGCAAAGAAGGACAACGGAATCCAGGTATCACAAACATGCAACACATGTTCATACTCCAGGCCACCAGGGGGAGCTATGATCCTACTTATTAGGGCACTCTTCACACTTAGGTAAAACTGGTTACCTGGAGAGGAAGTTAGGCAGTTGTTGGCTGAGCTTTGCTCAGGTAGATGGTCCTTGACGGGGTGGGATCCTGTCAGAGGCCGGGACAGAAGGAAACGGAGCTACACCTGCCCTAAGTGCGGCAGCTTCCAGAAAGAGACATTGAAAGAGAACTGTATTGTAGAGAGGGTGAAGAAGTCGTAGCAAAGTAGTGGATATCAGAGGAGTTGTGCCCTGCACAGGCTGCCTCCTTCTGAGGCGCAAGATCCCAGTAGCCGGAACACCGAGGGAGCAACAGTCCTTTATGCCTTGCTCCAGAGACCGGCAGGACAGCTAATTTCACATTACCTGTCCGCCCCTTTTACCCAGGAGGCAAGGTGGCACCGCTTAGAAACCTAAGTAAAATGCCTCAAGCCACCGGTCATACGGGTTTGTCCTATCCATCTGGGGGACAGAGAGAGAGAGACATAATATCTTCAACAGTTGTGAGGACCTTATGAGAAGCTTAGCAGTAAGGTACTACAACACATGGTGCTAGAGGAAGGCTACTGATTTCTACCTGGATAAGGGGACTCTGGACTTGCCTCCAAACCGGCCGGACTCTTCCTGCCCCGTGATCTTTGCTCTGGACTGTGGATGCTGAAGCCTTCAGTAAAAGGTAAAGAGACTGCAACCTTGTGTCCTCGTTCATCACTGTGCCTCTCACCATCCACCATCTACACACTGGGAAGCCTTGGGGACCTACTTCACCTGTGGGAAGGTATACCATCTAGCTGCCATAACATCACCCCAGCGGACCCCTTAAAGCAGCGTTGGTCACCCTGACCGAATACCGCAGGTGGCGTCACGAACATATCCCTTTAAAGACCTTTCCCTTTAACACGGACGTCCCACGTGCCACGGACCGGGTCAGCCACCGTGACATCCCCCTGTGAACCGAAGGACCTACTTAAGCCTGAAAATCGGGTCATGTGCGCCTAGAAACTGTGTCAGAATTGTGCTTGAACTATGATTTATTCAAGGACTGTTTTGTTGTCATATGACTTTTGATAGGTATCAGGTACATTTAGGCGCCGTTTTCGGAGGTAACCAATTGGCCTAATCTATTATATGAGATGGTACATGGCTCTCTCTGGATTAGGCTATTGTTCTCATGGCAACGACTGACACATTATGCTGATTGGCTAGTAGAAATGTAAACAACCTATGAAACTTTAAGTATATATATGTTTTCCATACTTTGTATGTGGTGATTATATCTGCGGTGGTGGATTTTTACTTTATGTATATTTGATTTTTGTTTTTATATTTTAATTGGGATATATTGTATGGTGGGAGGTGGCTTGATTGCGATTGGTGCACTGTGTGGCTTTGACGCTATATAAAGCTGACCCCTGACATGGTTTGTTATGCTTGAAAAAGACCTTTGGGTCGAAACGTTGCTGTAACATGGCTCAATACATTTCTACTTGGGAATACTACACCCGGATGGAGCGCTAGTTCTTTACTCATCTTTGGCTATGTGCAATATCCACCAAGGTTCTCTGGATTCGGACCGGGCGCCCGAATAAGTGAGTGCTGTCAGTCTTTTTCTTGTTCTTTTTTTTTTTTCTTGGACTTATTCAAGGACTGTGTGACTAACGAACTGTGATTTGCTGCCAAAATTCCCACCAAAACTGCCGCCATTACAGCGCCACGAGGAGCGCAGGAGAAGAAGAAAGGTGTGCCATCGTGGGTGTGAACGAATTGAGAAACGCCAAAAATAATGGCCACCCAGTCTAAATATCTCTGTACCTTGATGACATGTCCGTCAGCAGCCGACATCCGCCTCCTGATCCTCAATGGCGGGCGGAGGCAAAGAAAAAGAATCACCCGTTGGCCCCGACTTCCTGCAGACCGGCGTGGAGGAGCTCATAGACCAGCTCCTGCAGATGCGGCTGAGTGCCAAGGCTACATGTCAGACGGCGACTGCGAAAGATCAACCAGCACCATTTTTAGAGCCGCTGCCAGCACCACTGCAGACTTTGCCACCAATGGAACCGACCGGCACTGAAGACATCGATGCAGCAGGTAAGCACGCCGACCCTGCCCCGGAGACTGAGGGACTGCTGGTAGGCCCAGTGGCAAAGCCACCTCTCCGCGGTTCAAGCAGGCTCCAACATCTTGGGACCAGGCCACGGGAATGGAATGGTTTATGAAGGCCCCAATTGCGCCCACCACCCTGCCGGGTGAGCTATGTGCAGAGAGAACTGTTTACCGATGGGTCAACCCAGGCCCTGACCTCATGGGTTTCCCCGGGACCACTGAGCAGAAAGGAGAGACTGTAGAAGTTCAAAGTTGGGAGGACTACCAGTCCCAGCTTGCCTGCAAGTGGGAGGAGAAGGAGGAAAGACATCAGGCCCAGCACAGAGCCTTTGACAAGCAGGATCTACAGGTCAAAGCCCAGGCCCACAAGGACTGCACCGCTAACCAGGCCCCGCGTAAGCAGGGCACAGTCGTCACCTTTAAGCTGCAAGGAGGATGGGGTTTCATTAAGGAACAGGGGTTGTATGCAGAAATATTCGTCAACCGGAGGGATGTGGAATCCCATCTCTGGGAAGGACACCCGGATAGGGACCTGTATCCAGGAGATAACGTCACCTACACCAGGAACCTTGGTGAAAAGGGTTGGTTTGCTCTGAATGTACACAAGCAAAGAGGCCCCATGTCACGCCAGCTCTAAAACACCAGTTATGTCTTCTCCTGTGGTAACAGCACCACCTTGTGCCAAAGCAGCTACTACTACCACCACTACTGTCACCCTTACCTGCACCTTTACAAGGACCACTGTGTGTTCTGTTACCACCACAGAGACTGCGTTAACTACAGAACCAACCATAACCTGTGTCAAGGAACTGCCAGAACAGAATTCAGTGGGCACACAGACCCCCATCTGGAGTGAGGGAGCCCCATATGTAGCACCTGGTAGCCGCCAGTACCCAAAAGGGTTACCTACACCAGTGCTACCTCCAGAGTTGCAATAAATGAAATCTGACAAGATTGTATATAGTTCTTTAACTCTTTTGCTGCTGTTTTCCAAGTTCTAAACCCGTCCAGGGTTATCTCTTAAAGGGGTCCCATGTTGAAGGGATCCTGTGTTTTGCACAAGTTGCCTCATTTTAAAGAACTGCAGAATCATGGACTGTGCATGATCGGAACTTATTTGTAAATAGTTTGCATCCTCTTAAAGGTACTTCCTATTGGTTTTACAATGGAGGCTTTTACAGAGACTGCCTCCAACAGAGACTGTTACTAATCTTGTTGTGAGAATTGTTTTGTTTTTCAGACCTGAAGAAAAACCCGTTGGTGTGGCAGAATTCCGGGTCAGGATACACGCTTTGTAGCCCGCCCAACGTCAATGTTCGGGGTTCATAACGGGTCCCTCGCATCACGTCACTTATGTTGCTAAACTGACTTGAATCTTGATGTGATTGATTGTTTGCACTAGCTCATTGAAAGACTTGAATGTTATTCGAACCCATAATGGGTCCAATGTTTAATTGTTACCTTTGAAAGAGTATATTAAAGAGTTAATACAATAGATAGAAGTGAGTTTACATAGTCGATAGTATGTAGCTAGAGATATAGAGAATAATAATAAAATTGAGATTAAGACAGGTAATAGAAAAATGTTTAATGATGCACTTTTGAATAAACTGAAGGAAAAAATGCAGTGAGCCCGTGAGGGTTGATAGACAGTTCTGCATGTGGGAAAGAATAAAGAAAATGATTGTTTTGCACTTAGAAAAGAATAGGAGTAATAAAATGTTTCACTTTGCACTTAAGAGATAGTATACCCATAGAGGGTAACTGCATTTCATAGTTAGTTAACATATTGTTGCTAAAGTGTTCTATTTCTAAAAATAGGCCTACAATGTAAATATGTTTTGTTATGCAACGTTTAAGTGTCCTCACCTCCCATAAAGGGAAGCAACAGTTTAAATTAACTTATTTTACTGCATTTAAAAATGTACATGTCTTTTGCTAATGTATTGTTGTTTTCTTTTCCCAGTCCCGGAGTACTGGATTTAATGGGGGGGGAGTGCAGCGCCCCAGGGTCCTGGTTGTTGCAGTAATATCATTCTCCTGTAGGGGGGAGTGGGGTTATGTTTGGAGGCAAAGAAGGACAACCGAATCCAGGTATCACAAACATGCAACACATGTTCATACTCCAGGCCACCAGGGGAGCTATGCTCCTATTTATTAGGGCACTCTTCACACTTAGGTAAAACTGGTTGCCTGGAGAGGAAGTTAGGCAGTAGCTGGTTGAGCTTTGCACAGAACAAACTATCCATAAAAACGCAGTCATAGGTCCTGATAATTCAAATTACAAAAACCTTTATTATTTACAACAGGCTAAAAATAGCAGATAGGAAGAGTCCCCGTGCCACCCTCAGCATGTAGAAAAAGGACAGGGGTGGGTGCAAATAAATTATATCAATATTAACAGCATAAATAGTGAACATATGAAGTGCACAACAATAAATCAGTCCAACTATTCACACATTATGCTAAAAATTAAAGTAAAAAAGAGGACAGATGTACATGGTATACATACCAGTCAATATAAAGGCACCAGTGTGTAGGCACCCCACACCCGTCCACCCAGATGTGCGTTTCAGCAAATGCCATCCTCAAAAAAAAAATCCAAATGCGGTGAAATTGCAAAAAAAAGTGCAATTCCATAAATGTTTTTTGGGGTTATTTTTTTACCATGTTCAGTAAGTGCTAAAACTGACCTGCCAATATGATTCTCCAGGTCATTATATGAGTTCACAGATACTAAACATGTCTAGGTTATTTTTTATTTAAGTGGTGAAAAAAAAATCCAAAGTTTGTAAAAAAAAAAGTTGCCATTTTCAGAGACCCGTAGTGTCTCCATTTTTCAGAAACTGGGTCCAGGTGATGGCATATTTTTTGCTCACCGATCTGATGTTTTCATTAATACCATTTTGGTGTGTATGCGATCTTTTGATTGCCAGTTATTGGATTTAATTGCAATGTTGCAGAAACAAAAAAAACGCAATTCTGGCGTTTTGATCTTCTTTCCCGCTACATCTTTTACCGATTGGAGTAATATTTTTTTTATATTGATAGTTCGAGCGATTCTGAATGCAGCGATACCAAATATGTGGATATTTGTTTTTTTTAGTTGTTTTAATTTGAATGGGACGAAAGGGGTGATTTGAACTTTAAGGTCAGGGTCAAGCAACTGCAATGTGAGAAACTCGCATCAGTCTCTCGCCTCAATACCCGTCACTGCCACTGGCGGTTTGGACCGGAGCCTTCAGCTGCACAGAAGTATATGTAGCCGCACACTTGTCCCGAGTGCTGACGTCAGTGCCAGGTTTTGAGGCGAGAGACTAGCACGAGTTTCTCGCATTGCATTTTTAATTTTTTTTTTATATTTTTAAAAACATTTTTTCTACTTTTTACTTGCTTCAATAGTCTCCATGGGAGACCAGAAGCAGCACTTGTCCGATCGCCTCTTCTATATGGAGCAAGGCTGCAGTCCTTCTCTATGTAGCAGATATGCTCTCTTGCTATGAGCACCGACCACCAGGCGGTGATCATAGTGATCCAGCAATGACAACAACGATGGTCTCCTGCTGACAACCCATCCGCGACCCGCGGTCATGTGACATGGGCGCTGATGAGAGGATGTGCATGTTAAATGCCTTTGACAGTGGCATTTAACATGTTAACAGCGACGAGTAAATCACAATTCCACCCACGGCTGTTAGGGGCACATGTCAGCTGATCCTGTCAGCTGTCTTGTGCCGGAAAAAGTGTGGGCTCATTGCCGGAGCCTGGACTAAACAGGGGAGATGTTCAATGACAGACTGTGTTCGTCATTGGACGTTAAGTGGTTAAACAGCATGTATGTATATACTTGGTTAAGAATATAGTAATTAACCAGAGCCAGCATGGTTTTGTAGCAATCAAATCATGCCAGACTAATCTAATTTCCTTCTATGATGGAATCACTGACTGAGTGGATCAGAGAAATACGGTAGATATGGTATATCTTGACATCAGTGAAGCATTTGATAAAGTATCTAATACTGTCCTTATTGAAAAAATAGGTAACAAAGAAACATCCAGGGGTATATATGGGAGCAAATGTTCACAACTCAGAGCACTAACTTAGATAACAACAAGGAAATAGGAGTATAGAAATGTGCCAAAAAATAGATTTTATCAGATATAATAGATTAAAAATCAATTTTACTTAAATAATCACAAAGGCTGCAATACCTAATATAATGGATGAGAAACACTACATATTAAACAAACTTGGTGTTACCATAAAAAAAACTTTGTGTGCAAAGTAGAGACAGGGTGGACCTGTGCCACTATTGGCTAAAGTGCATCAAATATAAGGTGCTGCTTAATACATTCATTTGTAGTCCAGTTGCAGTGGAGGTGTTCCCACTGCCCCATCTCACGTTTTGTGTGGTCACTTCCTCAGGAAGCGTCTGTTGGGGAGAGGGGGTATGTCTATATATAATGCCAGCGGACCAATAGGGAGCTCCCTCGGTGTAAGGTAAGTGGAGAAGATGCTCACCAGGGATGGGGAAGCAAGCAGCGTGGCTCTATTTTGGCGTCTGAGTGGACCGTTCGCTGAGACACCAGCAGCTGACACATCGCGTAGGCGCACTGAGCCGAAACCATGTGCAAACTCGCAACAGGCAGAGAGATGAAGGGAAAGGAGATGCTGAGTTGTGTCTGGATGTACTGGTAGGTGACAAACGACTAGCAAACGACTAATTATTATTATTATTATTATTATAGCAACTGCAGCCCTTTGACAAAGTCAATCCAGTAGAAGATAACATTAATAAAAATGTATTGTGTAAAAACTAAGTGCATTTGTACTAATGTGTGAAAATGGGAATATAAAAAAAATATGGGAGTGAATATAATGTTCTATTGAGATGAGATATATCCCTAAAAGTGTGGGTGGGGGATGAGAGGAATGTGAATCATGGAACTAAAGGGAATAAAATAGTAAATGATGATACTGTAATTGGTGGAAATGAATAATAAATAAATATAACAGGTGTACACGGTAAGTGGAGTGAATTGGTGAATGGTGGTGCTGTGACTGAAATAACAATCTATATATATATAATTGTCTAAGGTCCATTTTCATCTGTTTGTCTGTCACGGAAATCCTGCATCACTGATTGGTCGCGGCCAGCTGGGCGCGACCAATCAGCGACAGGCACAATCCAGCAGCGAATTGGCCCCTCCCTACTCCCCTCCACTCAGTGCCCCCTCCATACTCCCCTCCAGTAAGCGCCACATAGCGTTTTAGCAGTCCATTAAACAGACCGCGTTACACCGCATCATAACGCAGTGTAACGCAGTCCATTAACGCTGCCATAAACCCTGTAAGTGTGACCAACTTTTTACTATTGATGCTGCCTATGCAGCGTCAATAGTAAAAACATATAATGTTAAAAATAATAATTAAAAAATCATTATATTCTCACCTTTCCGCGTCCGCGGCAGCCTTTCTCACTCCTCATGATGCTCAGGTCCCAAGAATGCACTGCGGCAATGACCCCAGATGATGTAGCGGTCTCGCAAGATCCGGGGACTGCCGGAAGGTGAGTATATAACTGTTTGTTATTTTAAATCTTTTTTAACAGTGACATGGTGGCCACATTGCTATATACTACGTGGGCTGTGTTATATACTATGTAGGCTGTGTTATATACTATGTGGCTGTGCAATATACTTCGTGGCTGTGCTATATACTACGTGGCTGTGTTATATACTACGTGGCTGTGTTATATACTGCGTGGGCTGTGTTATGTACTGCATGGGCTGTGTTATATACTACATAGGCTGTGTTATATACTGTGTGGGCTGTGCTATATACTACGTAGCTGTGCTATATATTAATTGGCTCTGCAATATACTACATGGCTGTGCTATAAACTATGTGGCTGTGCTATTTACTACGTGGCTGTGCTACATACTACGTGGTCTGTGTTACATACTACGTAGCTGTGCTATATACTACATGGCTGTGCAATATACTACGTGGCTGTGCTATATACTACGTGGCTGTGCTATATACTACGTGGCTGTGCTATATACTACACAGCTGTGCTATATACTACGTGGCTGTGTAATATACTACGTGGCTGTGCTATATACTACATGGCTGTGCTATATACTACGTGGCTGTGCTATATACTACATGGCTGTGTTATATACTACGTGTCTGTGTTATATACTGCGTGGGCTGTGTTATGCACTGTGTTATATACTGTGTGGGCTGTGCTATATACTACGTAGCTGTGCTATATACTAACTGGCTCTGCAATATACTACATGGCTGTGCTATATACTACGTGGCTGTGTTATATACTATGTAGCTGTGCTATAAACTACGTGGCTGTGCTATATACTACATGGTTGTGCTACATACTATGTGGTCTGTGTTACATACTACGTAGCTGTGCTATATACTACATGGCTGTGCAATATACTACGTGGCTGTGTTATATACTATGTACCTGTGTTATATACTACATAGCTGTGCTATATACTATGTTGCTGTGTAATATACTACGTGGCTGTGCTATATACTATGTGGCTGTGCTATGTACTATATGGCTGTGCTATATACTACGTGGCTGTGCAATATGCTCTGTGGCTGTGTTATAATACTACGTTGCTGTGCAATATGTTACATGGCTGTGCTATATACTATGTGGCTGTGCTATATACTATGTGGCTGTGTTATATACTACATAGCTGTGCTATATACTACATGGCTGTGATATATACTACGTGGCTGTGCTATACTACGTGGCTGTGCTATATACTATGTGGTCATGCAATATACTATGTGGCTGTGTTATATACTATGTAGCTGTGCTATATACTATGTGGCTGTGTTATATACTGCATGGCTGTTCTATATACTACGTGGCTGTGCTATATACTATGTGGGCTGTGTTATTTACTCCGTAGCTGTAGTATATACTATGTGGCTGTGCAATATACTACTTGGCTGTGTTATATACTACATAGCTTTGTTATATATTACTTAGCTGTGCTATATACTACATGGCTGTGCAATATACTACGTGGCTGTATTATATACAACATAGCTGTGCTATATACTGTGTGGCTGTGTTATATATTATGTGGCTATGTTATATACTACATAGCTGTGCTATATACTAAGTGACTGTGCTATATACTACATGGCTGTGCTAAATACTACGTGGCTGTGCAATATGCTACGTGGCTGTGTTATAATACTACATAGCTGTGCTATATACTATGTGCCTGTGCTATATATTACGTGGCTGTTCAGTATACTATGTGGCTGTGCAATATGCTACATGGCTGTGCTATATACTACGTGGCTGTGCTATATACTATGTAGCTGTTTTATGCACTACATGGCTGTGCTATATACAGTTATATGCAGCCTGACAAAGGATATGAAAAAGTTTGGGCACCCCTATTAATCTTAAGCTTAATGTTTTATAAAAATTGTTTTTTTTTGCAACAGCTATTTCAGTTTCATATATCTAATAACTGTTGGACACAGTAATGTTTCTGCCTTGAAATGAGGTATATTGTACTAACAGAAAATGTGCAATCTGCATTCAAACAAAATTTGACAGGTGCATAAGTATGGGCACCCCACCAGAGAAGTGACATTAATATTTAGTAGATCCTTCTTTTACAAAAATAGCAGCCTCTAGTTGCTTCCTGTAGCTTTTAATGAGTTCCTGGATCCTGGATGAAGGTATTTTTGACCATTCCTCTTTACAAAACAATTCCAGTTCAGTTAAGTTTGATGGTCGCTGAGCATGGACAGCCCTCTTCTAATGATCCCACAGATGTTCAATGATATTCAGGTCTAGGGACTGGGATGGCCATTCCAGAACAGTGTAATTGTTCCTCTACATGAATGCCTTAATAGATTTGGAGCGGTGATTTGGATCATTGTCTTGCTGAAAGATCCATCCCCTGCATAACTTCAACTTTGTCACTGATTCATGAACACATTATTGTCAAGAATCTGCTGATACTGAGAGGAATCCATGCGTCCCTCAACTTTAACAAGATTCCCAGTGCCAGTATTGGCCACACAGCCCCAAAGCATGATGGAACCTCCACCAAATTTTACCTTGGGTAGCAAGTGTTTTTCTTGGAATGCTGTGCTTTTTGGCTGCCATGCATAACGCCTTTTTGTATGACCAAACAACTCAATCTTGGTTTCATCAGTCCACAGGACCTTCTTCCAAAAAGAAATTGGCTTCTCCAAATGTGCTTTTGCATACCTCAGCCGACTCTGTTTGTGGCGTGCTTGTAGAAATGGCTTCTTTCGCATCACACTCCCATACAGCTTCTCCTTGTGCAAAGTGCGTTGTATAGTTGACCGATGCACAGTGACACCATCTGCAGCAAGTTGATGCTGCAGCTCTCTGGAGGTGGTCTGAGGATTGTCCTTGACTGATCTCACCATTCTTCTTCTCTGCCTTTCTGATGTTTTTCTTGGCCTGCCACTTCTGGCCTTAACAAGAACTGTCCTTGTGTTCTTCCATTTCCTTACTATGTTCCTCACAGTGGAAATTGACAGGTTAAATCTCTGAGACAGCTTTTTGTATCCTTCCCCTGAACAACTATGTTGAATAATATTTGTTTTCAGATCATTAGACAGTTGTTTTGAGAAGCCCATGATGCCACTCGTCAGAGGAGATTCAAACAGGAGAACAACTTGCAAGTGGCCACTTTAAGTAGCTTTTCTCATGATTGCATACACCTGGCTATGAAGTTCAAAGCTCAATAAGGTTATAAAACCAAAAAAGTGCTTTAGTAAGTCAGTAAAAAGTAGGTAGGAGTATTTAAAACAAGAAAATGATAAGGTTGCCCATACTTATGCACCTGTCAAATTTTGTTTGAATGCAGATTGCACATTTTCTGTTAGTACAATAAACCTCATTTCAAGGCAGAAACATTACTGTGTCCAACATTTATTAGATATATGAAACTGAAATAGCTGTTGCATAAAAACCAATTTTTATAAAACATTAGGTTTAAGATTAATAGGGGTGCCCAAACTTTTTCATATAACTGTACTACGCGGGCTGTGTTTTTTACTACGTAGCTGTGCTATATACTATGTAGCTGTGCTATATTCTACGTGGGCTGTGTTTTATACTAAGTAGCTGTGCTATATACTATGTGGCTGTGCAATATACTACGTGGCTGTGCTATATACTATGTGGCTGTGTTATATACTATGTAGCTATGCTATATACTATGTGGCTGTGCTATATACTATGTGGGCTGTGTTATATGCTACGTGGGCTGTGAGACTCTTTCGCGCGGAGTCTTCAAAAACCTGGAGCTGGCCCTGGCTTCACTGATTGGTTGCGCCCGGCCGGCCGTGAACAATCAGCGACAGATGCAGTCCGGATGCGAATTGGAGCAGGATTTGAACCATGCTTTGCTAATTGGTCGCACCCCGCCGGCCGAATCCTGTGTATTTATTGCATTATTCTGAAATCTTCATAAATAAACTACATACATATTCTAGAATACCCGATGCGTTAGAATCGGGCCACCATCTAGTAATTAAAAATTATGGAAAGTACAGTAAAAACTCATGGTGATGCACTATTGAATGTGCTATACAAGATTACAGTAAGTGTGTGGTGATAACGTAGTAAAATAAAGTATTAAATAATTAATCATACGCCATACATAGTTCCAAAAGACTATATGATCAAATTTATCTCACTGGAAAGGTCAGATGCGAGAAAGATGAAATGATCTGTGGTATCATTATAGCCAGAAAAAAGTTCTTATTGATGCAGTCCATTGAGTCCATATGTGAACCTTCAAGGGAATTCACACTTCTGATCCATACAGATATCTGTCCAGACAGCAACATCACTCTCCAAAGAATCCCAAAACAAGCCAAAACCTTTGTGAATATTTACATAAAATTGTTTTTTAATCTATCCAATAAAATCTATTTTTTTACAGCACATATACTCTATTTCTTTGTTGTTATCTAAGTTATTGAAAAAATTAACAACTTTGGGATTGACAAGGCTATGGCTAGAACAATATTGGATAATCAGTGGCATTAACCCCTGATTCCAAAGAAGAGAACCATAAAAATATCGGAAGAAGCTAAGGGCGAAACGCGCGTCGGGGCGAGAGGGGAACGCCGAAATCATCCGTCAGTAAGAAGTTGCAGCCTTTATCTACTTATTACAGCTGCGGTGAGATAATTTATACTTTGCATTTTATGTTAATATCTATACCTAGCTGTCTGCACAGTATATTATGTATTCCCTGCAGGGGCGCTTTCTATGATTATACATGTGTAACGACAGGCATCAGGTGGATCTGGATATACATTGCTTCTTACTTGATCTATTTAACTTTCGATAGATCTCTCTATTTGCAGTTTTTTAGGCTATGCACATTTTGCTATAGGGTGTTTTTTTCGGCCCCCTGGGGTATCTTTTTGTAAATTATGTTCTGTAACCTTTTTAAATATTGTTAATAAATAATCTTTTTAGCGATATTTTTATGGTTCTCTTCTTTGGAATCAGGGGTTAATGCCACTGATTATCCATATTGTTGTTGCATTTAGGATTGAAGTGCCATATGGTAATTTGTTGGACATAATATTGAAAATATAAGGCTACGGCTAGGCAGATTCATAACTGGCTCAGTGATTGCATTCAAAGAGAAGTAATAAATGGTTGCACATCCAACTGGAAAAGTATTTCAAGTATGGTACGACAAGGCTTTGTCCTGGCCACAGTGTTGTCTAACATTTTTATAAAGAATATAGATAAGGGAACTGAAGGTAAACTTATCAAATTTGTAGTTAATGCAAAGCTAGTAGGGATAGCTAACACTAGAGAAGGCACAAAAATGATTCACAAAGATCTAGATAAGCTTGAACAATGGGCAGTAACTAATAGAATGGTATTTAACATGGAGAAATGCAAGATTCTATATCTGGGCAAGAAAAACAATATTTACATTATTATAGATTTGGAGGACTAGAACTAAGCAACACCACGTGTGAAAAAGACTTGGGTATACTAATAGATGACAGACTGCACATAAGTCAACAATGATGAAAAAGCAAACACAGTTCTAGGATGTATTAAGAGAAGCATAGAGTCTAGATCACGTGAAGTAATTATTCCCCTCTACTCATCCTTGGTCATAACGTATCTGGAATACTGTGTCCGGTTCTGGGTACCATATTTTAAAAAAGACATAGAAAAACTTGAGCAAGTTCAGAGAAAAGCTACTAGGATGGTGAGCGGCTGCAAAGTATGTCCTACAAGGAACAGTTAAAGGATCTGGGAATGTTAGTTTACAAAAAAGAAGGCTAAAAGGAGACTTAATAGCTGTCTACAAATATCTGAAAGGATGTAACAGTGTTGAGAGATCATCATTATTCTCATTTGCACATGGAAACACGAGAAGCAAAGGAATGAAACTGAAAGGGGAGAAGATGCAGAATAGATTTTATATAAAACTTTTTGACAGTGAGGGTGATCAATGAGTGGAACAGGCTGCCATGAGAAGTGTTGAGTTCCACTTCAATGGAAGTCTTCAAATGGAGGCTGGACAGACATCTGTCTGAGATGGTTTAATGAATACTGCATTGAGCAGGGGGTTAGACACGATGACCCCTGCAGTTCCTTCCAACTCTAACATTCTATGATTCTATGATAACAGTACAGGAATGAATCATTAGAACTAATCAGTACAGAAATACTGCACCAGAACCACCACAGTACATGAATATCACACCAAAACCATCATTATTATTATTATTATTATTAATATTTATTTATATAGCACCATTGATTCCATGGTGCTGTACATGAGAAGGGGTTACATACAAGTTATAAATATCACATACAGTAAACAAACTAACAATGACGGACTGATACAGAGGGGCGAGGACCCTGCCCTTGCGGGCTTACATTCTACAGGATTATGGGGAAGGAGACAGTAGGTTGAGGGTTGCAGGAGCTCCGGTGTTGGTGAGGCGGTAGCTTCGGTAGTGATGAGGCGGCAGCGGGGTCAGTGCAGGCTGTAGGCTTTCCTGAAGAGATGAGTTTTCAGGTTCCATCTGAAGGATCCGACTGTGGTTGATAGTCGGACGTGTTGGGGCAGAGAGTTCCAGAGGATGGGGGATATTCGGGAGAAGTCTTGGAGGCGATTGGATGAGAGTCTTGGAGGCGATTGGATGATACATTATTAATACATTAATACATCACCAGGGCCACCATCAGTACCAGAATACAGTACATCACCATAACCATCATAAATATATGAATACATAACCAATCTTAGTATCGTGATCTATTGCAATGTCTGCAATGTCATGTCAACCCCTGCTATATACACCTGTATTCCATGAACCTACAACTTCCACAATGTTCTTACAATTGGTAACAGATTTTGAAAATTGTGGTTACTAGCTATCTTAAAATTGTGTATGATACAGGAAGCCTATTACTGATTGGATACAGGCAGTTTAAGGCAGTGTCACAAATAAACATTTATATGTAGGTACCTTAACTCCTTACTGACCTCCGCCGTACTCTTACAGCAGAGGTCGGTTCCCCTGCTTTGATGTGGGCTCCAGCGGTGAGCCTGCATCAAAGCCGACATGTGCCCGCAATAACGGCGGGTGAAATCGCGATTCACCCGCTGCTATTAACTAGTTAAATGCCCCTGTCAAATGCTGACACCGGTAGTTAACCGGCGGAAATGCTCGCTTCGCCGACCTCGTCACATGATCGAGGGTCAGCGATGCGTCGGCATAGTAACTAGAGGTCTCCTTGAGACCTCTATAGTTACTGATGCCAGCTTGCTGTGAGTGCCACCCTGTGGTCGGCGCTCATAGCAAGCCTGCAATTCAGCTACATAGGAGCGATCTGATGATCGTTGCTATGTAGCAGAGCCGATTAGGCTATGCCAGTTTCTAGCCTCCCATGGAGGCTATTGAAGCATGGAAAAAGTAAAAAAAAAAGTTTAAAAAAAAATGAAAAAAATAAAAAAAATATAAAAATTTAAATACCCCCTTTTTTGCCCCATTCAAAATAAAATAAAAAAATCAAACCTACACATATTTGGTATCATAGTGTTCAGTATCGCCCGATCGATCAATAAAAAAAAGCATTAACCTGATGCTAAACAGCGTAGCGAGAAAAAAATTTGAAACGCCAGAATTAAGGATTTTAGGTATCCGCGAAATTGCATTAAAATGTAATAACAGGCGATCAAAAGAACATATCTGCACCAAAATGATATCATTAAAAATGTCAGCTCGGCATGCAAAAAATAAGCCCTCACATAATCCGAGATCACAAAAAATGGAGACGCTACAGGTATTGGAAAATTGCGCACATTTTTTTTTTTTTAGCAAAGTTTGGAATATTTTTTTACCACTTAGATAAAATATACCCTAGACATGTTTGGTGTCTATGAACTCGTAATGACCTGTAGAATCACAATGGCAGGTCAATTTTAGCAATTAGTAAACCTAGCAAAAAACCCAAACAAAAAAACAGTGTAGGATTGCACTTTTTTTGCAATTTCACCACACTTAGAATTTATTTCCCTTTTTTTAGGGAAAAACCATGCTAAAACCAATGATGTCGTTCAAAAGTGCAACTCGTCCCACAAAAACAAGCCCTCACATGGCCATATTGGCGGAAAAATAAGTTATGGCTCTGAAAGGAGGGGAGCGAAAAACGAGAACGCAAAAACAGAAAAGGGCAAGGTCTTGAAGGGGCTAAATGTGTTGTCGTCTCTAGTTGTTCTCATTCCCTTTTTGTCAATCTAGTTCAGACACCATGATGACTTTTCACATCCACAGCTTGTCTCTGTATACTTGCCTTTTCTCTGGTCTTCTGCAGCGCATCCCAACATGGAGACCTTAAAAATAGCAGTCTCATAATGACACTCTCTGTATAAAAATATCTGCCCATGCTGTGCCCTTGAATAAATCGTTGCCCCTCACTGTGCTTCCTGCACAAAATATGTGCCTCACACATATTACTTTCCCTCCACACCATCAACTCTTATGAGCTACAACTGCCATACTGTCTTCCCTTTGAACGGTGGCTTCCACACTAAGTTAACTTCACGCTGTCCCCTTTCCATTATTTCCCTTCATGCTGCCACCTCCGTACTATCTCCGTTTTCAGTGTCCCCCCACATTGCTCCTTTTCTATATTGCCACTCCACTCTGTACTCTCTTCACTCTGCCCCTCAATTTGTATGCCCATAATGACACCTGTCCATACTTTCTCCTCACACTGAAGTCCCTCTATGTTGCCCCACATCTCCATACTGTGTGTCCTTTTCACACTGTCATCTCACACTGTTCCCTTTCAGTTCAACTCTGCCATTCCACCCTACCCATGTCCACATTGTGCTACTTTTCATGCTGGTCTTCATTATACCAAGCACCCTCTCATAATTCTCACTTCTACCTTAAAAGATTATGATGTCCCTTATGTTTTATGCATAGCTTTGTGTACTGTAACCATTGGGGTCCCAATTGGATGTATTTCTGAACACAGAAGAACCAAGGCAATAAAATGCCTCAATCCCCCTAGATGAATAGGTTAAAGGGGATTATATTCAACAGGAAAAAAAAACTTCTGCTGTCCTAACACCTCAGGTGTTCTGCAAATGTGCAAATCTATTTCAAATACAGCCAAATTTGTGCTCAAAAGTTAAGTATTGCTCCTTCCATTCCAAGCCCTGCCATTTTTCCAAAGCGTAGCTTTTGAACATAAATAAAGTATTAACATGTTCAGGAGAAAGAGTGTAGCAAATTGCAAGGTTGGGATTCTTCTGTTACCCCTTGTTAAAATGAAAAACATGAGGCATAAGCAGTAATTTCTGAAAACATGCAATTTTTTAAATTTCATGGTCCAAAGTTATAAAATTCCGTGAAGCACATGTGGGTTCAAAATGCTCATTTTACCTCTAGATGAATTTCTTTAGGGGTGTAGTTTCAAAAATAGTGTCACTTGTTGAAGTTTTGCTTGTTTTGTTGCCCCAGAAGCTCTGCCAGCATGACATTGCAGAGCCAAATGTGCGTAACAAAAGCAAAACAGTGCTCCTTCCCTTCCAATCCCTGCCACTCATCAACAGTAGTTTCTGGCCACATAAGGGGTATAATTCAGAGTAAAGTGGGTAACAAATTGTGCAATCCATTTTCTCCTCTTACTCCCTGTGAAATTTAAAAACTTTGCTATAAAGCAACATTTTTGTAATTTTTCATTTCACATTGTGGTAATTCCTTAATAAATTAAATGAGCATACAGCTAAAAGTTTTGAATAATTTTACAGGTATGGCTTTTAAATTGTTATCACTTTCATGTTTATCTATAGAAGCCCTTTAAAGTCACTTTGAGGCCGGCGTCACACTAGCGAGTTTTACGGACGTATGAGCGCATAAAATACGTCCGTAAAACACGCATTACACACGGCCCAATTATTCTCTATGCCCCTGCTCCTATCTGCCGTATTTTACTGATCCGTATTATACGGCTTTGTACAGCCGTAGAAAATCGCAGCATGCAGCGTTTGTCACCGTGTTGCACAAAAAAATCACCAATGAAAGTCCATGGAAGCCAGAAAAATACGGATTACACACGGACCAGCAGTGTGACTTGCGAGAAATACGCAGCGGTGTTAGAGAGAAAAGCTGGTAATTCAGTGCGGTGTACAGTAAAATCACACTGACAGCTTACAGTAGAATAGGTAGAATAAATGTGTACACATAGAATAGGTATATATATATATATGTCAGTAAGACACATATATGTATATATATATATATTATTATTTCATACAGCGCGAGATAGCTTTAAAGCCGGTAATTCAATTGCCGCCTTTTGCTATCTCCTTCCTAAACCCGACATGATATGAGACATGGTTTACATACAGTAAACCATCTCATATCCCCATTTTTTTTTGCATATTCCACACTACTAATGTTAGTATTGTTTATATGCAAAATTTGGCCGTTCTAGCTATTAAATTAAAGGGTTAAATGGCGGAAAAAATTGGCGTGGGCTCCCGCGCAATTTTCTCCGCCAGAGTAGTAAAGCCAGTGACTGAGGGCAGATATTAATAGCCTGGAGAGAGTCCATGGTTATTGGCCCCCCCCTGGCTAAAAACATCTGCCCCCAGCCACCCCAGAAAAGGCACATCTGTAAGATGCGCCTATTCTGGCACTTGGCCACTCTCTTCGCTTTCCCATGTAGCAGTGGGATATGGGGTAATGAAGGATTAATGTCACCTTGCTATTGTAAGGTGACATTAAGCCAAATTAATAATGGAGAGGCGTCAATTATGACACCTATCCATTATTAATCCAATAGTAGTAAAGGGTTAAAAAAACACAAACACATTATTAAAAAGTATTTTAATGAAATAAAAACAAAGGTTGTTGTAATATTTTATTCTACACTCAATCCATCTGAAGACCCTCGCTCCGTAACAAAGAAAAAATAATAAACCAACAATATCCATACCTTCCGAAGATCTGTAACGTCCCACGATGTAAATCCATCTGAAGGGGTTAAAATATTTTACAGCCAGGAGGTCTGCTAATGCAGCGGTGCTCGTGGCTGCAAAACCCCGGGGAATGAAGGTAAAGTAGGTCAATGACCTATATTTACCTTCATTTGCAGTGAGGCGCCCTCTGCTGGTTGTTCCTCGAGCATGGGAAATTTCCTAGAAAGCTCCCAGGCTCGAGTTCATATGAGGACAAAAAGCAGAGGGCGCCTCACCGCGAATGAAGGTAAATATAGGTCATTGACCTACTTTACCTCCATTCCCCGGGGTTTTGCAGCCACGAGCACCGCTGCATTAGCAGAGCTCCTGGCTGTAAAATATTTTAACCCCTTCAGATGGATTTACAGTAGCACCCACTTTCGCAAGATTCACAGCTTGTAAATGCTTTATGGAGCCATCCAAGAGTCTTTCAATTCCTGTTGAGGGATTTTCATCAACTTTTTCTTGGAAAATGTTTCCAGTTCTGATAGATTCCTGAGTTGTTTTGCATGCACTGCTATTTTGAAGTCTAGCCACAGATTTTCAATGATGTTCAGATAAGGGGGCTGTACAAGCTATTGTAAAACATTCAGATTGTGCCTTTTATGTCTATTATGGATTTTGACTTGTGTTTAGGATCATTATTCATTTGTAGATGCCATCTTTGCATGACTGATCCACCCCCATGCTTAATGTTTGGCAAGATGTTATTTCCCTGAAATTCTGTGCCCTTTTATCTCCGCACATATCTTTGATCAATGTGGCCTACTAGTTCTATTTTAACCTCATCGGTCCACAGGACTTGTTTCCAAAATACTTCAGGCTTGTTTAGATGTTCTTTTGCATACTTCTGATGCTGAATTTTATGGTGAGGATGCAGGAGAGATTTTTATCTGATGACTATTTCATGAATGCCATATTTGTATAGGTGTCTCTGAACACTTAAACAATGCACCACTAATCCTGAGTCTGCTAAATCATTCTAAAGGTCTTTTGCAGTCAAGCAGGGGTTCTGAATTGACTCTCTAGCAATCATGCAGGTAGCTCTCACTGAAAATTTGCTTGGTCTTTCAAACATTATCTTGACTTACACTGCTCCTGTACTGCCATTTCCTAATTAAGTTTCAAGCTGAGGAAAGGGCAACTTGAAAATGCTTTGCTATCTTCTTACAGCCTGCTCCGGCTTTGTGGGCCTCCACCATTTTCATTTTCAGAATCATAGGCAGCTGCTTAAAAGAACCCATGGCTGCTATTTTTTGGCACAAGGTTAGAAGAGACTGGGTTTTTATAAATCTGGGAAATTTGCATCATCTGGCCTTTCCTATCGATGATAGTGAACAAGATAGTACCTTTTTGTAATTTTTAAAATGTAAAAAATAACACTTGCATGAGCTCAGAGTCTTTTAAGTTTTCAAACTCCATCATCGGGTTCTCAACAACATCTTTATGTGACAGATATAATCAGTCTTGCCACCGTGTGACGATCACACAAGTGCACAGCCATTACAAGAGAGTGCTCTGATAATTATATTGCAACTGCAGATTTATATGAGATGGACCCCTACTAGGAGTGTTCTTCGTTTCTCCCCAACATTGTACAAACATTGCCAGTTTCAAGAACTTTTCTAAAGTACACTAAGGCAGTCATTACATCACAAATTGGTCCATTTAGGAATAAAATTCTCGACATTTTGATGCTTGAAACCTTATTTTTGTACATAATTACCTCTTAATTTTACAGACACTACCTTGCGCAAATCCATTAGATACTTTAAAGTATTTCTACAACACTTAAGGAAAAAATATCAAGGATACAACAAAGAGGGGCATTCTATCTAACTGAAGAAACATCCACTACCACTTAATAATTAAGTATTTGAAAAGAATATAAAATGAGACATGACCAGACTTCATAATTCTTGGATATGCCTACAGTAAGTACCACAATATTTTCATTGAACTGCTCCTAGACTGTGTATTGATCTGCTAGTTATGATGCTCTCTATGTTATATGAATGTTTTATTATTTAACTATAACAGGGCAAACTTTTTCAGCATGGGAACCGCTATTGTGAAGCTTGACACGTGAACATAGGAAGAGGGCTTTTTTACCTTTTGTGCTAATGTCAGCAAAACAAAACAATCTAATAGCTTAGCATAAGGCTATACTGGTCCATTGTTTTATTTTGGTAGATTGTGCTTTGCTGTATAGCCAAAATTGATGTAGCCTTTTGTATGTTTTACTTTACAAATATTTAGTCCAGAATTTAATGAGTTTGCTATTAAACTAGAAACTTCACTCTTAAAATTTCCCCACTTTCACAAAAATATACCAGTTAATTGCAACTTGACCCATTAAACATGGTTCAGAAGCAATACTCTAGAAAATATT
This sequence comes from Ranitomeya imitator, assembly GCF_032444005.1. NCBI lineage: Eukaryota > Metazoa > Chordata > Amphibia > Anura > Dendrobatidae > Ranitomeya > Ranitomeya imitator. Next base: position 701,173,767 of record NC_091283.1, read on the forward strand.
ACAATGCTGGCAAATATATACCATACGCTATACTATTTTGTCAATCAATGCAATTCACTGGAGGACTGTGTTTCTTGCAAGTCTTGAGCAAGTGAGAAGTCTTTGTATAATTGTAAGATCGCTGGAAGCCCAATCAGAGAGACTCCCATTGATGAGTAGAACATGTGTCACAAGACCTCTATTCCTACTCAATGTATAAAAACAGTCAAGAAATTAAAATCCATAGAACTGATGGAGATAGTAAAAACTATATTCTATGTAGCCCTGCACACTCGTGGGGCCCCAAGAGATCTTACATTACATTATCACCTATCCTGTAGATATGTTATAAATATTATGTGTGAGGAAACTCCTTTAAAACCAATATTGTGTATTCATTACTATTTTCTATGGGTCGGATTTACTGCACTTATTGTTCATAGATATTGTATATTATGCTACAATAAGCACATCATTTATGTTACTTGCATTCTATCATCTACAATATGTCTAACTTCCAGGTTTTCTTGACCAAAAAGATGTTATCTCAGAGATCTTTGCTACTTTTAATGGTGCTTGGTCAAGCATGTTCCCTTCCTCAGCCATTCAAATGGGCAAAACGTCAGGTACTTCCCAAAGATCCAATCTCTAAACCTATTCCAAAGCCTATTCAAGAGATGCCAAATGTCCCACTAGAAACACTAAATAAAAATGGACTGACAGGTTTGTGTGTTTTTTTTATATATTTCTTGCTATTTTTTCCCCACAGCGCATATATGACTATGAGGAGTTGAGATGATGAATACAAAAGTTGTTGTTTTTCATTAGCTTTCTATAGCTGAAAATGTGGCAAGTTAGTCAGAAAATTATTAAATAAGTTCTGTATTTAAGTAAATACTTCAGATGTATTGCAGATCATTCAGTTCAAATTGGTTCCTTTGTTCTGTTTGCGTGAACAGATTATGTATGACTGCTGATCAGTAGTGATGAGTATACTCGTTATTCAAGAGTACATGTGGTTGCCTGTTTGTTAGGGAATCCCCACATGTATTCATGCTGTCTAGCAGCCGCAAATCATGCAGCTATGGAGACAGAAACTAAATCTTCTAGCACATCCAAATACTCGGAGATCACTCGAGCATGCTCGGGAAATCTCGGGTAACGAGTATACTCGCTCATCACTACTAATCAGTAAAGGTTAATCGATCAGCGTTGGTTTAGTGCAGCGGGGTGGTTCGTGTAAATGAACTCTTACAGTGACATGAGCATTATGGTGTTGAAGAACTGTGCCATTATGCTGAGAAGGATAAGAGGAGTATGAATAAGGTAGTGGGTAAGCACCAAGGGTCAGAGTCCTGGAAGATCATATACAGTATGGCACCTTTAGAACCTATACTCTACTTTCACGATTATATTTCAGTGTGAATGAAGCTGAGTCATCTTGCTTTGTTCCTGCAGTGCTGTGGGGATCCCAAGGTTTCGGATAGCTTTGTAGCACTGACTAGTCAGGTTAAAATATTGTCACTGGAAGAAAAGAGTAAGCAGGTAAGAGAACATGTGACACTGGAGGCTAGGGCTAAAGGTGCCTTCAACTCTGCTCAAATTAAAAGTCCCACTGTGGTAAAAGGTGGGAATATCATCAGCCTTTAGGAAGGTTCAGATTCAGTAGATGTTTGGGGACTGTGAGTAGATGTTTGGAGACTGTGAGTAACTTCAGCCCTGTGTGGAGCAAAATAGGATTAGGTCTAATTGGGTGCAGCTGTAGCTGTGTCTGAAAGGGTTCAGCTGAGTTTTCGCATATTAGTTTATAGCAATAAGTTTGCCTTCCTGTGGCCAATAAAGTAGCATAGATTGTTGATACTGGGACATTTTTGGTATGCCATGGGTGGTAAGAAGGTTTGTTACTGAGGCTTGTTAGAGCAGAGTCAGTGATGTGGAGAGTAGCTGAAAAGTTGTTTCATTAAATTTATGAATATTTCTCAATTTATCAAAGTCAAAATGTGGTGGTGAGTGTAAAAAAGTAACATTGCCTAATTCAAAGGGGGAGTTCCACTGTATGAAGTGGAATACTATACTATACAATACTATATTGGCATTGTGTTCTAGCATGTCAAGAGTTCTGTACCACACAAAGTAACTGGCAGCCATTAATCATACTTGGGCTAACTTGAATATAACCATCAAGGTTATTGTACCTTTTTTCTGGCTCACTGCTGCGGCTCTCGGCCACTTCTTACATATTTTTTTGTGTTTTTCCTTTAAGGTCCACCAGAAATTCCAGGACTGAATCCTCTGCCAATTATCAATTCAAGGGATAGTCTACCTGTACCTATTGGAGAAACATCTGACCATGCTGCAACTGCTGGAGATAAACCTATCTTACCAAAATTAGGATTTACAGGTAAAATACCTCAAATTTGTCAGAGTTTGTGTACATAAGAAAACTTTCAGAAATGTGGAGTTCTACTTGCTCCAAGGCAGTACCGAACAATAATACAGTTTGGACAACAGACAGCATGTTTTGTCTATTGACAAATCCTCTTCTGATCTCAACTTTAGTTATATTCATATGAATACATTTGCATAGAAAAATGTTAGAGTATTACTGTATCTGTAAAATAGAATTGTATGTATAGTAACCTCCATATGCCTAATTTAGAGGGTCCTTTTAATTACAAAACTTCTGACATATCCCGGTTTTGATCAGTGGAAAAAAGGACACTTAATTACATTACATTAGTATTTTGAGTAATGTCCCCTTCAACCATTCTTAAAGAGTAGTAATATATATTGCATTTGTTCAACTCTTAAATTAGAACAAGGAAAGTCAATTATTTCCAGCAATAGTCTTGCTTGTCCTGATTGGGACCATCAAGCCAATAAAACTGGGCACTATAAGCCTCATTAATTTAATCCATTAGGGTTCATACCAATTAGCTAGGGACTAACCCTCTAATTAACCAATCCAAAGTGGAAGTTGTGCTGCGACAAGGACAATGTTCAAGTGTTCTGTACCACCCAACTATCATGCTAACTTGCATTACCAAAAGTGTATTAAACCTCAACATGCTGTACTTTTTGTTTCCTTTGTGAACTATAGCCATTTTTTCCTTGACAATGCAGACTCTGATGACTATGTGAAAAATGGTGAACAGAGCCATGCTGCTCCAGTGATGGAGCTGACAACAACTAATAAGTGATGGGTATAGGAGGCCCACTAATCTGATTTTTATGATCTATCTTAAAGATATTGAAGTTGTAGAACTTTTACTAGTCAAAAGTATTTGTGCATTAGAATTCACATTTCTTCCTTGTAGGTTCTCCTGAAATTCCAGGACTATTTAGGAATGTTATATTTGAAGCTATTGATTTTAGGGACTCTGGCAATTAATGAGAATTTAATCACAAGACCACCAATGTTCACTTCAGCCTTTTGGAAGGTCTGATCCAGTAGATCTTTGTGGGCTGTGGGTAACTACAGCCCTGTGTGGAGCAAGATAGGATTAGGTCTAATTGGGTGAAGCTGTAGCTGTGCCTGAGAGGGGTTGAGCTGAGTTTTAGCTTAAGAGACTAGTAATCAGTTTATAGCAAGAAATTTGCTGTCCTGTGGACAATAAAGTAACATAGCTTGTTGATTCTGGGACATTTTTGGTATGCCATGGGTGGTAAGAAGGTTTGTTACTGAGGCTTGTTAGAGCAGATTCGGTGATGTGGAGAGTAGCTGAAAAGTTGTTTCATTAAACTTATGAATATATATAAATTTATCAAAGTCGAAATGTAGTGGTAAGTGTAAAAGTAATGGGATCTCTGTAAAGTAACATTGCCTAATTCAAAGGGGGAGTTGCACTGTTTGAAGTACTATTGGCATTGTGTTCTAGCATGTCAAGAGTTCTGTACCCCACAAAGTGACTGGCAGCCATTTATCTTACTTGCGCTAATTTGAATATAACCATCAAGGTTATTGTACCTATTCTCTGGCTTACTGCTGCTGCTCTCGGCCACTTCTTACATACTCTTTTGTGATATTTCCTTTAAGGTTCACCAGAAATTCCAGGACTGAATCCTCTGCCAATTATCAATTCAAAGGACAGTCTACCTCTACCTAAGGGAGAAATATCTGACCACGCTGCAACTGTTGGAGATAAACCTATCTTACCAAAATTAGGAGTTCCAGGTAAAATACCTCACATTTGTCTGAGTTTGTAATTTGTCTGAGTTTTTATGTAAGAAAACTTTCAGAAATGTGGAGTTCTACTGGCGCCAAGGCAGTACAGAACAATAATACAGTTAGGGCAACAGACAGCATGTTTTGTCTAGTGCCAAATCCTCATCTGATCACAACTTTAGTTATATTCATATGAATACATTTGCATAGAAATCTGTTGGAGTATTACTGTATGTGTAATATAGAATAGTATGTATAGTAACCTCCATATGCCTAATTTAGAGAGTCTTTTTAATTACAAAGCTTCTGACATATCCCAGTCTTGATTAGTGGAAAAAGGGACACTCAATTACTACATTAAAAGGGGCTGTGGGAATATTTTGGGCAATGTCCCCTTCAACCATTCTTGAATAGTAGTGAAATATACTGTGTTTGTTCAACTCTTAAATTAGAAGGAAAGTCAATTATTTCCAGCATTAGTCTTGCTTGTCCTGATGTATGTGGAACCATCAAGCCAATAAAATGGGCACTATAAGCCTCATTTATGTAATCCATGAGGGTTTGTACTAATTAGCTAGTCATCACTCTTCCATTGGGTAGCTGATGACTACTAAGAGGGGACTAACCCTCTAATTAACCAATCCAAAGTGGAAGTTGTGCTTCGTAAAGGACAATGTTCAAGTGTTCTGTACCACCCATCATGCCAACTTGCATTACCAAGAGTGTATTAAACCTCAAAGTGTTGTACTTTTTGTTTTCTTTGCGAACTATAATCATTTGTTCCTTGAGTAGGCAGACTCTGAAGACTATGTAATAAATGGTGAACAGAGCCATGCTTCTCCAGCCACATGTACTGTTTCTGTCTAACTCTAACTTAGTTTCTGCATTAAGGCATATTATACACTACAGAGAGTTTATTGCTTGTTTTCATCCCTTAGAGAGAGCAAAGGATTGTCCTCTAGCTCTGGCAATTAAAGGGAATTTAATTGCAAAACCACCAAAACTCACTTCAGTATGAGCTTTCAGAACAGTAGTCCTGTCAGGTGTCCTATAATTCATTGTTGTTTTGTTCACATAGCTTTCTTATTTGCATACTTAACGGGGTTACCTCATACATATGTCTTATTGGGGCATATGGACAAATACTGCAAGTAATAAAAATTGGGTCTTAGTTCTCCCCTCTTCCTCTCGTCTTCCTCCACACCTTTTCCTACACTCTTTTCACCTGCATTTAGCATTGAGTTATGATTTGATGCTATTTTCTGTTTGGACCATCAATTCATAGTTGTAATTCTTTGGACCAGTTACCTCCTTTGGTAACATTTTACCTAACTATCCAATGGGGTCTATCAGGTGTCCTATCAGTTCATCATTTACAGGTTAGGACAATGCAGAAAGTCTGATTCCAGTGATGCGTCACGGAATTACCATAGCTGCTATTTATACTTTGAGTAATATCAGTATTTTATGAGCAGGAGATTATCACTCATGCCATGTAGTCTTCCTGCTCTGTTTAACCCACAACCACCATTGGGTTGCAGCTTGTGCCTATGTATAGTGGTCACAAAAAGATGCCAATGATTTGTGTCTATATTGTAATACAGAGCTCAGCATTCAGAGAACTGCTAGTTCTGCTAGATTTGTGATTTTATAAAAATTATTGCAAGCAGCACAATTAGGGACATAGATAGATAGGGGTTGAACAGGAGTGGAAAACTTGTTTAGCTGTATCCAAAGATGTCCTGACCGCTCCAGTGCTCACCCGCCTCTTAAAGGAAGTAGGCTATCCTTTCCATTTTGAGCTGGGGTCCCTACCTTAGAAAAACCCTAGTACTTCATACTAAGAAGTGACTGAAAGTTCTGCTGGAACAACGTCTTCTTAACAGGTGACAATAAGACTATCAATAAAAACTATAAGCAGCCTAAGGATGGTATTGTGTATTTTCTTTAGGTTACTGTTACTAGTGTTTGTGGTTGAGAAAACAATGGCCAGCAAAATGAGTGTGGTCATAAAATAGGTATGTCTTTCAAAGGGATGGCTTTAAAACGGGACTGGTTTCCTAGCAAATACAGGGAACCTCATCCCTATCTATTTCTATCTTCGAACATCTTTAACCCCGAAGCCTTTTTTCACCTTCCTGACTAGGCCAATTTTTACAATTCTGACCACTGTCGATTTATGAGGTCATAACTCTGGAACACTTCAATGAATCCCACTGATTCTGAGAATGTTTTCTAATAACATATCATACTTCATTATAGTGGTAAAATTTATTTGATATGACGCGTCTATTTATGGAAAAAATGGAAAATTGGTGACAATTTAAAAAATGTTGCAATTTTCAAACTTTTACAAAGTTTTAATTTTTATGCCCTTAAATCAGAGAGTTATGTCACACAAAATACCGTATATACTTGAGTATAAGCCGACCCGAGTATAAGCCGACCGCCCTAATTTTGCCACAAAAAACTGGGAAAGCTTATTGACTCGAGTATAAGCCTAGGGTAGGAAATGCAGCAGCTACCGGTGAATTTCAAAAATAAAAATAGATGCGCCATACCGTTCATTATGGCCCCATAGATGCTCCATATAAAGCTGTGCCACATATAATGCTCTGCACCATTCATTATGGCCCCATACTGTAGATGCTCCATATAAAGCTGTGCCATATATAATGCTCCATACTGTTCATTATTGCCCCATAGAAGCTCCCTATAAAGCTATGCCACATATAATGCTCTGCACCGTTCATTATGGCCCCATATAAAGCTGTGCCACATATAATGCTCCTTACTGTTCATTATTGCCCCATAGATGCTCCATATAAAGCTGTGCCACATATAATGCTCTATACCGTTCATTATGGCCCCATAGATGCTCCATATAAAGCTGTTCCCCATATATAATGCTCTGCAATGTTCATTATGGCCCCATAGATGCTCCATATAAAGCTGTGCCCCATATATAATGCTCTGCACCGTTCATTATGGCCCCATAGATGCTTCATATAAAGCTGTGCCCCATATATAATGCTCTACACCGTTCTATTGTGCGAAACGGCCGTCGTCCAAGCTCCAATACCGCACCCTCCTGCTTACCTGATGTCTTGACGGATGTATGTATTAATTCATTTTCTCCATTAAAGCTCACATTTCCACTGCTATATTGGGGTGAGTGCCGCATATTTTCTCTCTATTATTTATCTAGGTGTGTATTGAACACCTTGAACCCCAAGGTGCTTCACAGAAGGTTATAATGTTAAGCAGTCAAAATAAAAAAATCACATTTTTGCCTCAAAAATATAATTTAGCTCCAAATAGGACAAAATCGCCCAAAAATTGTTCTGCAATTTCTCCTGAGTTCACCGATTCCCCATATGTGGTTGAAAACTACTTTTGAGGCACAGTGGAAACCTCAGAAAGGAAGTAGCGCCTCATTACGGTGCAGATTTGGCTGCCCTGGTTTGAGGGTGACATGTTACATTGGCAGAGCCCCTGAGGTGCCAGAACAGCAGAACCCCCCTCTCAATGAATACATCTAGGGGTGTAGTGATTATATTAACTTCACAGGTGTGTCACCGAATTTTATACCATGGGGCAGTGGAGAAAAAATAATTTACATTTTTATCACCAAAATTGTGTTAGCTCCAAATTTTACATTTTCATCCTGAGAAAGCAGGAAATATAGCACCAAAATTTGTCCCACAATTTCTGCTGAATGTAGAAATACCACATATGTGGCTGTACTGTATTGCTTAGCCTTATGGAGAGACTCGGGAGGGATGGAGCGATATTTGCCTCCATGAGCACAGATTTTCCTAGAATAGTTTTGTGGACTCCATATACAGAGCCCCGAAGTGCTAGAAAAGCAGAATCCCCCCCCCCCCTCAAGTTTTGGAAATTATAACTCTCTGGGAATATATCTACAGGTGTAGTGATGATTTTGACTCCATGAGTGTTTTCCAGAAACAAGCAGCAGTAGATGTCGCTTAGCAGAAATTGAAAACTGCTGTTGTAGTGACCAGTAAGTTAGGCCCAGCCCGTTCATCTTGAGGTATGCACCCGTAAGTTAGGCAGTCTCTCATCTCTACAGGAATGGCAAACATGGGTGCTAAATGTGGTTTAGGCACACTGGGACGCAGGAGGGAGGGGTGGCATTTGAATTTGGGAGCAGAGAATTTGCTGACTTTTTTGGGGGGGCGAGGAGCCATTTCATTTTTCCAGAAACTTTGTGCTACCATTTACGTGGAAGCCCCTATATTTCAGCTTACAAATGACAGATCTGAGAGAGGGTTTGTTTATCAAGTTACATAGCATTTATCACATTTATCCGGAGCTCTACACTGAGCACTTACTTTGGGGTTTTCATCTAAATCTCCAAGTGATGTGACAGATGAAACCCCCATAGATCCATTCACCATAATGAGGCAGCAGAGTTACTCTGGACTCCGTCTGGTCTCTGTTCAGTGGTGTCCTTGTTTTCAGAAGTGCACAAAACTGTGATCGAAAGCACTTTTATGCAATCCTAAAAAGATGGGCACCGCTAGATCACAGGTTTTATGGCGTGCACAGTGCCTTCACGTGCCTCATTACTTGGAATGTTCTGCTAGAAGTTCCATGTGAATAACATATTTCAGAGACACAGAAACCCCGATGTAAGTACTCAGCACAGAGCACAGGATAAATGTGCGCCGATCCTTAGTGCGATCTTTTGGAGGCATAATGAAAAAATCAAAAGCATGTGTAGAATTGGTTTTATTCTTTTTAGGCTGTTCCTTTTGTGGTATAAGTGATTAGGCGACTTTATTCTTCGGGTCGGTGCAATACCAGACATATCGGATTTTTATGTTTGGCTTCTGTCACACTCTAAAAGAGGCTTTTTATTGTAAAAATTAGTTTTTACATCACCACATTTTGAGAGCTGTAATTTTTCCATATTTCGTCCGACATAGTCATGTTATGGCTTGTTTTTGCGGAACGAGCTGACGTTATTATTGGAACCATTTTTTGGGCACATGACATTTTTTAATTGCTTTCTATTCTGATTTTTTGGGAAACAGAATGAGCAAAAAACAACAATTCAGGAATTGCTTTTTTGTTTATACCATTATGCTTGTAGTAAAATTGGTAAGGCAGCTTTATGATTAAGGCGATATCCAGTTAATATTTTTTTATGTTTTGGCGCTTTTACACATAAAAAAATATTTTATAGAAAATAAAATTATTTTTGCATTGCTTTATTCTGAAAGCTATAACTTTTTATTTTTCTGCTGATGGAGCAGTATGATAGCTTGTTTTTTGCAGGACAAGATGACGTTTTCAGCGGTACCATTTTTATTTACATTCGTCTTTTTTATCGCGTTATATTGCACTTTTTGTTTGGCGTTGTGATGATAAAGCATTGTTTTTTGCCTTATTTTTTTTTAAGGTGTTTACTGAAGGGATTAACTAGTGGGACAGCTTTATAGAGCGGATCAATATAGACGCGGCAATACTAATTATGTGTACTTGTATTGTTTATTTTTTATTAATATAAATAAATGTATGTATTGGAAACATATTTGATTTTTTTTCTTTATTTGAGGATTTTTGAAAAAATATTTTAACACTTTTTCTTTTTTACTTTTTACATTGTCCCATCCTAAGGCATCACTGTGAGGGTTCATACTCACTTGCGAGAAAAATGGACGAGTGCAATCCAGTGTCGTTTGAAAAGCCATTAATTCATATGCAGCTACTGTAAAAATCACACTGACAGGTTATAATAGAAAAGATAGAATAGATATATACACATAGAATACATGTCAGTGAGACAAACATATATATATACTGTATATAACATATATATATATATAAATACATATATATATATATATATATATATATATATATATATGTATATATATATATATATATATATATATTACATAGATATAGAGAGATAGATAGAAGAAAAGCCGGTAACTCATTTGCCGGCTTTTGTAAAATCACTTCAGGAGCCGACAGGATAGGAGACTTAATAATAATAATAATCTTTATTTTTATATAGCGCTAACATATTCCGCAGCGCTTTACAGTTTTTGCACACATTATCATCACTGTCCCCGATGGGGCTCACAATCTAAATTCCCTATCAGTATGTCTTTGGAATGTGGGAGGAAACCGGAGTGCCCGGAGGAAACCCACGCAAACACGGAGAGAACATACAAACTCTTTGCAGATGTTGTCCTTGGTGGGATACGAACCCAGGACTCCAGCGCTGCAAGGCTGCAGTGCTAACCACTAAGCCACCGTGCCGCCCTACTTATACTGTATATACAGTTGTGCTGAAAAGTTTGCATACCCCAGCAGAATTTTTGTTTTCTTGGTCTTTTTTCAGAGAATATGAATGATAACACCAAAACTTTTTCTCCACTCATGATTAGTGGTTGGGTGAAGCCAGCCATATATTGTCAATCTACTGTGATTTTTCTTTTTAAATCATAATGATATCCCAAAACATCAAAATGACCCTGATCAAAAGTTCACATACCCCATTCTTTAATGTCATGTATTGCTCCCTCTAACATCAATGACAGCTTGAAGTTTTTTTGTGGTAGTTGTGGATGAGGTTTACTTTCTCAGATGGTAAAGCTGCCCACTCTTATTGGCAAAATGCATCCAGTTCCTGTAAATTCATGGGCTGTCTAGCATGCTTGAGATCTCCCCAGATTGGCTAAATGATATTGAGATCATGAGACGGCCACACCAGAACCTTCACTTTCTTCTGCTGTAGCCAATTACAGGTCGACTTGGCTTTGTGTTTTGGAATGTCCAAGTACGTCCCATGCTCAGCTTCCTGGCTGATGATTGCAAATTTGACTCTAGTATTTGCTGGTAATGTGCTGCATTGATCTTTCCTTCAACTTTGACCAAGTTTCCTGTGCCTTTGTAGCTCACACATCCCCTAAACATCAGCATTCCCTCTCAGTGCTTTACAGTAGAAATGGTGTTCCTTTCATCATAGGCCTTGTTAACCTCTCTCCAAATGTAACGTTTATGGTTGTGGCCAAAAAGTTCAATTTTGGTCTCATCACTCCAAATTACTTTGTTCCCAAAGTTTTGAGGCTTGGTTCTATGCTGTTTTGTGTATTGTAGGTGAGATATTTTGTGGCATTTGCGCAATAATTGCTTTCTTCTGGCGACTCAACCATGCAGCCCATTTTTCCTCAAGTGCCTCCTAAGGCCGGCGTCACACTAGCGAGTTTTGCGGACATATGAGAGGTGCAGAAAACACGAATTGCACACGGTACAATGATTCTCTATGGCCCAGCTTCTATCTGCCGTATTTTACGTATCCGTATTATATGGTCTTGTACGGCAGTAGAAAATCGCAGCATGCTGCGTTTGTCAGTGTATTGCGCAAAAAATCCGCCAATAAAAGTCAATGGGGGGCGAGAAAAATACGGATTACACACGAACCAACAGTGTGACTTGCGAGAAATACGCAGCGGTGTTCTATAGAAAAGCCGGCAATTCAGTGCGGTGTACAGTAAAATCACACTGACAGGTTAGAATAGAATAGCTAAAATAAATGTCTACACATAGTATAGGGGTATATATATATTATATATATTTGTTTGTCAGTGAGACATATATATATATTCGTAATAGTATAGGGAGCAGAACGGCACTAGAGCAGAATGTTTCCAAGCATGCAGGACTGTTAATGGACAGCTGTGTATTCAGGTGTCACAATCGTAAAGGGTAATGGTGCTCTGCATGAATGTCCAGAGAGTAATCGGTATGCAGTAAAAGAGAAGAAACTAATGCGGCACTCACCCCGAATTTGCTGTGAAGATTGTGATCTTTAATGGAGAAAGATGAAAATTTTCATCTTTCTCCATTAAAGATCACAATCTTCACAGCAAATTCGGGGTGAGTGCCGCATTAGTTTCTTCTCTTTTACTGCATATACAGTGGGGCAAAAAGTATTTAGTCAGTCAGCAATAGTGCAAGTTCCACCACTTAAAAAGATGAGAGGCGTCTGTAATTTACATCATAGGTAGACCTCAACTATGGGAGACAAACTGAGAAAAAAAAATCCAGAAAATCACATTGTCTGTTTTTTTATCATTTTTTTTTGCATATTATGGTGGAAAATAAGTATTTGGTCAGAAACAAACAATCAAGATTTCTGGCTCTCACAGACCTGTAACTTCTTTAAGAGTCTCCTCTTTCCTCCACTCATTACCTGTAGTAATGGCACCAGTTTAAACTTGTTATCAGTATAAAAAGACACCTGTGCACACCCTCAAACAGTCTGACTCCAAACTCCACTATGGTGAAGACCAAAGAGCTGTCAAAGGACACCAGAAACAAAATTGTAGCCCTGCACCAGGCTGGGAAGACTGAATCTGCAATAGCCAACCAGCTTGGAGTGAAGAAATCAGCAGTGGGAGCAATAATTAGAAAATGGAAGACATACAAGACCACTGATAATCTCCCTCGATCTGGGGCTCCACGCAAAATCCCACCCCGTGGGGTCAGAATGATCACAAGAACGGTGAGCAAAAATCCCAGAACCATGCGGGGGGACCTAGTGAATGAACTGCAGAGAGCTGGGACCAATGTAACAAGGCGTACCATAAGTAACACACTACGCCACCATGGACTCAGATCCTGCAGTGCCAGACGTGTCCCACTGCTTAAGCCAGTACATGTCCGGGCCCGTCTGAAGTTTGCTAGAGAGCATTTGGACGATCCAGAAGAGTTTTGGGAGAATGTCCTATGGTCTGATGAAACCAAACTGGAACTGTTTGGTAGAAACACAACTTGTCGTGTTTGGAGGAAAAAGAATACTGAGTTGCATCCATCAAACACCATACCTACTGTAAAGCATGGTGGTGGAAACATCATGCTTTGGGGCTGTTTCTCTGCAAAGGGGTCAGGACGACTGATCCGGGTACATGAAAGAATGAATGGGGCCATGTATCGTGAGATTTTGAGTGCAAACCTCCTTCCATCAGCAAGGGCATTGAAGATGAAACGTGGCTGGGTCTTTCAACATGACAATGATCCAAAGCACACCGCCAGGGCAACGAAGGAGTGGCTTCGTAAGAAGCATTTCAAGGTCCTGGAGTGGCCTAGCCAGTCTCCAGATCTCAACCCTATAGAAAACCTTTGGAGGGAGTTGAAAGTCCGTGTTGCCAAGCGAAAAGCCAAAAACATCACTGCTCTAGAGGAGATCTGCATGGAGGAATGGGCCAACATACCAACAACAGTGTGTGGCAACCTTGTGAAGACTTACAGAAAACGTTTGACCTCTGTCATTGCCAACAAAGGATATATTACAAAGTATTGAGATGAAATTTTGTTTCTGACCAAATACTTATTTTCCACCATAATATGGAAATAAAATGATAAAAAAACAGACAATGTGATTTTCTGGATTTTTTTTTCTCAGTTTATCTCCCATAGTTGAGGTCTACCTATGATGTAAATTACAGACGCCTCTCATCTTTTTAAGTGGTGGAACTTGCACTATTGCTGACTGACTAAATACTTTTTTGCCCCACTGTATATATATATATATATATATATATATATATATATAAATTTCATACAGCGCTAGATAGCAGAAAAGCCAGTAATTCAATTGACGGCTTTTGCTATCTCATTCTCAAACCCGACATGATATGAGACATGGTTTACATACAGTAAACCATTTCATATCCCTTATTTTTTACATATTTCTCATTAGTAATGTTACAAGTGTATGTGTGTAAAATTTGGGGGATCTAGCTGTTAAAACAAAGGGTTAAATCACGGAAAAAATTGGCGTGGGCTCCCGCGCAATTTTCTCCACCAGAGTGCGAAAGCCAGTGACTGAGGGCAGATATTAATAGCCCAGAGAGGGACCATGGTTATAGGACCCCCTGGCTAAAAACATCTGCCCCCAGCCACCCCAGAAAAGGCACATCTGGAAGATGCGCCTATTCTGGCACTTAGCCTCTCTCTTCCCATTCCCGTGTAGCCGTGGGATATGGGGTAATAAAGGGTTAATATCACCTTGCTATTGTAAGGTGACATTAAGCCAGGTTAATAATGGAGAGGCGTCAAAAAGACACCTATCCGTTATTAATCCAATAGTAGTAAATAAATAATAAAACACACACATTAGGAAAAAAGTATTTTAATGAAATAAAGGCACATGGCGTTGTAATAGTTTATTATACTCTCAAACCAATTGAAGACCCTTGTCACCTGAAACAAAGTTAAAATAAAAAAACAACAATATCCCATACCTTCCATCGTTCAGTCTTGTCCCATGCTGTAAATCCATCTGAAGGGGTTAACTAATTTTACAAGCAGAAGCCTGCTAAAGCAGCCGCCCATGCTTGTAAAAACCTGGGGAATGAATGGGAAGCAGGGGAACGTAGCTACCTAGACTTGCCGTGCTGCGCCCCCTGCTGGCATAACCTCAGATGAACTCGAGCGTGAGAAAATATTCATAAAAATTCCCACGCTCGAGTTCATCTTCCAGATGTGCCTTTTCTGTGGTGGCTGGGGGCAGATGTTTTTAGCCAGGGGGGTCCTATGACCATGGTCCCTATCTGGGCTATTAATATCTGCCCTCAGTCACTGGCTTTCCAACTCTGGCAGAGGAAATTGCGCGGGAGCCCACGCCAATTTTTTCCGTGATTTAACCCTTTATTTTATCAGCTAGATCCCCTAAATAAATTTTACACACATACACTTGTAACATTACTAATGAGGAATATGTAGAAAAATAAGGGATATGTCTCATATCATGTCGGGTTTGGGAAAGAGATATCAAAAGCTGGCAATTGAATTACCGGCTTTTCTGCTATCTAGCGCTGTGTGAAATATACATATATACATATATGTGTCTCACTGATATATATATATATATTTATATATATATATATTTAGACTGTATATATGTTTAAATGAATATTTGAGCCCATGGATCCATTGTATGGCCGTTTTGCAAGCCTGCGAGAAAATCTCGCTGTAAGAATACTATACGGATTACATATGGAGGATTACATATGGAGGATGACATGCGCAAAATACGCTGCCACACCCTGCCTACAGATGACATACGGATCACTATTTTGGGAACATTTCTGCGTATTACGGCTGTAAAAAAAACCGGGCCGTATTTTCATATGCCTAGTGTGACGCCGGCCTTATTGTGCATCTTGAAGCAGCCACACCGCTAGTTTTCAGAGAGTCCTGTATTTCAGCTGATGTTATTTGTGGGTTTTTCTGTGCATCCCAAAACAAATTTCCTGGCAGTTGTGGGCAACATTTTTGTTGGTTTACCTGACCGTGGTTTTGTTTTTACAGAGTCCTTGATTTTCCATTTGTTAATCAGTTGAACACTGCTGACTGATTATCAATTCATTGGATATTTTTTTGTATACCATTCCTGTTTTATACAGTTCAACTACCTTCTCCCCTAGATCGGTTGACAATTCTTTTGCTTTCCCCATGTCTCACAATCCAGAAACATCAGTGGCTGGATGAAAGATGCAAGAGTCTGTCTGGATCCCAGAAACTCACTCAGCTTTTATGCACATACACTGATTACATGCAAGCAGGTCACAGGTGAGGATGTTAGTGACCATTCAAACCTATTTGTGTCAACTTCTGTGCATGTCATCAGGCCAAAATCACCAGGGTATGTGAACTTTTGATCAGGATCATTTGGATGTTTTGGGTTGTCATTATGATTTAAGAATAGAAAACATGGCATTTTGACAATAAATTGCTTCTCCCAACCACTAACCATGAGTGGCGAAAAGTTATGGTGTTATCATTCATATTCTGTGAAAAAAGGCAAAGAGATCACAAATTCTGCTGGGGTATTATTATTATTATTATTTATTATTATAGCGCCATTTATTCCATGGCGCTTTACATGTAAGGAGGGGTATACATAATAAAACAAGTACAATAATCTTTAACAATACAAGTCACAACTGGTACAGGAGGAGAGATGACCCTGCCCGCGAGGGCTCACAATCTACAAGGGATGGGTGAGGATACAGTAGGTGAGGGTAGAGCTGGCCGTGCAGCGGTTTGGTCAATCGGTGGTTACTGCAGGTTGTAGGCTTGTCGGAAGAGGTGGGTCTTCAGGTTCTTTTGAAGGTTTCGATAGTAGGCGAGAGTCTGATATGTTGTGGTAGAGAATTCCAGAGTAGGGGGGATGCACGAGAGAAATCTTGTATGCGATTGTGCGAAGAGGAGATAATAGGGGAACAGAGAAGGAGATCTTGTGAGGATCAGAGGTTGCGTGCAGGAAAGTACCGGGAGACGAGGTCACAGATGTATGGAGGAGACAGGTTGTGGATGGCTTTGTATGTCATGGTTAGGCTTTTGTACTGGAGTCTCTGGGTGATGGGGAGCCAGTGCAGGGATTGACAGAGGGGAGAGGCCGGGGAATAGCTGGAGGACAGGTGGATTAGTCGGGCAGCAGAGTTTAGAATAGATTGGAGGGGTGCAAGAGTGTTAGAGGGGAGGCCACAGAGCAGGAGGTTACAGTAGTCAAGGCGGGAGATGATGAGGGCATGGACTAGGGTCTTTGCAGATTCTTGGTTTAGGAATGTGCGGATCCGTGAAATATTTTTGAGTTGGAGGCGGCAGGAAGTGGAAAGGGTTTGGATATGTGGTTTAAAGGAGAGATCAGTGTCAAGGATTACCCCAAGACAGCGGGCTTGTGGGACTGGGGAGAGCGGGCAGTCGTTTACTGTAATGGATAGGTTCGTTGGGGAGGTCGTGTGAGATGGGGGAAAGATGATGAATTCTGTTTTGTCCATGTTAAGTTTTAGAAATCTAGTGGAGAAGAAGGATGAAATAGCAGACAGACATTGAGGGATTCTGGTTAGTAGGGAGGTGATATCTGGTCCAGAGATGTAGATCTGTGTGTCATCAGCGTAGAGATGATACTGAAAGCCGTGAGATTCTATGAGCTGTCCCAGGCCAAAGGTGTAAATGGAGAAGAGCAGGGGTCCTAGAACTGAACCTTGCGGGACTCCGACAGATAGGGGGCGAGGTGAGGAGGTGGTGTGTGAGTGGGAGACGCTGAATGTACGGTCAGTTAGGTATGATGAGATCCAGGATAGGGCCAATTCTGTGATTCCAAGGGATGAGAGGGTCTGCAGCAGCAGGGAATGGTCCACTGTGTCAAAGGCAGAGGACAGGTCCAGGAGGAGGAGGATAGAGTAGTGTCGCTTGCTCTTGGCGGTTAATAGGTCATTGGTGACCTTAGTTAGGGCAGTTTCAGTGGAGTGGTGTGACCGGAAGCCTGATTGAAAGCGGTCGAAGAAGGAGCAGGAAGATAGATGGGAGGACAGTTCAAGATGGACATGTTGTTCCAGTAGTTTTGAGGCAAAGGGGAGAAGTGATATAGGGCGATAGCTAGATACAGAGGATGGGTCAAAAGAGGGTTTTTTGAGGATAGGTGTGATTGAGGCATGTTTAAAGCTTGAGGGGAAAATGCCAGTTGTTAGTGAGAGGTTGAAGAGATGGGTTAGGGTTGGGATGAAGACTGTGGTGAGGTTTGGGATGAAGTGGGATGGGAGTGGGTCAAGTGCACAGGTGGTGAGATGCGATCTTGAGAGTAGAGTGGAGAGTCCGTCTTCTGTAATGGTGGAGAAGTTGGTTTTGGAGGTGGAGGGCTGGGTAGTTGGGAGGAAGGGTTCTGGGGGTCTGTTTAGTAAAACTGTCTCTGATGTTTCAATTTTCTGCTTGAAAAATGAGGCAAAGTCTTCAGCTGAGATGAGTGGGGAGGGAGGAGGTGCTGGGGGACGGAGGAGAGAGTTGAAGGTGTTGAATAACTGTTTGGGGTTGTGAGACAGGGAGGATATGAGAGATGAGAAGTAGGTTTGTTTTGCTGTGGCGAGCGTAGTTTTGAAAGTAGTGAGGGACTGTTTGAATGCGATGAAGTGCTCGTTGGAGTGGGATCTTTTCCATCTGCGCTCAGCAGCTCTGGAAGCTCGCCTCAGTTCTTTGGTCATGCTGGTGTGCCAGGGTTGTCTGTTGATTTTGCGAGCTTTGGTATGTGTGAGAGGGGCAAGAGATTCCAAAGCTGCAGCTATTGTGGTGTTATATAGAGCGGCAGCATCATCCACATTGTGTAGGGAGCTTATGTCTGTGAGAGGGAGGAGGGATTCAGAGAGTGAGTGAAGATCAAGGTGTTTAAGATTTCTGCGAGGGTGTGAGAGTTTGTGGGGTGGGGGTTGTAGACAAGGAGTGGAAAGGGAAGAGAATGTAAGTAGGTTGTGGTCAGAAAGAGGAAGAGGTGAGTTTGAGAGGTTAGATAGGGAGCAGAGGCGGGTGAAAATGAGGTCCAGTGTGTGACCATCTTTGTGGGTGGCTGTAGAAGACCATTGAGTGAGGCCAAAGGAGGAAGTGAGAGATATAAGTTTAGTGGCAACTGAGAGGGAAGTGTCAATGGGGATGTTGAAGTCGCCCATGATGATAGTGGGGATGTCAGTGGCGAGGAAATGGAGTAGCCAGGTGGTGAAGTGGTCAAAGAAGGTGGTGGCTGGCCCTGGGGGACGGTAGATGACAGCCAGTTGGAGGTTGGAGGGGGAGTAGATGCGCACAGAGTGCACCTCAAAGGAAGGGAGGGTAACAGAGGGTGGCAGTGGGATTGGGGTGAAGGAGCAGTTATCTGACAGGAGAAAACCAACTCCTCCGCCATGCTTGCTGCTGGGGCGGGGTGTGTGAGAAAGGAGGAAGCCACCGTAAGAGAGTGCCGCAGGGGAGGCTGTGTCAGAAGGGGTGAGCCAGGTTTCAGTGATGCCGAGGAAGGAGAGTTTGTTATTGATAAAGAGGTCATGGATAAATGAAAGTTTATTGCAGACAGAGCGTGCGTTCCATAGTGCTCCAGATAGGGAAATTGGGGGAGTGGGGGCTGGATGAATGGGTATGAGGTTACTGTATATACGGTATGTAAACTTTTGAACACAACTGTATATATATATTTTGAAGAATATTTGGTTTTAAAAGGATGTGTACAGTTGTGTATTACAATGTTATTTTATCATGAGCTCTTAAATACAGGGAACTGCTGTATGTAAAAGCTCATGTTAAAATGGCATTGAAATCAGATAGCAATCGCATTGTGTAATGACCCTGCTGGCATCACTGCATGGCCTCCCATTCCCCACCTGCTTTTCACTCAAACTCACTTTTCTGGTCCATGCTCATGGTCCATGAGTTCTCTCTGCTGCCAGCTCCATGCTGTGTGCCTCTTGTCGGCTTCTTGCTCTGTGCATGCTCTGTCTGTGTGCATAGGGGGGCGGCGCCCGCAGTTCATGTGTCTTATTGAGTCTGTGTGCACCTTGCTAAAGTGTCCCCGGCCAATTGCCATGAGGCTTCCTGTATTTAAGACTTCCCCATTTTGCCTGTGCAACTTACTCCCTCAGTCAGTTTTTAGCTGCTGAGGTGCCAGGCCCTGTGTCTTTGATTCTTCTGTCCGCTACTCAGTGGGGCATTGTACCCTGGTCTGTGTCCTGTGTTTGCCACCCAGTGGGGTGTAGTACCCTGGCCTGTGTCCTTGCGTAGCCACCCAGTGGGGCTTCTTACCCTGGCCTGTGTCTGCCACCCAGTCGCCACCCGTTCCTGACTCTGTCTTAGACTAGCCCTGTTCCTGTGTCTGTTTATGTCCCTGTCTTGGTTTGCTTTCTCTGCTGTGCATACTCCTTGCTTTGCTCTGCTCTCGGCTCTGCACTCTGTGTCTTGCTTTGCTCTGCTCTCAGCTTTGCACTCTGTATCTTGACTTGCGACCTTGATCTGCACTCTGAGGTTTTGCTCTTGGCTCGGCACTCTGTGTCTTGCTCTGCACTCACCTCTGCACTCTGACTTTGCTCAGCTCTCAGATCTGCACTCTGTGGCTTTGCTCTCTGCTCTGCTCTCTGTAGCTTTGCTCTGCACTCAGCTCTGTACTCTGACTTTGCTCTGCTCTGCTCTCAGCTCTGCACTCTGTGGCTTTGCTCTGCGGCTCCGCTCAGCTCTCGCACTGCGGCTCCGCTCCTTGTGGTCCTTCCCTGCTCCGCCTCCTGCACCTCTGCTTTTGGCTCTTCCTCCTGCGTCTCTGCTCTTGGCTCCACCTGCTGCTCTTGACTCTGGCTCTTGTGTTTCTGCACTTGACTCCGCCTCCTGATCTTGGCTCCACCTCCTGCATTTGTGTACTTGACGCTGCCTCCTGCTCTTGGCTCCGCCTCCTGCGTTTCTGTTCCTGGCTCTAGCTCCTGTGCTTCTGCTTTGCAGGCTTTCCTTACCTGTTCATAAGTCCTCCTGTCTGAACAGGTTCCTACCTGTTTTCATATATCTGTCTGCATACCGGTCCTGCATACCGGTCCCTACTGGTTTTTCCAGTGTACCAGCTTTGTCCGCCTGTCCTGGCAGAGCGCCAGCCGTACCTGCCTGCCAGAGAGCCAGCCGTGCCCGCCTGCCTGTCAGTGTCAGCTGTACCCGCCTGTCTGCCAGAGTGCCAGCTGTGCCCACTTGCCTGTCTATGTTCTGCTCCCTGGTGGGTTCAGCAGCCACAGCCAGACACCACCCTGGAGTGGTATCTGGTAGCTTCCTGCCGCACAAGTCTGACCTGACCATCAGAGGCTCTAGCGAATACCAAGGAAGCTACTTAGTTACGCCCCTTCCAGGGTAGTCTGGTCTGTGGCACAGTGGTGCCACACCCACACACGCCCGTGCCAACCAGTCTGGGCGTGAGTGTGACACATTGTACTTGCATGACACTCGCATGACACTTGCAAAGCACTTGTCCGTTTTTTCGGTCCGAAAATGGAACTTTTTTTTTTCTCTCAGATGGGTATGAGTCCTAACACATCAGATCGCTGATCTGATGTTCTGCAATGCATATGCACTGGAGAACATCAGAGCAGCGACTGTCAGACAGGGAAGGAGGCATATCAGGTCCTGGTCTCTGCAGGCACTGGGAAGCCATCTTCCCTGCAGGACTCGGAAGGACCCCACGGCCATCTTGAGTCCGAAGCCACCTTCCCTGCAGGACTCGGAAGGACCCCACAGCCATCTTGGGTCTGGGGCTCTCCAAGGTCGTTGTACTGATGGAAGAGAGCAGAGAACTCATTCCCTACACGATGCTCATCTATACCGCAGTCACTACTGATAGCAGCATCAGATGGGTTAAATGCCTGCAATCAGTGCTAGCACCGATCGTGGGCGTTGCTGCAGAGTGTCAGCTCTCACAACAAGCTGACACCAGCATGCAATCCCAGCGGCGCTCAGTGTTAGGCCACGCCATTGTGCCGCCGTACATGTACAGCTCCTTGTGGGAACGCAGCTATTGCAGAGCAGTACATTTTCAGTGCATGTTGGGAAGGGGTTAATATCTAACACTCTTAAATTTCTATGCCGCAATTCATTCCATACTTGTCACACTGACAGCAGACGGACACACGGATGACAGGACACAGATGTCACATACATATATACGGATGGCACACGGACATGGTACTGTTTTTTCCTGTACAGGAATCACCAGGACATGTGAAGGAGGCCTTAGCTTAATTGCCAATGCTCACTTGCCCAAAGCAAGCGCTACCTTAACTGATTTGTGTTTGCGCACCAACACTCCTGGAGCCCAGTGGTGCGCACAATGTGCATACTTACATGGCTTTCTTCCTTGCTTCTGCCAGCAGCAGATACTTCATGACCGGGGTATGCAGTAAGTAGCTACTCTATATTAAGCATTCTCTCAAATCAAAGTCTTTAACATAGAAGTATTCTTGTTTTAGATGTAATATTTCTTCCTTTTAGGTATACCTGATGTTCCACAATTAAATCCACTGCCCATTATTAATGCAAAAGACAGTCTGCTTTTCCCTAATGGTGATCCTGCAATTATTGGAAATATCCCCATTGTGCCAGAATTAGGAGTTCCAGGTAGATAATATACTTTATTATTATGTAAATGTGTCTAGATAAACTTGTCTTTTTTGTTGAGAAAAAAAGTAGCAAAACCCCCCTAAAAGTTTTGGTTTTGAAAAGTTTTGATATTTTTACAGGACAATAAACAATATTTAAGTTAAAAAAACCATTTGTTCATTCTTCATCTAAATAAGTGTAATAAAAAGTGATCAAATAGTATTCATATTCAGCACAAATTAGTACCAATCAAAACTATGGTACATCTTGTTTTGCAAAAATTAAGAGATGCAAACCTACAGAATTTGTCCCTAGACACTGAGACAAGGTTAAACCAAGTATTCTGTTGTAATCAAATATATAGTACCATTAATAAACCTATGCAGAAAGCCTACACAGACAATAAATAATTCAGACATAACTTTATTTTTAACATATAAGAGCATTTAAAGCAGTGCATACTGTTAGAGGGTAGTGACTGAACTTAAATAGGTGAAAGGTGAAGTTTGCCCAGCAACCGACTGCTGAGGCAGATAGAAAATAGAGACAGTTGGTGATTGGTCCAGCCCAAAGTGAGAGGGGTAAAGGCCAGTAAAAGTCAATGACTTCCTGGTTTAGTCAGTTATTGAAGGAGTTAATTGGTGACAGTTGTAGAGTGAGTTCAAGGTGCAGTGGGCTGAAGCATGTTGTGGGCAAAGATGTTCTGGTGGTATGAGGTCACACAAAATTCCCCCCATGGACATTCCTGCAACTTCTGGAGTCTAAGGCCTCTTTCACACTTCTGTCTTTCAGCTCTCGTCACAATCCATCAATTTTTGAGAATGCAGGATCCTGCAAAAAAAATTTGCAGGATCCTGCATTTTCTTATAGACTTGTATTAGCGACCGATTGTGATGGACAGCCATCCGTTTCATCCGTCGTGCACTGGATCCTGTGTAAAAAAAAGTCCGTCGGGCAGAGAAAACGTTCAGAGGAATGTTGTTTCTGCACGTCGGAAAATCGGTCAGCGATGCATCCTGCGCTGCCCGTCACTGGCTATAATAGTAGCCTATGGGCGCAGGATGCGTCGCCGACTGTGAAAAGCAGGAATCCAGCGACGGGTCCGGTCTATTCAAACTGAGCATGCGTGGAAGAATTTCCCATCTGGGAAATTCTCTCTCGCTCACTCTCTTTCTCGTTTTACTATTGATGCTGCCTATGCAGCATCAATAATAACAAGATATAATGTTAAAAATTTTCAAAAATCGCAATATTCTCACCTACCGACGTCCCGTGCAGCGTCACCGATGCTCCCGGCAGCTAGCGTTCCTAGTAATACATTATATCATGAGACTGCGCCTTCTCGTGAGATTTCACAATGTATTACTAGTAGTGTTGAGCATTCCGATACCGCAAGTATCGGGTATCGGCCGATACTTGCGGTATCGGAATTCCGATACCGAGATCCGATATTTTTGTGATATCGGGTATCGGTATCGGAAGTGTAAAATAAAGAATTAAAATAAAAAATATTGTTATATTCACCTCTCCGGCGGCCCCTGGACATCAGCGGGAGGATCCGGCGTCCGGCACGGCTTCTTTCTTCAAAATGCGCGCCTTTAGGACCTGTGGTATGACGTCCCGGCTTCTGATTGGTCGCGTGCCGCCCATGTGACCGCCACGCGACCAATCAGAAGCCGCGACGTCATTCCTCAGCTAAAGTCCTAGAATGAGCGCCTTCTAGGACCTGAGGAATGACGTCGCGGCTTCTGATTGGTCGCGTGGCGGTCACATGGGCGGCACGCGACCAATCAGAAGCCGGGACGTCATTCCACAGGTCCTAAAGGCGCGCATTTTGAAGAAAGAAGCCGTGCCGGACGCCGGATCCTCCCGCTGATGTCCAGGGGCCGCCGGAGAGGTGAATATAACAATATTTTTTATTTTAATTCTTTATTTTACACTTTAATATGGATCCCAGGGCCTGAAGGAGAGTTTCCTCTCCTTCAGACCCTGGGATCCATGAGGATACATTCCGATACTTGATGTCCCATTGACTTGTATTGGTATCGGATATCGGTATCGGCGATATCCGATATTTTTCGGGTATCGGCCGATACTATCCGATACCGATACTTTCAAGTATCGGACGGTATCGCTCAACACTAATTACTAGGAACACTAGCTGCTAGAGGAGCATCGGTGACGCTGCACATGTTTTCCACAATCTGCACAGGACCCGTCATTTCAACATCTTGACGGATCCTGTGCAGATTTGGAAGACGGAAGTGTGAAGGAAGCCTAAGGTTCAAGTGCCTGAGCCATACCTTTGACATATATGTACAACTTGGTGCACAAAGTGGTTAAAGAGGAACGGTTAGCTACCTTTTGCATACTATTTTGTGTTTTATTCCTTCAGGTTCACCTGAAATTCCAGGACTGAATCCTCTGCCCATTACTAATGAAAAAACCTGTATACAGCTGCCTAAAGAAGATTTGTCTGTTAAGGATAAAGCAGAAATAGCAGGTATGGTTTTCATGTAGAACGTCAATTGTACGGGAGTAAAATGTTGATAAATGTAGAGTAATGTATCTAAGACGGAGTAACCCTACTTACACTGGCGTAGCTAGAGCTTTTGCCGCCCGGGGCTGTTCCCGAGTTTGGCGCCCCCTGGCTCAATACACACAAAGTAGACTCTGTATTTTCACTAAAACCTTATGTATCAACTACTACATCACAGTTTACATGATTTGAACGGATGTCTGAATGAGCCCTAAGTTCTAAATAAAAAATAAAGTCCTATGTTCCTAAAGCCTCATAGGGAGGTCATTATGAGGGGACTTTTCATAGTTACTTTTCCCAGCGGCTGTGTTGCTGTTATTTGCCCTAAGGTTACTAAGGTGTCACAAGCGGTTTGATACATGGGCAGACCATTTTCCCAGCTAATCACGTCCGAGAGCAGCATAAAACTGTGTACAAACTTGGTGAGCTAAAATTTGATCCCAAAAGAATGAACCCCCTTTGAATTAGTCACTTAGCAACTGGCGCAGAGGGGGGCCAGTGGAGAAAGGAAGGGGGGTAATAAGCTGCAGTCCCCTATATATTGTTCCCAGGAGCACTGTCAGAGGGGCCAGGAGACAGAACCAGCAGCGCCGACTGTAAGCTGTTTTCCCTTCTTCCTCGGGGTTATCAGCCACAGCCGAGTCGTTGCAGCCGCGCCGCTATTAGTTGTTTGCCGAGTGCTGGTCCCGGGACTCCTTACCTCAGTGTAGGAAGTCTCTTGGAGTGTAGCTCTCAGCCCCTCCGCGGGTCGCGTTCCTGGGAGTCGCTCCGGTCTGTGTCCTCTGGAGAACCTCCGGTCACCACGACCTTCTTCTTATGGCGTCCTCACCGCCCGTCTCTTCTTAATATGGATCCTCCACTTCGGACCCGCGCCGCTGTACCTTGTTGTTGCCGGTCGCCTTGATCCCCGCCGGCTGCCGATCAGAGGCGGTTTGAAGGTGCCGCGCTTCTCCTCTGGAGTTCTGTGCCTGTAGTCGCGCTTAACAGCCGGCTTGCTTACAGGCGCGATAATAAGCGGTATCCCGGCTCCTTTGTTATGTGAGCTGCAGCGGCCGCCGAGCTCAGTGCTGCTGACAGGTTGGGGCAGGGACTCACCGCGGTTCACCGGTGGGCCAGAGCGAGCCTGCCGTGACCCACCCCCTGCATTGTGCCGCCCGGGGCGGCCCACCCCCCCACACCCCACCTTCCTACGCCACTGCCTACTTATGCAGATACATTAAATGGGAGTATACGTGGGACTACAGAACAGGAGAAGGACTTGGGTATTGTGGTTACAAGTAAGCTGAGCAGCAGTACTCAATGTCAAGCAGCAGACACAATATCAAACAAGATTTTAGGATGTATAAAAAGAGATTTAATCCTGTGATCCCATTAGATTGTTATTCCTTTATAAATCGCTTGTGAGACCACATCTAGAATATGGGTTTCAGTTTTAAAAAGGATATTCAGTTAGTTAGAAAGAGGTTGGAAAAGTTGGGCTTGTTTAGCTTATAAAAATGATGCCTCAAAGGAGATCTCATTACTATAAATACACGTGTGGTCAGTACAAAGGACGGGTGCATGACTTTTTCCTTACAAGGACCTTACTAAGGGCCAAGGGACATTCATTGCGGGTAGAAGAAACACGATTCTGGCAGCTAAGTAGGGAAGGGTTATTTACAGTTACAGCTGTCTAGATTTGAACCGCAAGAGGTAGTAATGGCAGACACAATAACAACCTTTAAAAAGGGGCTGGATGATTTCCTCAGCACACATAACATTGAGGGTTATAGTTAATTTAGTGCAAAAATTTAAAATTGGTTGAGGAAGGTTGAACTTGATGGACTTAGGAGTTTTTTTCAACCTATGCAACTGTATCTATGCAATGTGTCAGTAACAGAAGCTGTTCACTGTTTTGGAGGTGGAAATGGCACCCATATTCCTTGGGCGCCTGTGTGACTGCACAGGTTTAACCAATTGTTTCTCCACCCCTGCTATGAATATATTTTCATAGAGGCATGTCCGATATCATATGTGGAAAGATTGTTATGTTGTTGTATAGATCTACAGTATCTATTTATATAATTGCCTTGTAATGTTTTCATTTCCTGTTCTGTCCAGATGTCACCATATTCCAGAATTCCAAGAGGAGGAAGTTCACCGACCGCCATATTGGGACACCCAAGTGATGGGTGTCTCAATATGGAAACTGTAAAACTGCTGCTGGTACCAACCTATTTCTGAGTATTTGTAACTGCTCAGAGATTTAGTTTTCTTTTGCCTCAGCTGCATGATTTATAGCTGATAGACAGGTTGAATACATGTGGGGATTCCCTAGCAACCAGGCAACCCCCACATGTACTCAGGCTGGCTAGCAGACGTAAATCATGCAGCTGCATCAGCAAAAACTAAATCTCCGAGCAGTTGCAAATACTCGGAGACCACCCGATCATGCTCAGGAGATCCTGAGCAACGAGTACACTTACTCATCACTATTAATAGCATGTTTTTGTCAATTAACAAAAGGCAGAAGTGAAAAATAAGAAAAGAAATCTAAATCACATCAATATTTGATAATCAGATGCACGAATAGCAAGTTTTATATTGCCATTAACTGGAAAAGAAACAGCTGTCTATGAAATCTAAGGGCAGTCCCACACGTACAGATAATTCCGGTACCGGAAAAATCGGTACCGGAATTATCCGTGTCCGTGTGCCCGTGCGTTTCTGTGGCACATTAGTGTGGCACACGTGCGGCACATGTGTGCCGCCCATGTGCCCACTGGGTACCACACGCACTAAAATTTAGCGCTATCCCCTGCATCGTGCTGAAGCCGCCATTCATATCTTCTGTGCAGCAGCGTTTGCTGTAGAGAAGATATGAATATTTTTTTTTTTGTTTCTCGTGTTTAACATAAAGATCCATGTCTCCACCCCGCTCCCACCCCCTCTGCGCCCGCCCGCTGTTATTAAAATACTCACCCGGCTCCCTCGCTGGCTGGCCCTGCTTCCTGTCCTGGCTGCACCTTCTACTGTATGAGCGGTCACGTGGGGCCGCTCATTTCCAGTAATGAATATGCGGCTCCACCCCTATGGGAGGTGGAGCCGCATATTCATGACTGTATTCGGCGGCCCCACGTGACCGCTCACACAGTAGAAGGTGCAGCCAGGACAGGAAGCAGCGCCAGCCAGCGAGGGAGCCGGGTGAGTATTTTAATAACAGCGGGCGGGCGCACAGGGGGTGGGAGGGGGGTGGGGACAGGGATTTTTATGTTAAACACGAGAAAAAAAAAAAAAGGATTATTCATATCTTCTCTACAGCAAACGCTGCTGCAGAGAAGATATGAATCGCGGCTTCAGCACCATGTGGGGGGGACAGCGCTTAATGTAGCACTGTCTCCTGCACGGCACACGGACTGCACATGGACAACGTTGACTTTAATGGGTCCGTGTAATCCGTGCACTCCCACGAACACTGACATGTCTCCGTGTTTAGCACACGGAGACACGGTCCGCAAAAAATCAATGACATCTGCACAGATGCATTGATTTGAATGTGTCTACGTGTGTCTGTGGCTCCGGTATGTGAGGTGACATGTGAAACCGGCCTAAAACTGGGTGAAGAACAGCAAAATGTTGCTACAGAAGAGGTGTGGTTGCGGAAGACAGTTTCATACAAACAGAAAAACTGATCAGCACATCCAAACTAGTGTGTATTGGTGCCAGTTAAGACAATGATTATAAGGGAAGATATAACGGCACTCCAAAGTATTAAGAGTAATAGATTTAGAAAATTGGAACTGCATTACTGCCATAGAAAATAGAAAAACACTTCATTATGTATCTCCACTTTTCTAAAAGTATTACTCTTAATACTTCAGAATGCCGCTATATCTTCCCTTAGAAGTTTCATGTCAAAGGTAATGCAACATGACAAGGCTGAGAACAGCAACATGGTAGTTATATTGCATCTGCAAGATCTCTCCCAGGAAAAGATTTCACAGAAGTCTGTGCTTTCAAGATGTGTTGTCCAAGCTGTTTTGAAAAAGCACCAAGAAATGGTGGTCGGCAAAGAAAACAGTGCAACAGATGAAAAACGCATCATGCTTACTTCTTTTCGATATTGAAAGATGTCCTAAAGCACCATTACCTCAGAGCGGACAGAACCAGTAGGACCCAGTTACATCCATAATTATAATACTAGTTAGAGAAGTCTGGCCAGGAGCTGTCTTCTTGAAAGAATTGCAGGCAAAAACCATATACCTCCAACATGGAACAAGTAACTCAACTATGCCAGAAAACATAAGAACTGGGGTGCAGAAAAATAGCAGCAGATACTCTGCACTGATTTGACAAAATAAGAAATATTTGGCTGTAACAGAAGGCAGTTTTTTCACTAAATGGCTGCCATGTGTACAATAAGGAGTGTCTGCAGACAGAAGTGAAGCATTGTAGATGTGTCTTGCAGCTTGGGGCTGTATTTCAGCAAATGGTGTTGGAAATTTGGTAAGGATCAATTATCTTTCCAATTCTGAAAAATATTAGCAAATATATACAGTTAGGGCCAGAAATATTTGGACAGTGACACAAGTTTTGTTATTTTAGCTGTTTACAAAAACATGTTCAGAAATACAATTATATATATAATATGGGCTGAAAGTGCACACTCCCAGCTGCAATATGATAGTTTCCACATTCAAATCGGAGAAAGGGTTTAGGAATCATAGCTCTGTAATGCATAGCGTCCTCTTTTTCAAGGGACCAAAAGTAATTGGACAATGGACTCTAAGGGCTGCAATTAACTCTGAAGGCGTCTCCCTCGTAAACCTGTAATCAATGAAGTAGTTAAAAGGTCAGGGGTGGATTCCAGGTGTGTGGTTTTGCATTTGGAAGCTGTTGCTGTGAGCAGACAACATGCGGTCAAAGGAACTCTCAATTGAGGTGAAGCAGAACATCCTGAGGCTGAAAAAAAAGAAAAAATCCATCAGAGAGATAGCAGACATGCTTGGAGTAGCAAAATCAACAGTTGGGTACATTCTGAGAAAAAAGGAATTGACTGGTGAGCTTGGGAACTCAAAAAGGCCTGGGCGTCCACGGATGACAACAGTGGTGGATGATCGCCGCATACTTAATTTGGTGAAGAAGAACCCGTTCACAACATCAACTGAAGTCCAGAACACTCTCAGTGAAGTAGGTGTATCTGTCTCTAAGTCAACAGTAAAGAGAAGACTCCATGACAGTAAATACAAAGGGTTCACATCTAGATGCAAACCATTCATCAATACCAAAAATAGACAGGCCAGAGTTAAATTTGCAGAAAAACACCTCAAGAAGCCAGCTCAGTTCTGGAAAAGTATTCTATGGACAGATGAGACAAAGATCAACCTGTACCAGGATGATGGGAAGAAAAAAGTTTGGAGAAGAAAGGGAACGGCACATGATCCAAGGCACACCACCTCCTCTGTAAAACATGGTGGAGGCAACGTGATGGCATGGGCATGCATGGCTTTCAATGGCACTGGGTCACTTGTGTTTATTGATGACATAAGAGCAGACAAGAGTAGCCGGATGAATTCTGAAGTGTACCGGGATATACTTTCAGCCCAGATTCAGCCAAATGCTGCAAAGTTGATTGGACGGCGCTTCATAGTACAGATGGACAATGACCCCAAGCATACAGCCAAAGCTACCCAGGAGTTCATGAGTGCCAAAAAGTGGAACATTCTGCAATGGCCAAGTCAATCTCCAGATCTAAACCCAATTGAGCATGCATTTCACTTTCTCAAATCCAGACTTAAGACGGAAAGACCCACAAACAAGCAAGACCTGAAGGCTGCGGCTGTAAAGGCCTGGCAAAGCATTAAGAAGGAGGAAACCCAGCGTTTGGTGATGTCCATGGGTTCCAGACTTAAGGCAGTGATTGCCTCCAAAGGATTTGCAACAAAATATTGAAAATAAAAATATTTTGTTTGGGTTATGTTTATTTGTCCAATTACTTTTGACCTCCTAAAATGTGGAGTGTTTGTAAAGAAATGTGTACAATTCCTACATTTTCTATCAGATATTTTTGTTCAACCCTTCAAATTAAACGTTACAATCTGCACTTGAATTCTGTTGTAGAGGTTTCATTTCAAATCCAATGTGGTGGCATGCAGAGCCCAACTCGCAAAAATTGTGTCACTGTCCAAATATTTCTGGCCCTAACTGTATGTTCTCTCACAGTAACCATCATGTAATATCATCAAGGAGGCATCTGATTGGCTCCGAATTTATTCTGGAGCAGTCAGTCATTAAGAACTATCCTCAGTTTAAAGAAGAACAAGGAGTCCTGGAAGTGACCATACAGCCCCACAGAGATCTGACCTCATCATCATCATGTCTATTTGGGATTACTCGAAGAGACAGAAGTCTATGCTTCGAAGCCATAGAGTGGTTACTTTACTGATTGATTTAGATTTCATACTTTCATCAACACAACTGATGGTCCCAACCCCATCTATAAGGCTACTTTCACACTTCTGTCTTTTGTCCTCCGTCGCAATCCGTCATTATGGGCAAAAGAAGGAACCTGCAAATGTGCTTGCAAGATGTGTTTTTTGCCCATACACTTGTATTAGAGACGGATCGCGATGGATGGGCACACGTTCCATCCGTCATGCGACGGATCCGTCATGTTTTGGCAGATGCGACGCACAAAAAAGTTCAATGTAATGTTTTTTTGTGCGACGTGTCCGCCATTTTCGACCATGCATGCGCGGCCAAAACTCTGCCCCCTCCTCCCCGGACTGCAGAATGGGCAGTGGATGTATTGAAAAGCTGCATCCGCTGCCCAAGTCTTGCAGTTATCTCACAACGTCCGTCAGTAGGTCAGTCCGACGCATTGCGACGGGCCCGTACCGACGGAAGTGTGAAAGTAGCCTTAGGCCATGTTCACACTATGCGTTTTTAACTGCGGAACCGCCGCGATTTTGCCGCTGCGGGTCCGCAGCTATTTTCCATGCAGGGTACAGTACAATGTTACCCTATGGAAAACAGGAACCGCTGTGCCCACATTGCGGAAATTCACTAAAAATGCCGCGCTGAATTGCTGCGGTAAAAAAGAAGGACCATGTCACTTCTTTGTGCGGAACTGCAGCTGTTTTGCACCCATAGACCTCCATTGTGAGGTCAAACCCGCAGTAAAACCCGCAGACGAAAAAAATATCTGCGGGTTTTCTGCGGTTTGTGGTGCAGAAACCGCTGCAGCAGGAAGTGCGTGGGCGGAGTGAGGCTGTCCCCCCGTGCTCCAATCCCACCCCCCCATGCTCCGATGCCACCCCCCCGTGCTCCGACGCCCCCCCCCCCGTGCCCTCATCTCCCCCCCTTATACTTACCGGACCTCCCGGTGTCCGTCCGTCCGTCTTCTCCCTGGGCGCCGCCATCTTCCAAAATGGCGGGCGCATTCGCAGTGCGCCCGCCGAATCTGCCGGCCAGCAGATTCGTTCCAGGCATTTTTTGATCACTGTGATAACCTCACAGTGATCAAAATAAAAAAAAAGTAAATGACCCCCCCCCCTTTATCACCCCCATAGGTAGTAACAATAATAAAATAAAGAATTTTTTTTTTTCCCCACTACAGTTAGAACTAGGGTTAGGGTTAGGGTTAGGGGTAGGGTTAGGGTTAGGGTTAGGGGTAGGGTTAGGGGTAGGGTTAGGGTTAGGGGTAGTTTTAGGGGAAGGGTTAGGGTTAGGGTTAGGGGTAGGGTTAGGGTTAGGGTATTTTCAGCCATTTTAACCCTTAATTCCTAGCAAAAAAACTTCCTAGCAAACACACAGACAATCTGCAGAGAAAACTGCATAAAAAACCGCACTAAAAACCGCATCAAAAACCGCACCAAAAACGCACCAAAAAACGCACCTGCGTTTTCTGCCAAGAGCTGCGGTTTTTAGTGGAGAAAAATCCGCAGGGAAATCTGCAACGTGTGAACATGGCCTTAGGCAAGAAATCACACTTATTAAACCTGACAGGGCACACCTGTGAAGTGAAAACCATTTCCGGTGACTAGCTCTAGAAGCTCATCAAGAGAATGCCAAGAGTGTGCAAAGCAGTCATCAAAGCAAAAGGTGGCTACTTTGAAGAACTTATAATATAAGACATATTTTCAGTTGTTTCACTTTTTTTGTTAAGTATATAATTCCACATGTGTTAATTCATAATTTTGATGCCTTCAGTGTGAATGTAAAATTTTCATAGTCATGAAAATACAGAAAAATCTTTGAATGAGAAGGTGTGTCCAAACATTTGGTCTGTACTGTACATATATAAAAACGAGTCTATGTGTGTGTATAAACGATTATGTCATAATGGTTGCCATGGCGACGATGATATAAAGTTTGCCATGGCAAAGATGATGTTAAATGGTTGTCATGGTAACGGTGATGTCATAATAGGTTGCCATGGTGATTATGAAATCATAATAGGTTGCAATGGTGATGATTATGTCATAATGGTTGCCATGATGACGATGATGTCATAATAGGTTGCCATGGTGACAATAATGTCATAATGGGTATATGGGCATGTAACTATGGGATGGAGGATGTGTGATGGGTATACGGGCACGGGACTATGGGATGGAGGATATGTATGATGGGTATATGGGCACGGGACTATGGGATGGAGGATATGTATGATGGGTATATGGGCACGGGACTATGGGATGGAGGATAATCATTATAATGGAATCAGGAGCCCCATATAATGCTCCATAAAGTTCATGATGAGCACCATAAGATGCTCCATATTAAAATATGCCCTATTTTCCTATCGCCACGACAGCACCCGTATGAGAGAGGGGATCCGCCCACCTTCCGGACAGGAACCTACAGGATTTAAAGGGGCGGTCCCCCTCACCACTCCAGTTTGGGTTCCTATCCGGACGGCGGGAGCCTGCAGTAAGGATTAGTCTTACCCGGGCCTCCATGCCTCTGCGCGGTATCTGTGAGAACGGCAGAATCGGGGGCTCGGAAGCAGCGTCGGGGGTGTCCTGCTTGCAGACCCCCCCTCGTCTGACCAAGCGAATTGCGTCCCAGGAGTGGGGCAGTGCCGTCCTAGTCCACAGTGGAGCGCGGTACAGACCGGCGCTGGTGAACCCGGAAGTAGTTCTTACACTTCCAGGGTAAGCCAGGGGAGGAGCGCTGCAGCGTTGTAAAAGAGCGGCGCCTATGGAATGATGCGTGTAACAATGTCCTCAGTAGGGGACGCCGAGCACCCTCATGGAGAGGGAACGGAGCAGCGCAGAAAGAGTGGTAGCGGCCGCTCAAAGAGAAACAGCAGCAGCGTGGTACGGGGGCGGCAGCGTGCGAGCGCCCCAGCGTCCCATTTGGATCCTACTCCTCCAGAACTGGCATTCACAGAATCATCCTTATGGTGAGTGTTAACAAAACACCTGGTGCTGATATGGTCTGTTATTTGTGCTTTGTTTTAGGGTAAAAAATCTGCTAAATCTAAGCACAAGCAATGTGCTCTATGCACGACTCCTTTGCCTGACAGTTACACTAAAAGGCTTTGTCAGACTTGTATCTGTCAGACCTTAGAAGAGGAAGCTCCCCTTAGGTCATCAGACCTTAGAGCGGTCATCAGGGAGGAAATAAGCTATTCCCTTAGAAGCAGCTGCCAGGAAAGGTCGGGCAGGGACATATCTCCAGAATCTAGTCTGTCCCTGCAAGAAGGTGAATGTTCCCGCTCCTCATCTCCATCCTCCTCAGATGAAGAAGGAAGGCCTTGTTTCTCGGTGGATAACATGGATATGATAGTTAAAGGAGTCCGAGCTACCATGGGTGTTACAGAGAACAAGGAGCCAAGGTCTGCACAGGACATAATGTTTGCGGGCTTGTGCCAGAGGAGTCGTAAGACATTCCCGGTTGTGGATACAGTTAAGTCCCTTATAAAACGGGAATGGGATAAGCAGGATAAAGGTTTCCTGCCGTCATCAGCCAAAAGAAGGTATCCTTTTGACGACGATGATCTAGCAGAATGGATGAAAATCCCAAAAGTGGACGCAGCGGTGGCTTCTACGTCTAAAGCCGGTGCTTTGCCGCTGGAGGACGTGGGCCTTCTGAAAGATCCGTCGGATAGAAAGGCCGACATGTTTTTGAAAAAAGTATGGGAATCATCTGCGGGAGCGTTCAAACCTGCTATCTCTAGCACGTGTACGGCTAGATCCGTCATGGTATGGATATCCCAGCTGGAGGAACAGCTGAAATCCAAGGTGCCCAGAGACAAGATACTGAACTCCCTTTCGCAAATACGGGAAGGGGTGGCGTATTTAGTGGATGCCTCAGTGGATTCCTTAAAATTAGCAGCAAGATCAGCAGGTCTCTCAAACGCTGCTCGCCGAGCCCTATGGCTTAAGACCTGGAAAGGGGATGCCCAGGCGAGAGCTAAACTCTGTACAATACCGTGTAGGGGTGAGTACCTGTTTGGCCTGGTATTGGACGACATCCTAGCTAAGGCTGAGGATAGGAAGAAAGGTTTTCCTAAAGCTTTCAATCTTACCTTTAGGAATACCTTCAGGAGACGCTTCCAATGCCGAAGACCTTACCACAACAGAGACTGGGAACCAACAGACCCGAAAAAGAAAGGTTCGGACTTTAATGCTTCATCATCTTCCTCCAGAAGAAGAAGAAATTATCGTTAATAAAGATCTTCCAGTAGGGGGCAGATTAAAATACTTCTATGCTCAGTGGGCCAAAATATCTTCGAGCAAATGGGTTCTGGGTATAATTAATTTAGGGTTAAAATTAAAATTCCAGGAAAACCCTTCTGATTTTTATATCTTGACTGCCCCTGATTCCTTAGACCAACAAAAGGCCCTTGAAAATGAGATTCAGATATTAAGACGGTAGGAGGTTATAGTAGAGGTTCCCAAATATCAGCAGGGGAAAGGGTTCTATTCCCCTTTATTTTTGATCTCCAAGCCAGATGGATCCTTTCGAACCATCATAAATTTACGGAGATTGAACAAACATCTAAAATACAATGCCTTTAAAATGGAATCTATTAAAACAGCGACTAAACTTCTTTTTCCCAGATGTTATATGACAGTCCTGGATTTAAAAGATGCGTATTACCATCTGCCCATTCACCAGGATCATCAACAATTCCTCAGAATGGCGGTGCGCTTAAACGACCAGGTCAGACATTTTCAGTTTGCTGCAATGCCATTTGGTCTATCTATGGCGCCGAGGGTGTTTACTAAGGTCATGGCGGAAGTAATGGCCTATGTCAGAGAGCATGATACGTTAATTATACCCTACTTGGATGACTTCCTGGTAGTGGGAAATTCATTTTCTCAATGTAGAAGTCACCTAAATCATGTAATATCTTCCTTACAGGACTTGGGTTGGCTAGTCAATATGGAAAAATCAAGATTGGAACCATCAACGACTCAGACTTTTCTGAGTATTCTGCTAGATTCGGAAGAGCAACTATGTTTCCTTCCAGAAGAGAAAAAGCAGAGAATTGTACACAAAGTCAGTACGGTAACAAAAAGACCAGATCTGACTTTGAGAGATGCTATGTCCCTCCTGGGATCCCTAACATCTTGCATACCAGCCGTCCAGTGGGCTCAATTCCACACTCGAGTGTTGCAGGCCCAGGTCTTGGATGCAGAGAGGAGTCGTCAAGGGCAATTAGGCGGAAGACTCAGGCTATCCACCGCCACTCTACACAGTCTGAGATGGTGGCTAAACATAGGACATTTAGGGAAAGGAGTATGCTGGAGTATAGTTCCAGACAATACGGTTACAACCGATGCCAGTCCGATAGGATGGGGAGCTCATATAGGAGATGTTTGGACTCAAGGGCTATGGTCTCTCTTAGAGGCTCAAGAGTCCTCGAATTGGAAAGAGCTTATGGCAGTAAAAAAGGCCCTACTCAGGTTGCTACCATCTCTGCAGGATTCGCACATAAGAGTCCAGTCAGACAACACAACAGTAGTAGCGTATCTCAACCGTCAAGGAGGTACAAGGTCAAGATCTCTAATGAATATCACCACGGACATACTCAACGTAGCCGAGGCTCACTTTCACTCTCTGTCAGCCGTTCACATTCGGGGAGAGCTCAACACAGAGGCAGACTACCTCAGCCGTCATTCTCTGCATCAGGGAGAATGGGTGCTAAATCGACGAGTGTTCAAACAAATTGTAGACCTATGGGGGTTGCCCGTTATAGATCTATTTGCAACGAGAGAGAACAGACAGACCAGGAGGTTCGCTTCTCTTCGAGTGGCGGACAAGTCCTGTATAATAGACTCCCTTCAAATTCACTGGGATTTTCCTCTGGCTTACGCGTTCCCCCCAATGTGTCTGATCCCTATAGTCCTCAGGAAGATCAGGGAGGAGAGGACGAGAGTGATCCTGATTGCCCCCTTCTGGCCCAGGAGGGCATGGTTCTCGTTACTCAGGACAATGTCTGTGACCGACCCCTGGGTACTACCGGTCAGTCAGGAGCTTCTTTCTCATGGTCCATTCAGCCACCCCAATGTGGGATCCCTGCATCTGACGGCGTGGAATGTGAGAGGGAGTTATTGAGGAGAAGAGGGTTTTCAGAAGCTCTGATAGCTACCCTTTTAAATAGCCGGAAAGAGGTTACTACAAAGATCTATGCTAAAACTTGGAAAAAGTTCCTTGCCTTCTACCAACATCCCTTTTCAGGCAAGGTTCCAATTCCGGCTATTCTGGAGTTTTTACAGAAAGGCCGAGAATTGGGCTTGGCGGTAAATACCCTTAGAGTCCAAGTATCAGCTTTGGGGGCATTATATAACAGTGATGTGGCGGGA
The DNA here is from genome assembly GCF_032444005.1 of Ranitomeya imitator. Classification (NCBI taxonomy): domain Eukaryota; kingdom Metazoa; phylum Chordata; class Amphibia; order Anura; family Dendrobatidae; genus Ranitomeya; species Ranitomeya imitator. The sequence continues at coordinate 701,211,172 of NC_091283.1, forward strand.
AATAGATGGGCTTCCCGATTTATTAAGGCCTCTGAACGTAGTAACCCAGTGTATATTCCTAGATTACCACCATGGGATTTAAATTTGGTTTTAGATGCCTTAACAGAACCTCCCTTTGAGCCGTTAGATTCTGTCTCCATCAAAAATTTAACTTTAAAGACCGCCTTCCTAGTAGCCCTGACCTCTGCTAGGAGAGTGAGTGATTTACAAGCGTTATCGATAGATCCTCCTTATTTAATGGTCTTTCAGGATAGGGTAGTGTTAAAACCTGATCGAGCATACCTACCAAAAGTGGCTTCCAAATTTCATAGAAGTCAGGAAATAATTTTACCATCTTTCTGTGACAATCCGAATTCAGCTGACGAGCAGAAATATCACATGTTAGATGTCAGAAGAACTCTATTAGAGTACCTACACAAAACAGAACCATGGAGGCAGAGTAGGGCTCTGTTTGTCTCCTTTCAGAATCCAAGGAAAGGGGCGAGTGTAACTAAAGCGTCTATCGCCAGATGGATAAGAGATGCCATATATCTTACTTATACTGCTAAAGGCCAGACACCACCAGATGGCATCAGGGCCCACTCCACTCGAGCCATGGCCTCATCCTGGGCGGAAAGAGCGGACGTCTCCATAGACGTAATATGTAAGGCGGCAACGTGGTCATCTCCTTCCACCTTTTATAGACATTATCGTCTTGATTTATCTTCAGAGGCCAATTTAGTTTTTGGCCGTACAGTACTTAGTGCTGTAGTCCCTCCCAGGTGATTGATCTTTGAAAATCTCTCGTAGGGGTGCTGTCGTGGCGATAGGAAAACCGGTTTTTACGTACCGGTAATAGGGTTTTATGGAGCCACGACAGCACCCGCACATTCCCCCCCCCCCCCCCGTAGTTGATCACTGGTTTCTGCACCCTTTTGGGGAAAGTGTGCTTTTAAAAAAATCACTCTTTAGAAGGTGATGGTATTTAGTAATGTTTAAGTATATATGTTTATGTACTAACTCAATGGCGGTGTCCCTTATACTCTGAAACACAAACTGGAGTGGTGAGGGGGACCGCCCCTTTAAATCCTGTAGGTTCCTGTCCGGAAGGTGGGCGGATCCCCTCTCTCGTAGGGGTGCTGTCGTGGCTCCGTAAAATCCTATTACCGGTACGTAAAAACCGGGATAATCTCTATATAAAAATGAGTGTATGTTTGTGTATATATTGACGATGATTTCATAACGGTTGCCATGGCAACGATGATATAAAGGTTTCCATGGCAAAGATGATGTCATAATGGTTGCAATGGTGACGGTGATGTCATAATGGTTGCTATGGTGACGATGATGTCTTAAAAAGTTGCAATGGTGACGGTTTTGTCATAATGATTGCCATGGTGATGATGATGTCAGAATGGTTGCCATGGCAAAGATGATGTCATAATTGGTATATGGACACAGAACTAGAGGATGAAGGATGTGTTTTTGGTGTTGCATAATCTGCATGATGTGGTCGTTTTGGGGTTGCCATGGCTACAGGTCCATAATCCAGTATTGGATTGGAAATCTATGTCTGTGTCCAGCTGGGGTTGTCAGGGGGTACATGATGATGTTCCATTTTTGTCTATTTCGTCATCCACCCCTTCTGAAGTCCCGGAGTTTTTGTCGGATTACCGGGATGTATTTGATGAGCCCAAATCCAGTGTCCTACCTCCTCAAAGGGATTGCGATTGTGCTATCAATTTGATTCCTGGTAGTAAGTTTCCTAAGGGCTGACTGTTCAATTTATCTGTGCCAGAACACGCCGCTATGCGGAGTTATATAAAGGAATCCTTGGAGAAGGGTCATATTCGCCCGTCGTCATCACCATTGGGAGCAGGGTTCTTTTTTGTGGCCAAGAAGGATGGTTCTTTGAGACCTTGTATTGATTACCGCCTTCTTAATAAGATCACAGTCAAATTTCAGTACCCTTTGCCACTGATATCTGATTTATTTGCTCATATTAAGGGGGCTAGTTGGTTCACCAAGATAGATGGGATGATGGGAATATGGGCATGGGACTATGGGATGGAGGATTTGTATGATGGGAATAGAGGGTGTGTGATGGGTACATGGGCACAGTAATATGGGATGGAGGATTGTTGTGAATTCTGTTGTTAAGCTCCCTCCTGTGGTCATGAATGGTACTTCGGCTGGTTCTGTCCATGGGCTTCATCTGGTGGTTGTGAGTGGGGCTGCGGCTTCTGAGGTTCCTTCCCCAGGTGACAAGGTTAATTCGTTAGCTGGATGCTCTATTTAACTCTACCTAGATCATTGCTCCATGCCACCTGTCAATGTTCCAGTATTGGTCTAGTTCGCTCCTGGATCGTTCTTGTGGCCTGCCTTCCCAGCAGAAGCTAAGTTCCTGCTTGTTTTTCTCTATTTGCTATTTTTTCTGTCCAGCTTGCTATTTTGATTTTTGTCTTGCTTGCTGGAAGCTCTGGGACGCAGAGGGAGCGCCTCCGCACCGTGAGTCGGTGCGGAGGGTCTTTTTGCGCCCTCTGCGTGGTCTTTTTGTAGTTTTTTGTGCTGACCGCAAAGTTACCTTTCCTTTCCTCTGTCTGTTCAGTAAGTCAGGCCTCACTTTGCTAAATCTATTTCATCTCTGTGTTTGTAATTTTCATCTTAACTCACAGTCATTATATGTGGGGGGCTGCCTGTTCCTTTGGGAAATTTCTCTGAGGCAAGGTAGGCTTTATTTTTCTATCTTTAGGGCTAGCTAGTTCCTTAGGCTGTGACGAGTTGCATAGGGAGCGTTAGGAGCAATCCACGGCTATTTCTAGTGTGTGTGATAGGATTAGGGATTGCGGTCAGCAGAGTTCCCACGTCTCAGAGCTTGTCCTGTATTATTAGTAACTATCAGGTCATTCCGTGTGCTCTTAACCATCAGGTCCATTATTGTCCTCACCACCAGGTCATAACAGTACAGGTGGCCCAAAGTATTAATGCATCTCAATAGAGGGATAAGAGAAGTTCTGAGACCATTTTTATTCTTTGCAGTGTGTTTTGTCTCTATTTTCCCCTTTACCTCTGGGTGGTTCAGGATACAGGTGTAGATATGGACATTCAAGGTCTGTCCTTTTGTATGGATAATCTCATTGCAAGCGTACAAAACATTCAAGATTTTGTGGTTCAGAATCCGATGTTAGAGCCTAGGATTCCAATTCCTGATTTGTTTTTTGGGGATAGATCTAAGTTTCTGAATTTCAAAAATAATTGTAAATTGTTTCTTGCTTTAAAACCTCGCTCCTCAGGTGACCCTGTTCAACAAGTGAAAATCATTATTTCTTTGTTACGTGACGACCCTCAAGACTGGGCATTTTCCCTTGCGCCAGGAGATCCGGCATTGCGTGATGTTGATGCGTTTTTTCTGGCGCTTGGATTGCTTTATGATGAACCAAATTCAGTGGATCAGGCAGAGAAAATCTTGCTGGCTCTGTGTCAGGGTCAGGATGAGGTAGAGATATATTGTCAGAAGTTTAGGAAGTGGTCTGTACTCACTCAGTGGAATGAATGTGCGCTGGCAGCAATTTTCAGAAAGGGTCTCTTTGAAGCCCTTAAGGATGTCATGGTGGGATTTCCCATGCCTGCTGGTCTGAATGAGTCTATGTCTTTGGCCATTCAGATCGATCGACGCTTGCGTGAGCGTAAAGTTGTGCACCATATGGCGGTATTATCTGAGCATAGACCTGAGCCTATGCAATGTGATAGGACTTTGACCAGAGCTGAACGGCAAGAACACAGACGTCGGAATGGGCTGTGTTTTTACTGTGGTGATTCCACTCATGCTATCTCCGATTGTCCTAAGCGCACTAAGCGTTTCGCTAGGTCTGCCACCATTGGTATGGTACAGTCGAAATTTCTCTTCTCCGTTACTCTGATTTGCACTTTGTCATCCTATTCTGTTATGGCATTTGTGGATTCAGGCGCTGCCCTGAATTTGATGGACTTGGAGTTTGCTAGGCGCTGTGGTTTTTTCTTGGAGCCCTTGCAGTATCCTATTCCATTGAGAGGAATTGATGCTACGCCTTCGGCCAAGAATAAGCCCCAGTACTGGACCCAATTGACCATGTGCATGGCTCCTGCACATCAGGAGGATATTTGCTTTTTGGTGTTGCATAATCTGCATGATGTGGTCGTTTTGGGGTTGCCATGGCTGCAGGTCCATAATCCAGTATTGGATTGGAAATCTATGTCTGTGTCCAGCTGGGGTTGTCAGGGGGAACATGATGATGTTCCATTTTTGTCTATTTCGTCATCCACCCCTTCTGAAGTCCCGGAGTTTTTGTCGGATTACCGGGATGTATTTGATGAGCCCAAATCCAGTGCCCTACCTCCTCATAGGGATTGCGATTGTGCTATCAATTTGATTCCTGGTAGTAAGTTTCGTAAGGGCTGACTGTTCAATTTATCTGTGCCAGAACATGCCGCTATGCGGAGTTATATAAAGGAATCCTTGGAGAAGGGTCATATTCGCCCGTCGTCGTCACCATTGGGAGCAGGGTTCTTTTTTGTGGCCAAGAAGGATGGTTCTTTGAGACCTTGTATTGATTACCGCCTTCTTAATAAGATCACAGTCAAATTTCAGTACCCTTTGCCGCTGATATCTGATTTATTTGCTCGTATTAAGGGGGCTAGTTGGTTCACCAAGATAGATCTTCGTGGTGCATATAATCTTGTGCATATTAAACAGGGCGATGAATGGAAAACAGCATTTAATATGCCCGAGGGCCATTTTGAGTACCTGGTTATGCCATTCGGGCTTTCCAATGCTCCATCAGTATTTCAGTCCTTTATGCATGACATCTTCCGAGAGTACCTGGATAAATTCCTGATTGTATATTTGGATGATATTTTGGTCTTCTCGGATGATTGGGAGTCTCACGTGAAGCAGGTCAGAATGGTGTTCCAGGTCCTTCGTACTAATTCTTTGTTTGTGAAGGGGTCAAAGTGTCTCTTTGGAGTTCAGAAGGTTTCATTTTTGGGTTTCATTTTTTCCCCTTCTACTATCGAGATGGACCCTGTTAAAGTCCAGGCCATTTATGATTGGACTCAGCCGACATCTGTGAAGAGTCTGCAAAAGTTCCTGGGCTTTGCTAATTTTTATCGTCGCTTCATCAGTAATTTTTCTAGTGTTGCTAAACCGTTGACTGATTTGACCAAGAAGGGTGCTGATGTGGTCAATTGGTCTTCTGCGGCTGTGGAAGCTTTTCAGGAGTTGAAGCGTTGTTTTTCTTCTGCCCCTGTATTGTGCCAGCCAGATGTTTCACTCCCGTTTCAGGTCGAGGTTGATGCTTCTGAGATTGGAGCAGGAGCTGTTTTGTCGCAAAGAAGTTCTGATGGCTCGGTGATGAAACCATGTGCCTTCTTTTCTAGAAAGTTTTCGCCTGCTGAGCACAATTATGATGTTGGCAATTGAGAGTTGTTGGCCATGAAGTGGGCATTCGAGGAGTGGCGTCATTGGCTTGAAGGAGCCAAGCATCGCGTGGTGGTCTTGACGGATTACAAGAATTTGACTTATCTCGAGTCTGCCAAACGGTTGAATCCTAGACAGGCTCGTTGGTCGCTATTTTTCTCCCGTTTTGATTTTGTGGTTTCGTACCTTCCGGGCTCTAAGTATGTGAAGGCTGATGCCCTGTCAAGGAGTTTTGTGCCTGACTCTCCGGGTGTTCCTGAGCCGGCGGGTATTCTCAAAGAGGGGGTAATTTTGTCTGCCATCTCCCCTGATTTGCGGCGGGTGCTGCAAAAATTTCAGGCTGATAGACCTGACCGTTGCCCAGCGGAGAAACTGTTTGTCCCTGATAAATGGACTAGTAGAGTTATGTCTGAGGTTCATTGTTCGGTGTTGGCTGGTCATCCTGGAATCTTTGGTACCAGAGATTTGGTGGCTAGATCCTTTTGGTGGCCGTCTTTGTCGCGGGATGTGCGTTCTTTTGTGCAGTCCTGTGGGACTTGTGCTCGGGCTAAGCCCTGCTGTTCTCGTGCCAGTGGGTTGATTTTGCCCTTGCCGGTCCCGAAGAGGCCCCGGACGCATATTTCTATGGATTTTATTTCGGATCTCCCTGTCTCTCAAAAGATGTCGGTCATTTGGGTGGTTTGGGATCGCTTCTCTAAGATGGTCCATTTGGTACCCTTGTCTAAATTGCCTTCCTCCTCTGATTTGGTGCCGTTGTTATTCCAGCATGTTGTTCGTTTACATGGCATTCCGGAGAACATCGTTTCGGACAGAGGTTCCCAGTTTGTTTCGAGGTTTTGGTGATCCTTTTGTGCTAGGATGGGCATTGATTTGTCTTTTTCCTCGGCTTTCCATCCTCAGACAAATGGCCAAACCGAACGTACTAATCAGACTTTGGAAACATATCTGAGATGCTTTGTTTCTGCTGATCAGGATGATTGGGTGTCCTTGCCTTTGGCTGAGTTCGCCCTTAATAATCGGGCCAGCTCGGCTACTTTGGCTTCGCCATTTTTCTGCAATTCTTGTTTCCATCCTCGTTTCTCTTCAGGGCAGGTTGAGTCTTCGGACTATCCTGGTGTAGATACTGTGGTGGATAGGTTGCAGCAGATTTGGACTCATGTGGTGGACAATTTGACATTGTCCCAGGAGAAGGCTCAACGTTTCGCTAACCGCCGGCGCTGTGTGGGTCCCCGACTTCGTGTTGGGGATTTGGTTTGGTTGTCGTCTCGTTATGTTCCTATGAAGGTTTCCTCTCCTAAGTTTAAGCCTCGTTTCATTGGTCCGTATAAGATTTCTGAGGTTCTCAATCCTGTGTCATTTCTTTTGACCCTTCCATCTTCTTTTGCCATCCATAATGTATTCCATAGGTCGTTGTTGCGGAGATACGTGGCGCCTGTGGTTCCATCCGTTGATCCTCCTGCCCCGGTGTTGGTTGAGGGGGAGTTGGAGTATGTGGTGGAGAAGATTTTGGATTCTCGCATTTCGAGACGGAAACTCCAGTACCTGGTCAAGTGGAAGGGTTATGGTCAGGAAGATAATTCCTGGGTCTTTGCCTCTGATGTTCATGCTGCCGATCTGGTTCGTGCCTTTCATTTGGCTCGTCCTGGTCGGCCTGGGGGCTCTGGTGAGGGTTCGGTGACCCCTCCTCAAGGGGGGGTACTGTTGTGAATTCTGTTGTTAAGCTCCCTCCTGTGGTCATGAATGGTACTTCGGCTCGTTCTGTCCATGGGCTTCCTCTGGTGGTTGTGAGTGGGGCTGCGGCTTCTGAGGTTCCTTCCACAGGTGACGAGGTTAATTCGTTAGCTGGCTGCTCTATTTAACTCCACCTAGATCATTGCTCCATGCCACCTGTCAATGTTCCAGTATTGGTCTAGTTCGCTCCTGGATCGTTCTTGTGACCTGTCTTCCCAGCAGAAGCTAAGTTCCTGCTTGTTTTTTTCTATTTGCTATTTTTTCTGTCCAGCTTGCTATTTTGATTTTTGTCTTGCTTGCTGGAAGCTCTGGGACGCAGAGGGAGCGCCTCCGCACCGTGAGTCGGTGCGGAGGGTCTTTTTGCGCCCTCTGCGTGGTCTTTTTGTAGTTTTTTGTGCTGACCGCAAAGTTACCTTTCCTATCCTCTGTCTGTTCAGTAAGTGAGGCCTCACTTTGCTAAATCTATTTCATCTCTGTGTTTGTAATTTTCATCTTAACTCACAGTCATTATATGTGGGGGGCTGCCTGTTCCTTTGGGAAATTTCTCTGAGGCAAGGTAGGCTTTATTTTTCTATCTTTAGGGCTAGCTAGTTTCTTAGGCTGTGACGAGTTGCATAGGGAGCGTTAGGAGCAATCCACGGCTATTTCTAGTGTGTGTGATAGGATTAGGGATTGCGGTCAGCAGAGTTCCCACGTCTCAGAGCTTGTCCTGTATTATTAGTAACTATCAGGTCATTCAGTGTGCTCTTAACCATCAGGTCCATTATTGTCCTCACCACCAGGTCATAACAGAGGATATGTATAATGGGTATATGGGCATGGAACTAAGGGATGGAGGATGTGAATGATGGGTATATGAGCACGGGACTACTGGATGGAGGATGAGTATGATGGGTATATGGGCACGGGACTATGGGATGGAGGATGTGAATGATGGGTATATGGCTATTGGACTATGGGATGGAGGATACATATGATGGGTTTATGGGCACGGGACTATGGGATGGAGGATGAGTATGATGTGTATACGGGTATGGGACTATAGGATGGAGGTTATGTATGATGGGTATATGGGCACGGGACTATGAGATGGAGGATATGTATGATGGGTATATTGGCACGGGACTATTGGATGGAGGAAAATCATTATAATTTGTTATAACTAACCACAGATAGTTACTATGCCTGGGCAAAGGTGGACTCTTCGGCTAGTATTACTAATAATATTATTAAATAATAATAATAAATACCAAAAAATCAGTTGAGTTTCATTATAAAATTTGCACTGTTTGTTTTCTGTAGTCTGTAAGTGTTGTCCACGTTCACACGTTCAGTATTTGGTCAGTATTTTACCTCAGTATTTGTAAGACAAAATCAGGAGTGGGACAATCAAAGGAGAAGTATAATAGAAACACGTCACCACTTCTGTATTTATCACCGTCTCCCAGTTTTGAACTGTCCAAATAATGAGCATCTGATGTGGCCAAACAAAGAGCCAGTAAAAGCAAAATGTTGCAAAATGTTTAATGAAATCTAATTGCAAAAATTATTTTCAGCCTGAAATACATGCTTTTAAGTTAGAAAATTGCCTCAATAGGTGAACAATCTTTTTAACCCCTTTCCGTCATTAGGCGTAATAGTACGCCAACGTCGGATTCCCCCTGTTTGGTGTGGGCTCTGGCACTGAGCCTGCACCTTTCCGGGAACATCAAAAAGGAAAAGGAAAAAGTTCCAGCACCAGGCGTCTCTTCATAAAATCTTCAATACTCTATTCTCATGTCAAGAAAAAAACATCATGCAGGGACGCAGCCCCTAAATGCCTGACGCGTTTCAAACAAAGTTCTTAGTCATAGGCATGTGAACAATACATAAAAACATCTTTATATACCCATTCCATTAAGTTATTGAGTGGTATCCAGCCACTTGTTCCTGGCACCTGTGTTCATTTGGATTCTGGTGAGGCACCACTAATCCCTTTCCCTGTTCCCTGTATGATGTTTCCGGGAACATGCCAGCTGATACATGCAGCTGACATGTGCCCACAAAAGTCCTTGGTAGATTCACCATCCACCCGCAGATGTTAACTAGTTAAATGGTGAGAGGCTCCATGTGAATGCAAGGAGATGGCTGAGTGCTCCATCATTTTACTTCCACTTGACTGCCATAGTCCCTGATGATTCCCCTAGGGATGAAATGCGTAGGAAGGTAGTCCTACAAAGGAATGGTTTGAATAATTCTTTGTCGATTCTATGGATTCCTGTTCAACTGAATTAGGAGGGTTCATCTTCCATGAGGCATCCTCATTATTTGGTGAGATTGCTCCAATTATGCGTGTACCCCCTATTTCCTCTTTTTTGACACAATCTATATGATCTTCAGTGGTACTGATCAGTGGTAATGAGGTAAATTTTGTTATGTTGATATATCATTGGCAGTGGTACTATCACTTTTCCTGATCTATGTACCTTGTTTTCCTTCTCTGATTTAATTTAAATGTCAACCAGTTTTAATGATTGTTTCTTGTTAAGGGTATGTGCACACGTTCAGGTTTTTTCGCGTTTTTTTCCGATAAAAATGCGACAAAAATGCATTACAAACTGCATTCTGCAATTTTTGTGCACATGATGCGTTTTGCGGATTTTCTGCATTTTTCCCGCTATTCTATGCATTTTGGGGAACAAATGCACAAAAAACGCACAAAAACGCGTCAAAAACGCGAAAAAAAACCGCAAAAACACTCTTGCGGATTTCTGGCAGAAAAGTCCGGTTTCTGTCAGGAAATTTCTGCTAGAAAATCCTGACGTGTGCACATACCCTCAGGGTTCAGTGAAGGAGCCTGCCTATACTAATTATTGGTCTCTAGACTTATAATCATCTGGTTGGTTAGGTGTGGCTAATTTGATGTCCGATTTTATGTTTTTGTTATGTTATTTTAATAGTCCTATTAAATGTTATGTTTTAGGTTGCCATTTTTTGCTATTTTTCTAGTTAAATGCCAACTTGGGTCTCTCCCTAAGGTGGCTAGCATATATGTACTGTTAATCTCTGACAGCGGCATTTAACTTGCGCTTACAGGAAGCTTGTTGAAAATCCCACCCATCGATGACCCAGTCACATGATTTTGGGTTACCGATGGGTCGGCATGACAACCAGAGGTCTTCTGCAGACCTCTATGTTTGTCATTGCTGGATTGCTAGAGCGCCACCCGGTGGTTAGAGCTCATAGCAACTGAGTATTTCTGCTACACACAGGTGGTCTGATCACCGCCTATATGTAGCAGAGCAGATGAAAGTACTGCAGCTTCTAGTCTCCCATAGAGAATATTAAAGCATGCAAAAAGTAAAAAAAAAAAGTTTTAAAAAATATTTTAAAAATAAAAGTTCAAATCACCCCTCTTTCGCGCCATTCAAAATAAAACAATTAAAAAAATCAAATATGCACAGAATGGCTCGATCTATAATATGAAAAAAATATACTCGATCGCTAAAAGGTGTAACAAGAAAAAAATTTAAAATGTCAGAATTAAGTTTTTTTGGTCACCACTACATTGCAATAAAATGCAATAATGGTCAATCAAAAGATCATATCCAAAACGGTATCAATAAAAATGTCAGCTCGGCGTGCAAAAAATAAGTCCTTATTTAGCCTAAGATCACGAAAAATGGAGATGCTACAGGTCTTGGAAAATTGCATTTTTTTGTTTTGTTTTTTACCAAATTTGGGATTTTTTTCTTTTTTCACTTTTTAGACAAAAAAGAACCTAGACATGTTTGTTGTCTAAGAACTTGTAATGACCTGAAGAATCATAATGGCAGGTCAGTTTTAGCAATTAGTGAGTATGGTAAAAAAACCAGTGGATTGAACTTTTATTAGCGATTTCACCGCACTTGGAATTTGTTTCCTGTTTTCCAGTACATGATATGTTAAAACCAATAGTGTCATTCAAAAGTACAACTTGTCTCTCAAAAATCAAGCCCTAACATGGCCATTTTGACAGAACAATATAAAAGTTATGGCTCTGGGAAGAAGGGGAGCAAAAAACGAAAACGCAAAAACAAAAATACCTCGGGTTATGAAGGGTTAAGGGTCTCTTCACTGTGGAGCCCATGCTTTCTTCTTCTCTTCATACATTAGAAGTAATATTTGAAACACTTTTATAGTCACAGATTATGGACTATTCTTATAAAATGTTTACATTTTTATTTTAAGAGCTACCCGAGATCCCAGCGATAAATACACAGCCCAACATTAATCCAAAAGTCAATCTACCAATTGCTAAGGAAGATTTGGTAGTAAATGTAGTAACTGGAGACAAGCCCAACTTACCTGGTACCCCTAAATTTGGTAAGTTTGTAATATACATTTTATGTTTGAGTGCCTTGGTAAGTTTAAATATAACAGTATGTGCACACGTTAATTATTTGCTGCAGACATATGTGATTGTGATTTCTAAATTTGTGCATACATTTTTTATGCTTTTTTTCAATGCATTTTTTTCCGACATTTACTGTACATCAGGAGGAAGGCTTAAAATTATGCCACTACCTACACACGAGGTCAAAATTGTTGATACCCTTTGTTTAATGACAGAAAACCCCACAATGGTCACAGGAAGAACTTGAATCTAACAAAAGTAATAATAAATGTAAAAAATCTATGAAAATGAACAAATGAAAGTCAGACTTTGCTTTTCAACCATGCTTCCACAGAATTAAAAAAAAAATAAAACTCATGAAATAGGCCTGGACAGAAATGATGATACCCCTGAAAATAATGTGACAAAAGGGACATGTTGAATCAAGGAGTGTCCACTAACCATCATCACAGGTGTCTACAATCTTGGAATCAGCGAGTGGGCCTGTATTTCATACCAGCTATCTTCCGCTCAAACTGAACCATTTTCCCTGTCCCTGTGGCCAAAAATCATCCTCACAGCATGATGCTGCCAACAACATGTTTCATTGTGGGTATGGTGTTCTTGTGGCGATGAACTGTGTTGCTTTGGCAGTAAACATAGCGTTTAACTTGGTGGCCAAAAAATTAAATTTTGGCCTCATCTGTCCAGAGAACCTTCCTCCATACATATTAAGAGTCTCCCACATGTATTTTGGCAAATTCAAAACAGGCCTTACCCGTAGAAGCGCTGTTGAGCGCGAAACGCCCGTCGTCAGCACTGGCTCACACACAACGCTGAAATAAAGCAAGAGTTTTAAGGATCAGTGAGTGCTATCCATTTTTTCAATTTTTTTACATAGCATTTATATGGATACACCTAAATAAATTGAGAATAGTTGGTGATATCAACTTCCTGTTTGTGGCACATTAGTATATGGGAGGGGGAAAACTTTTCAAGATGGGTGGTGATCATGGTGGCCATTTGGAACTCGGACATTTTGGATCCAACTTTATTTTTTCCAATGGGAAGATGGTCATGTGACACATCAAACTTATTGAGAATTTCACAAGAAAAATAAAGGTGTGCTTGGTTTTAACGTAACATTATTCTTTCATGAGATATTTGCAAGTTTATAACCACTTATAAAATGTGTTCAAAGTGCTGCCCATTGTGTTGGATTGTCAATGCAATCCTCTTCTTCCACTCTTGAAACAATGATAGCAACACCGCAGAAGAAATGCTAGCACAGGCTTCCAGTCCCCATTGTTTCAGATTCTGGGATCATCTTAAGGTCAATTGTCTATGCTGTGAAGATACAAGATGTGTAGCATCTGAAACAATGGATACCTGAAGCCTGTAATAGCAGTTCTTCTGCGGTGTTTCTATCAGTGTGTCAAGAGTGGGAGAAAAGGGTTGCATTGACAATCCAACACAATGTGCAGCACTTTGAACACATTTTATAAGTGGTGATAAACTTGTAAATAACTCATGAAAACATAAAGTTATGTTAAAACCAAGCACACCATTGTTTTTCTTGTGAAATTCTCAATAAGTTTCATGTGTCACATGACCTTCTTCCCATTGGGAAAAATAAAGTTGGATCCAAAATGGCAAACTTCAAAATGGCCACCATGGTCACCACCCATCTTGAAAAGTTTTCCCCCTCCCATATACTAATGTTCATCAAACAGGAAGTTGATATCACCAACCATTCCCATTTTATTTAGGTGTATCCATATAAATGGCCCACACTGCATATATGTATATGTGTGTTTGTGTTTTTAAGAATATTTAGTTTTAAAAGGATGTGTAAATGACAGAGAACTGCTGTATGTAAAAGCTCATGTTAAAATTGCATTGCATACGGATTTCATATGGATCACCATATGGAGAACATTGCTGCGATTCTCGGGTGAGAGAATCGGACCGATTTTTCATACGTTGCGTCTTACTCCGGCCATAACCTAACTCTGACTTCTCAACAACTTTGTTCCTGACTTGTTTGGAGATCTCCTTGGTCTTCATGGTGTTGTTTGGTTAGCGGTTCCTCTTGCTTAATGGTGCTGCATCCTCTGTGGCCTTTCAGAAAAAGTGTGTATATACTGACAGATAATGTGATACTTAGATTGCACACAGGTAGATTTCCATTCATTAAGCATTTGATATATGAAGGGAATTGCTTGCACCAGAAATTTTTAGAGGCTTCATTGCAAAAGGGGTGAATACATATGCACATGGCAATTCGTATTTGTTTGATCCCATAACTTTAACTTGTGCCTACAGTTTTCTCACTTCACCAACTTAGGCTATTTAGTACTGATGCATCACACACAAATCAGATTGCAAAAATATGTGAACACAGGCTGTAATGTAACAAAATAGATCAAAAGCCACTGTATACATGAAACATATGTGTAACATATATTGTGAACAGGTCCTTAGAGAAGCAATACATTTTATCAGGGGTGTAGCTAGGAGATCAGCTCATGGGGGGCAAGATATCTGAGTGAGCCCCTAACCTCTGATTACAACTATGGTGGCGCACTCTAATCGTTGTTATAGAAGAATGACAGTAAATGATCCTGCTGTAACTAAGAAAAATATCTCCACAAAGACCATACTGATATTACCGCGTGACCATATAGTGGTAGATAAATACCAGTCTTACAAAGCATACAAGTGACCACAGCACAGTTATAGATGGTGACTTACAGAGGACGTTCTTTCTGATGGAGTCGTTCACTTTTCTTGTCTTTTCCATCTGGTCCAGACCGACATGAGAACGTCTCCAGCTTCATCTCGTCTGCTGAGATTACAACAAAGACACATCTGACTTCTCACATTTCCTACACTGTCTCCATCTATCTCCACCCTGCACAAATTCCCTATCCTGATGATACCCCAATACTGAGCTGCTTCTGTTGTGTCCCTATTACTGTACCTGCTGTGTGGTACAAAAGCAATGCTCCTCATACTGCTTCACATAATAATGTGCGGCATAGACTTCCCGTTTGATGACAGGCCGCAGGTGTGTACTATGATGTTACAATGTGAAGGAGTATCTGGACTGCTGGACTCAAAGAGTCAGGTGACTCTGACGGGAACTCCTCTCGTTCTGTCCAACCGAAAAAAAGGACAAGGCTCACTGCATCCATGGGGTCACTCTGGACTATACTGTGGACAGAGTGATCATTGATATGTCCAAAAGTGTAGAGTGCCAAGATGGCGGTATAACATCAAACTTGTTCTACCCCTTTGAGAGGGACCAGGACTTTGTGGTCTTTGAAGACGTATGGGAAGTTGATGAAAGGTGGGGTTGCTCAGAGGAGAGACGGAACGGTCATATTGAAGCCCCACTACAGCAGCAGGCTGTGGGGATTCCTGTTAATGGGATGCACAAGGAGGAGGACTTAGCGCCACCTAAGGTGAATAGTCCAGGGTTACAGGTGACCGGAAGAAAGTGTGGGTCTGACACCTGTTTAAGTGGGGACTTGCTGTTCCAGGATTACAGGGTGAGAGGAGGTGACTCCTATTCAGACTGTGACTCGAACGCAAAAGAAAAAAAGAGTGCAGTAAGGGGGAGCCGAGTAAAAATGACGCACCATCTCATCGCAGGGGCCGCGGAAAGGCGGGACCAGCTACATCCTCTCAGAAGAACAATGAGGAAGAGACAGGGTCAGGTGCAGATCACGTTATTGTCCTTGATGAAGAGGTCACTTTATCTCTGACAAACCCTAGCACTGAGGTAGTTGTTGACAGATTGGGGTTAGAACAGACCTGTAGTAGACCCACACCTGCAATGCCCGGAAAGGGTGAAGTGGCTCAGTATGATGAAGGCTCCAGAGTACCTGATGCTGAAGAGATGGGGATCTCTGAAGTTAACAAGAGTCGAGAGGTACCTAAGAGTGAACAGACAGAGAGCCCCGCAGAGACTGTAGAGGTGGATGCAGGAACAGGTGGAACTCTGAAGAGGCAGAGTATAGGTGGGAAAAGGAGCCCATCTGAAAATGTAATTAAAAATGTGATGGTGCGACATGTGCTGGCCAAAAGAGAGCAGGACTATGAGATAGAGCTGCTTAAAGAAATAGTCGAGCGAGAAAGGGTCCTGAGACAGGTGATTGAGCACAGAGTGGATGAGCTGGAGAAGGAAGTCTCTGAGCTCAGAGGTCACCTGTCAGCATGTCAAACCATGAATATGGCCACATTTGAAGATATGGAGGTAGTCAGAGAGGCCCAAGAGAAGCATCAGCAGGAGCTTCTTCAGAAAGAGGATGAGCGTCGCTGCTTGGTAGAGGAGCAACACAAAGTTCTCCGAGGGCTCAAGATAAAGGAGACTAATCACCAGCTCCAGAAACCCACGGATGACCGGGAAATCAAATTGTTGTGCTCTCCCGATCTGATCGCAATGGAGAATGAGCTGGAGAGGCTGCCCAAAGAAGGGGCCTCCATGGAGGAAGAAATCCAGCAGGTGAAGTGCCACGCAGATGGCCATACAAGGACGTCGAGGTTTTGGGAAACTGCCCTGACGCTAAGGACAAGGAGGTCCAACAGTATGTTCAAGAAGGTGAGACTTTCGGTTTCAAGTGTATGATAGAGGTACCCAAAGACTTGCAAGAAGCATGTGCCAGTGAGGAGGTGCATGAGGCCTTTAAAAAGACGGTCGAAGCATGTAGGGTGCACTGGGCACCTGAGACTAATCAACTGATCGTACTGTCGACTAAGGAAGTCACAGTGAAGCGGGTGGCTATCCTGGGGGACATGCACCTACAATGCTTCCGCACCAAGCAGATGATTTTGTTGAGAAATATCAAAGCCACTCGACGTCTGGAGCGAGCGAGGAAAGCTCAGTCAGTTGGGTATTGTAGAAGACATTGTGCAAGTGCCCAGAGGTCTGGTGAGGAAAGTCATCGGAAGATTTGGGAAGGTGATGCAGGAGATGGTGAATAGGATGGCGTGATGTGAGTGAGCATTCTGGCTGATCACGAAGCCCAGGTTGTGGGTGAAGACGGGATGGTTCCATTCCTTATCGTCAGATCCATGGAGAGCCTTGGGAATATCCAGATGCTCCTGGAGTATCGTGTGGCATACCTGAAACAGATAGAGCAGCTAAGACGTGAGAGGGAGCAGATTAATATAGAGCTGCAGTAATTGGCAAACAGATTGCCACCACCTTCAACTCGCGGTATAGAGAGACGAAGAGGTTCTCTAAAAACTGGAAGTCCTCAAGCTGAAGCTAACAGATGACATAGAGCTAAAGGGAAGGAGTGGCACCCGGCACGACCTGATAGTTAAACTCACACAGGACAAGCTCTGGGATGTGGGAGCTCTGCTGACCGCAGGCCATAATCCTATCACAACAACTAGAAATAGCCGTGGAGCGTTCCTGACTCTCCCTAGATGCCTCTTCACAGCCTAAGAGCTAGCTAGCCCTAGAAATAGAAAATAAAGCCTACCTTGCCTCAGAGAAATTCCCCAAAGGAAAAGGCAGCCCCCCACATATATTGACTGTGAGTAAAGATGAAAGGCACAAACGCAGAAATGAAACAGGTTTCAGCAAAGGGAGGCCAGACTTACTAAACAGACAGAGGATAGGAAAGGTATCTTTGCGGTCAGCACAAAAACTACAAAAGACCATGCAGAGTGTGCAAAAAGACCTCCGCACCGACTAACGGTGCGGAGATGCCACTCTGCAGTTCAGAGCTTCCAGCTAGCAAGACAAAATCACGATAACCAGCTGGACAAGGAAACAATGAACAAATAATAACTATCAGGAACTTAGCTTCTTCTGGAGAAGACAGGTCACCAGAAAGATCCAAGAGCGAACTGAACCAATGCAGGAACATTGACAGCTGGCATGGAGTAACGATCTGAGTGGAGTTAAATAGAGCAGCCAACCAAAGGATAAACCACGTCACCTGTGTAAGGAACCTCAGAAGCAGCAGCTTCACTCACAGCCACCAGAGGGAGTCCATGGACAGAACCCGCCGAAGTACCATTCACGACCACAGGAGGGAGTTCGACAACAGAATTCACAACAGTACCCCCCCTTGAGGAGGGGTCACCGAACCCTCACCAGAGCCCCCAGGACAATCAGGATGAGCCAAATGAAAGGCACGAACTAGATCGGCAGCATGAACATCAGAGGCAAAAACCCAGGAATTATCTTCCTGACCATAACCCTTCCACTTGACCAGGTACTGGAGTTTCCGTCTCTAAACACGAGAATCCAAAATCTTCTCCACCACATACTCCAACTCCCCCTCGTCCAACACCGGGGCAGGAGGATCAACGGAGGGAACCACAGGCGCCACATATCTCCGCAACAACGACCTATGGAACACATTATGGATGGCAAAAGAAGCTGGAAGGTCCAAACGAAATGACACAGGATTAAGAACTTCAGAAATCTTATATGGCCCAATGAAACGAGGCTTAAACTTAGGAGAAGAAACCTTCATAGGAACATGACGAGATGACAACCAAACCAAATCCCCAACACGAAGTCGGGGACCAACACAGCGCCGGCGGTTAGCGAAACGTTGAGCCTTCTCCTGGGACAATGTCAAATTGTCCACCATATGAGTCCAAATCTGCTGCAACCTATCCACCACCGTATCCACACCAGGACAGTCCGAAGGCTCAACCTGCCCTGAAGAGAAACGAGGATGGAAACCAGAATTACAGAAAAAAGGAGAAACTAAAGTAGCCGAGCTGGCCCGATTATTAAGGGCGAACTCAGCCAAAGGCAAGAAGGACACCCAATCATCCTGATCAGCAGAAACAAAGCATCTCAGATATGTTTCCAAAGTCTGATTAGTTCGTTCGATTTGGCCATTAGTCTGAGGATGGAAAGCCGAAGAAAAAGACAAATCAATGCCCATCTTAGCACAAAAGGACCGCCAAAACCTCGAAACAAACTGGGAACCTCTGTCCGAGACGATGTTCTCTGGAATGCCATGCAAACGAACCACATGCTGGAAAAACAATGGCACCAAATCAGAGGAGGAA
Organism: Ranitomeya imitator; assembly: GCF_032444005.1. Lineage (NCBI taxonomy): Eukaryota > Metazoa > Chordata > Amphibia > Anura > Dendrobatidae > Ranitomeya > Ranitomeya imitator. The sequence goes on from NC_091283.1 coordinate 701,229,741, forward strand.
GGCAATTTAGACAAGGGTACCAAATGGACCATCTTAGAGAAGCGATCACAAACCACCCAAATGACCGACATCCTTTGAGAAACAGGGAGATCATAAATAAAATCCATGGAAATATGCGTCCAGGGCCTCTTCGGGACCGGCAAGGGCAAAAGCAACCCACTGGCACGAGAACAGCAGGGCTTAGCCAGAGCACAAGTCCCACAGGACTGCACAAAAGAACGCACATCCCGTGACAAAGAAGGCCACCAAAAGGATCTAGCCACCCAATCTCTGGTACTAAAGATTCCAGGATGACCAGCCAACACCGAACAATGAACCTCAGAGATAACTCTACTAGTCCATCTATCAGGGACAAACAGTTTCTCCGTTGGACAACGGTCAGGTCTATCAGCCTGAAACTTCTGCAGCACGCACCACAAATCAGGGGAGATGGCAGACAAAATTACCCCCTCGTTAAGAATACCCGCCGGCTCCGGAACACCCGGAGAGTCAGGCACAAAACTCCTTGACAGGGCATCAGCCTTCACATTCTTAGATCCCGGAAGGTATGCAACCACAAAATCAAAATGGGAGAAAAAGAGCGACCATCGAGCCTGTCTAGGATTCAACCGTTTGGCAGACTCGAGATAAGTCAAATTCTTGTGATCCGTCAAGACCACCACGCGATGTTTAGCTCCTTCAAGCCAATGTGGCCACTCCTCCAATGCCCACTTCATGGCCAACAACTCTTGATTGCCAACATCATAATTGCTCTCAGCAGGCGAGAATTTTCTAGAAAAGAAGGCACATGGTTTCGTCACCGAGCCATCAGAACTTCTTTGCGACAAAACAGCCCCTGCTCCAATCTCAGAAGCATCAACCTTGACCTGAAACGGGAGCGAAACATCTGGCTAGCACAACACAGGGGCAGAAGAAAAAACGACGCTTCAACTCCTGAAAAGCCTCTACAGCCGCAGAGGAACAATTGACCACATCAGCACCTTTCTTGGTCAAATCAGTCAACGGTTTAGCAATACTAGAAAGGTTAGCAATGAAGCGACGGTAAAAATTAGCAAAGCCCAGGAACTTCTGCAGGCTCCTCACAGATGTCGGCTGAGTCCAATCATAAATGGCCTGAACTTTAACAGGGTCCATCTCGATAGTAGAAGGGGAAAAAATGAAACCCAAAAATGAAACCTTCTGAACTCCAAAGAGACACTTTGACCCCTTCACAAACAAGGAATTCGCACGAAGGACCTGGAACACCATTCTGACCTGCTTCACATGAGACTCCCAATCATCCGAAAAGACCAAAATGTCATCCAAATATACAATCATGAATCTATCCAGGTACTCTCGAAAGATGTCATGCATAAAGGACTGAAACACAGATGGAGCATTGGAAAGCCCGAATGGCATAACCAGGTACTCAAAATGGCCCTCGGGCGTATTAAATGCTGTTTTCCATTCATCGCCCTGTTTAATTCGCACAAGATTATACGCCCCTCGAAGATCTATCTTGGTGAACCAACTAGCCCCCTTAATCCGAGCAAACAAATCAGACAGCAGCGGCAAAGGATACTGAAATTTGACTGTGATCTTATTAAGAATGCGGTAATCAATACAAGGTCTGAAAGAGCCATCCTTCTTGGCCACAAAAAAGAACCCTGCTCCCAATGGTGACGACGACGGGCGAATATGACCCTTCTCCAAGGATTCCTTTATATAACTTCGCATAGCGGCGTGCTCTGGCACAGATAAATTAAACAGATGGCCCTTAGGAAACTTACTACCAGGAATCAAATTAATAGCACAATCGCAATCCCTATGAGGAGGTAGGGCACCGGATTTGAGCTCTTCAAATACATCCCGGTAATCTGATAAAAACTCAGGGACTTCAGAAGGAGTGGAAGGTGAAATTGACAACAATGGAACATCACCATGTACCCCCTGACAACCCCAGCCGGACATAGATTTCCGATCTAACACTGGATTATGGACCTGTAGCCATGGCAATCCCAAAACGACCACATCATGCAGATTATGCAACACCAAAATGCGAATATCCTCCTGATGTGCAGGAGCCATGCACATGGTCAATTGAGTCCAGTACTGAGGCCTATTCTTGGCCAAAGGCGTAGCATCAATTCCTCTCAATGGAATAGGATACTGCAAGGGCTCCAAGAAAAAACCACAGCGCCTGGCAAACTCCAGGTCCATCAAATTCAGGGCAGCGCCTGAATCCACAAATGCCATAACAGAATAGGACGACAGAGAGCAAATCAGAGTAACGGACAAAAGAAATTTAGACTGTACCGTACCAATGGTGGCAGACCTAGCGATCCAAGAGCGAACTGAACCAATGCAGGAACATTGACAGCTGGCATGGAGTAACGATCTGAGTGGAGTTAAATAGAGCAGCCAACCAAAGGATAAACCACATCACCTGTGTAAGGAACCTCAGAAGCAGCAGCTTCACTCACAGCCACCAGAGGGAGTCCATGGACAGAACCCGCCGAAGTACCATTCACGACCACAGGAGGGAGTTCGACAACAGAATTCACAACACCGGGCATAGTAACTAACTGTGGTTAATTATAACAAATTATAATGATTATCCTCCATCCCATAGTCCCGTGCCCATATACCCATCATATGCATCCTCCATTCCATAGTCCCATGTCCATATACCCATCACATATCCTCCATCCCATAGTTCCGTGCCCATATACACATTATGACATCATCTTCACCATGGCAACCATTCTGACATCAACATCGCCATGGCAACTTATTATGACATCATCGTCACCATGGCAACCATTATGACATAACCGTCATGGTGCTTTACATGAGAAGGGGTTACATACAAATTACAGATATTACTAACAGTAAGCAGACTAACAATTACAGATTGATACAGAAAGGCGAGGACCCTGCCCTTGCGAGCTTACATTCTACAGTATGGTGGGGATGGAGACAATAGGTTGAGGGTTGCAACAGCTCCGGTATTGGTGAGGTGGTAGCTCCGGTAGTGGTGAGGAGGCAGTGGGCTCATTGCAGGCTGTAAGCTTTCCTGAAGAGGTGGGTTTTCAGGTTCCGTCTGAAAGATCCGAATCTGGTTGATAGTCGGACGTGTTTGGGCAATGAATTCCAGAGGATGGTGGATATTCGGGAGCAGTTAGATATCAGGATATTAGTTGGGAAATATAGTTAATATTAATATTAACTAATATTAACTAATAAAAATACTAATTAACTAATGTTAACTAATATTAGTTAGTCGGGAAATATATGGAGGAGACAGGTTGTGGATGGCTTTGTAGGTCAGCATTAGAAATTTTAACTGGATATGCTGAGGGAATGGGAGCCTGTGAAGAGATTTGCAGAGGGGGGAAGCGGAGGAGTAGCAAGGAGAGAGATGAATTAGACAGGCAGCAGAGTTAAGGATGAACTGGAGAGATGCAAGGGTGTTAGCAGGGAAGCCACAGAAAAGGATGTTGCAGTAGTTGAGGCGGGAGATGATGAGGGCATGCACAAGCATTTTAGAAGATTGACGGTTGACGAAAGGACAGATTCTAAAGATATTTTGGAGCTGGAGGTGACAGGAGGTGGAAAGAGCTTGGATGTGCGGTTTGAAGGATAGGGCAGAGTCAAGGGTTACTCCGAGGCAGCGGACTTTTGGTACAGGGGAAAGCGTGATGTCATTAGTTGCAATAGATAGGTCAGGTAAGGAAGATCTATGAGATGGAGGAAAGATGATGAGTTCAGATTTGTCCACATTTAGTTTGAGGAAGCGAGAGAAGAAGAAGGAGGATATGGCTGATAGACACTCCAGGATTCTGGACAGCAGAGAGGTGACATCTGGGCTAGAGAGGTAGATCTGAGTGTCATCAGCATAAAGGTGGTTCTGGAAGCAATATGACTTTATGAGTTGTCCCAAGCCAAGTGTATAGATTGAGAAGAGTAAGGGTCCTAGAACAGAGCGTAGGATGAGGAGGTAGTGTGGGAGACGCTGAATGTGCGGTTGGAAAGGTATGAGGAGATCCAGGATAGAGCGAGGTCTTTGATGCTAAAGGAGGTAAGGATCTGCGTAGAAGGCTGTGGTCAACTGTCGAAAGCAGAGGACAGGGTCTAGGTGGAGGAATATAGAGTATTGTCTGTTAGCTTTGGCTGTAAGTAGGTCGTTGGTAATTTTGGTCATGGCAGTCTCAGTTGAGTGATGGGGGTGGAAACCAGATTGTAGATTGTCAAAGAGCATGTTAGATGAGAGATGGGAGGAAAGTTCAGCGTGGACGTGCTGCTCCAGGAGTTTGGAAGCGAATGGTAGCAGCAATATTGGGCGATAGCTGGACATAGCAGTTGGATCGAGGGTTGGCTTTTTAAGGATAGGCATGATTGTGGCATGTTTGAAAGCAGAAGGGAAGGTACCAGAAGTTAGTGATAGGTTGATAAGGTGCGTTAGGTATGGGATAAGAGCAGTGGTGATGTTGAGGAGAAGGTGGGATGGGATGAAATCGAGCGCACATGTGGTGAGGTGCGGTTTGAAGAAGAGACAATTAAGTTCTCGTTCAGTGATGTTGGATAGGGAGGTTATGGGGTTTGGGCATTTGTCTGGTATACAAAGGAGTTGTGGTGGTTGAATAATGAAGACTTGCCTTGTTTGGTTGATCTCATAACAACCTATCACCATTACAACCTATGACATCACCATCACCATTGCAACCCATTATGACACCATCGTTGCCATGGCAACCATTATGACATCATCTTCGCCATGGCAACCTTTCTGATATCATCGCCGCCATGGCAACCATTATGACATCATCTTCGCCATGGCAGCCATTATGACATCATCGTTGATACACACACACACATACACTCGTTTTTCTATACAGTATATTTATATATATCTATCTATATATATAATTGCCTAAGGGTTTTTCCGTCTGTCTGTCTGTCTGTCTGCCTGTCTTTCTGTCTGTCTGTCTGTCTGTCCTGGGAATCCCGCGTCTCTGATTGGTCGAGGCCGCCAGGCCTCGACCAATCAGCGACGGGCACAGCGACGATGATGTCATAAAGGACGTAGAAATCCCATGTTTCTGATTCAGCGACGGGCACAGTATCGATGTAGATGTCATAATGGTTGCCATGGCGACGATGATGTCATAAAGGTTGCCTCGACCAATCAGCGACGGGCACAATCTGCTGCGAATTCTGGAATCATCATTGTCCATATACTACGGGGACATGCATATTCTAGAATACCCGATGCGTTAGAATGGGCCACAATATTGGTCTCGGCAGCTGCCTGTCATGGCTGCCGCGACCAATCAGCGGCGGGCACAATCCGATTGGTCCCTCCCCTACTCCCCTGCAGTCAAAGCCCGGCGCCCGCTCCATAATCCCCTGCACTCACACAGGGTTAATGGCAGCGGTAACAGCCCGCGGTGTAACGCACTCCGTTACCGCTGCTATTAACCCTGTGTGTCCCCAACTATTTACTATTGATGCTGCCTATGCAGCATCAATAGTAAAAATATTTAATGTTAAAAATAAAATAAAAAAAAACCTGCTAAAAACAAAAACCTGCTATACTCACCATCCACCGCCTTTCCCGCTCCTCGCCACGCTCCCGGGACCGCTCCATTGCAAGCGGCAGCTTCCGGTCCCAGAGCTGGTGTGAGCAGGACCTATGATGACGTTGCGGTCACATGACCATGATGTCATGGCAGGTCCTTGTCGCACACCAGCCCTGGGACCGGAAGCTGCCGCTTGCAATGGAGCGGTCCCGGGAGCGTGGCGAGGAGCGGGAAAGGCGGTGGATGGTGAGTATAGCAGGACTTCAACGGGCCTTCGGAAGGTGAGTATATATATATATTTTTTTTAAGTCTCTATACTACGTGGCTCTGGGCAATATACTCCATGGCTGGGCAATATACTCCGTGGCTGGGCAATATACTCCGTGGCTGGGCAATATACTCCGTGGCTGGGCAATATACTACGTGGACATGCATATTCTAGAATACCTGATGCGTTAGAATTGGGCCACCATCTAGTATATATATAATTGCCTAAGGGTTTATCCGTCTGTCTGTCTGTCCTGGTAATCCCGCGTCTCTGATTGGTCGAGGCCGCCAGGCCTCGACCAATCAGCGACGGGCACAGCGACGATGATGTCAAAGGACGTATACATCCCCCGTCTGATTGGTCGAGGCCGCCAGGCCTCGACCAATCAGCGACGGGCACAGTATTGACGTAGATGTCATAGAGGTTGCCATGGCGACGATGATGTCATAAAGGTTGCCTCGACCAATCAGTGACGGGCACAGTCTGCCGCGAATTCTGGAATCATCATTGTCCATATACTACGGGGACAAGCATATTCTAGAATACCCGATATATATATAGTGAAAAATACCTTGGTATTAGTAAGGCAGTAGCCAGAAAAGTAATAGATATCCAGTCAATACCTACAGTATGACTGTTATGATTTTTTTACTGTAAATTTACTATTTTCTTTTAGGTATTTCAGAAACTTCTCAGTGGAATGACGTATACCATCGTATAAACCGATTGGAAGCAGGCAAGTGACTAACATGATATTGTTTTTGCCAATTTATAGGTTTAGAAAAAGACACAATAATTGTTTGAACATAATTGAAGACTCTTGATGAATACACATTACTTAAAAAAATGTAAGCCGGATTAGTTAATTAGAATTTAACCTTTTTAGATAAATCTGGTAATAATATGGAAATTATATAACTGAATTCCTGCAAATTTGCAATATGATTTCATTATGCACATACCTTAGTGACATCACGTTTTACTATTTTAATTTCCATTTATCAATATACAATATTGCAATGAAAAACTTATATAACAGCAATTATGGGTCCATAGTGGAGAGTAGAGTTGAGCGACCTTGACCTTTTTAGAGTCGAGCCGGGTTTCGCGAAACCCGACTATCTCAAAAGTCGGGTCGAGTGAAATCGGCCGATTATGACGTAAAGTCGGGATCGACCGAAACACGAAACCCAATGCAAGTCAATGGGGCAGCATAGTCGGCAGTGAGTGGGGGCCAGGAAAACACCTAGAGTGCCCATTTTAATGTCAAAACCATCCATTCTTCTTAATGAAGCTTGTCAAGCATAATTTACCTTATAATAATTGGAAGGCATTTGAAATTGGGGGTCATTTGGCTAAAGTTGTGGTGGGTAGGGCTGGTTCAAGTAATTAGTGGGCCCAGGAAATCTGGACCACGTCACGGCAGTGGAGCAGGGAGAGGTAAGTATTTCAACTTTGCAAGTGCTGTGAACCTGAGCAAGCAGGGGGGGCCCACTCGTTGGCATTGGCACTGGCACAGGGCCCCTCAAAGTACAGCGGTGTGTTTGCACGGCGGGGGCGCCTCCCACCGGCAGCAACACTTTTGCGTACCATGAGAGGCCCTGTGCCAGTGACGTCGCCAACTAGTATTCCTCCCCCCACCTGATGAAGGAACCTGCACTTTCATCTGCACCTTCCTGTTTGTCCCCGTGTAAGGTGGTATGGTATGCGGGAAGGGGGACGTGACTTTCAGCATGGTCACAATCTTGCAGTGTAGCGTGCACGGGAAATGTTGCGTTATGGGTCAATGTACCAGCAGACTCATCTATCACTGGCTGGGCAATGGGCAGGATGAGGAGGAAACACAGATATAGGCCCAAAGAATAAAGTGGGCTAAATGCAGTTCAAAATTGGTAACACAGGACTAATCAGGGGGCATTGCAGTGGAGGACAACTGGAATGAGAGGCTACCACAGAGAGTAGGCCCAAATCAGTAAGTAGTCGAAATGCAGTTCAAAATTGGCAACAGTAGTAAACAGGCGGCACAGCTTTGTTCAGTGGAGGAGAACAGCAAGGAGTGGCAGACACCGATAGTAGGCCCCAACCCAACTAGTAGGCCAAATGCAGTCTAACATTAACAACTACTTAACGAGCGCCTGAAAACGGAATTTCAGGACAGGAAACCAGGAGAACAGCAAGGAGCGGCAGACACCGATAGTAGGCCCCAAACCAACTAGTACGCCAAATGCAGTTGTTCCGTTTAACCGCAATTTAATGAGAGCCTGAAGATAGAAGTTCAGGAAAGGCAACCTGGAGAACACCTTGGAGTGGAACACACCATCTCGCTACACCCCATACCCAATTTGTAGGCCTAATGCAGCGTAGTTTCCAACAACTACTAAACGAGAGCATGATGATCGAAGCATTGGCGAGGAAACCTGGGGAACACCTTGGAGTGGAACACACCATCTCTCTACAGTGGAACACACCATCTCTCTACACCCCATACCCAATTTGTAGGCCTAATGCAGCGTAGTTTCCAACAACTACTAAATGAGAGCCGGAAGATCGAAGCAATGGAGAGGAAACCTGGGGAACACCTTGGAGTGTAACACACCATCTCTCTACACCCCATACCCAATTTGTAGGCCTAATGCAGCGTAGTTTCCAACAACTACTAAACGAGAGCCGGAAGATCGAAGCTCAGGAAAGGCAACCTGGAGAACACCTTGGAGTGGAACACACCATCTCTCTACACCCCATACCCAATTTGTAGGCCCAATGCAGCGTAGTTTCCAACAACTACTAAACGAGAGCCGGAAGATCGAAGCAATGGGGAGGAAACCTGGGGAACACCTTGGAGTGTAACACACCATCTCTCTACACCCCATACCCAATTTGTAGGCCTAATGCAGCGTAGTTTCCAACAACTACTAAACGAGAGCCGGAAGATCGAAGCAATGGAGAGGAAACCTGGGGAACACCTTGGAGTGTAACACACCATCTCTCTACACCCCATACCCAATTTGTAGGCCTAATGCAGCGTAGTTTCCAACAACTACTAAACGAGAGCCGGAAGATCGAAGCAATGGAGAGGAAACCTGGGGAACACCTTGGAGTGGAACACACCATCTCTCTACAGTGGAACACACCATCTCTCTACACCCCATACCCAATTTGTAGGCCTAATGCAGCGTAGTTTCCAACAACTACTAAACGAGAGCCGGAAGATCGAAGCTCAGGAAAGGCAACCTGGGGAACACCTTGGAGTGGAACACACCATCTCTCTACACCCCATACCCAATTTGTAGGCCCAATGCAGCGTAGTTTCCAACAACTACTAAACGAGAGCCGGAAGATCGAAGCTCAGGAAAGGCAACCTGGGGAACACCTTGGAGTGTAACAAACCCTCTCTCTACACCACGGAAGGGCTGATTCTTAGGAAGGAAGGCTGTCGGAAAGAAGCAGGGCGCGTCCGAGGGTGATTATATTCTTATTAGGTATATACTCACCCTCGGACGCGCCCTGCTTCTTTATTTGTAATGAATGTTTATTTGCAATGTGGTTTTGACTTACTCTATTTTTTTGGTAAATAATGATTTTATTATTTTCATTGTTTTGCATCTTCTTGGCAATAATATAAAGAAGACGCGACAGGACAACACTCGGTGGATGCCATATCTGTGTTTAAAATTGAAAAAACCTTTCAGTTAACTACTTGCAGGAGAAAGTTATTGTAGCTGGTGGCCATTTTTAGTACTGTACCAGATTTTTGTTGTATGTGTTTGTTTTTAATGTTAAAATGTCTGCAATTGATATCTCTCCAGTATTTTCTTTTTTATAAGCAAAATACTTATTTTTATATTTTCTGATGTTGGTTCCAGGGGTACACGGGCAGCAGTGGTGTGGTCAGTGGAGGCCTAGTGGAAGGAGTGACCGCAGACAGGCATCGAAGGCCTAAAATAATAACACATGGCTGTAGGCAATTTTAAATTGGTTCCAGGGGTACACGGGCAACAGTGGTGTGGTCAGTGGAGGCCTAGTGGAAGGAGTGACCGCAGACAGGCATCGAAGGCCTAAAATAATAACACATGGCTGTAGGCAATTTTAAATTGGTTCCAGGGGTACATGGGCAGCAGTGGTGTGGTCAGTGGAGGCCTAGTGGAAGGAGTCACCGCAGACAGGCATCAAAGGCCTAAAATAATAACACATGGCTGTAGGCAATTTTAAATTGGTTACAGGGGTACACGGGCAGCAGTGGTGTGGTCAGTGGAGGCCTAGTGGAAGGAGTGACACCAGACAGGCATCGAAGGCCTAAAATAATAACACATGGCTGTAGGCAATTTTAAATTGGTTTCAGGGGTACACGGGCAGCAGTGGTGTGGTCAGTGGAGGCCTAGTGGAAGGAGTCACCGCAGACAGGCATCGAAGGCCTAAAATAATAACACATGGCTGTAGGCAATTTTAAATTGGTTCCAGGGGTACATGGGCAGCTGTGGTGTGGTCAGTGGAGGCCTAGTGGAAGGAGTCACCGCAGACAGGCATCGAAGGCCTAAAATAATAACACATGGCTGTAGGCAATTTTAAATTGGTTACAGGGGTACACGGGCAGCAGTGGTGTGGTCAGTGGAGGCCTAGTGGAAGGAGTCACCGCAGACAGGCATCGAAGGCCTAAAATAATAACACATGGCTGTAGGCAATTTTAAATTGGTTACAGGGGTACACGGGCAGCAGTGGTGTGGTCAGTGGAGGCCTAGTGGAAGGAGTGACCACAGACAGGCATCGAAAGCCTAACATAACAAAAATGTCAATACAATGGTATTGTCAGTGGCAGGCATTGAAGGATGTCAGCGCATAGACTAAACATTGGTGGAGCTGTGAGATAATTTTGCAAGTGGTAGAGCACTGTTTGAGCTGGGGTGGGGGGAAACTGTCTTGTGGCCGGCGGTACAGGCCCAGGGCCCCTCATATTACAACGGTGTGTCTGACGTTGGGTGCGCACCACCACCACCGCCAGAGACACTTTATTGTACTAGGAGGGACCCAGTGGCAGTGCCGTCGACCAAAAGCGGGCTCACCCACCTCAGACAAACTGCACTCTCACGGGTGCTGTCGCCAAGTGTCGATACCACGGCCCCGTGTGGGGAGTTTGGCCATTTAGTGAGGTGTAAACATGTCGTATGCTGGACAATCAGGTGCAGAAAATTACGAGATTGGAAAAGGCATTCAGAATAGTCCACAGGCAAGACCTTTTCATAGGAAAGCTAGGTGTCAGCCGGGCAAGGTGGGGCAAAAGATTTCGAAATCCAGTTGTGGTTCATTTTAATGAAGGTTAGATCATCTACATTTTGGGTAGCCAGACGAGTCCTTTTTTCTGTTAGTATTGAACCTGCAGCACTGAATACTCTTTCTGATAGGACACTAGCTGCCGGGCAAGCAAGCTCCTGCAATGCATATTCTGCCAATTCTGGCCAGGTGTCTAATTTTGATGCCCTGTAATCAAATGGGAATGACGGTTGAGGGAGAACATCGATAAGGGATGAAAAATAGTTTGTAACCATATTGGACAAATGTTGTCTCCTGTCACTTTGAATTGATGCTGCAGTACCTGTCCTGTCTGCGGTCATAGCAAAATCACTCCACAACCTGGTCAGAAAACCCCTCTGGCCAACGCCACTTCTGATTTCTGCCCCTCTAACTCCTCTGGTCTGCTGGCCCCTGCAGCTCGTGTGAGAACGATCACGGGCGCTGTGTGCAGGGAATGCCAGAAGCAAACGGTCAACAAGAGTTGATTGTTTGGTTGCTAATATTAGTTCCAAGTTCTCATGTGGCATTATATTTTGCAATTTGCCTTTATAGCGAGGATCAAGGAGGCAGGCCAACCAGTAATCGTCATCATTCATCATTTTAGTTATGCGTGTGTCCCTTTTGAGGATACGTAAGGCATAATCCGCCATGTGGGCCAAAGTTCCAGTTCTCAAATCTGCGGTTGTGCTTGGTTGAGGGGCAGTTTCAGGCAAATCCACGTCACTTGTGTCCCTCAAAAAACCAGAACCCGGCCTTGCCGCGCCACCAATTTCCAGTGGCCCCGGAAAAGCTTCCTCATTAAAAATATAATCATCCCCATCATCCTCCTCGTCCTCCTCCTCCTCTTCGCCCGCTACCTCGTCCTGTACACTGCCCTGGCCAGACAATGGCTGACTGTCATCAAGGCTTTCCTCTTCCTCAGCTGCAGACGCCTGATCCTTTATGTGCGTCAAACTTTGCATCAGCAGACGCATTAGGGGGATGCTCATGCTTATTATGGCGTTGTCTGCACTAACCAGCCGTGTGCATTCCTCAAAACACTGAAGGACTTGACACATGTCTTGAATCTTCGACCACTGCACACCTGACAACTCCATGTCTGCCATCCTACTGCCTGCCCGTGTATGTGTATCCTCCCACAAAAACATAACAGCCCGCCTCTGTTCACACAGTCTCTGAAGCATGTGCAGTGTTGAGTTCCACCTTGTTGCAACGTCTATGATTAGGCGATGCTGGGGAAGGTTCAAAGAACGCTGATAGGTCTGCATACGGCAGGAGTGTACGGGCGAACGGCGGATATGTGAGCAAAGTCCACGCACTTTGAGGAGCAGGTCGGATAACCCCGGATAACTTTTCAGGAAGCACTGCACCACCAGGTTTAAGGTGTGAGCCAGGCAAGGAATGTGTTTCAGTTGGGAAAGGGAGATGGCAGCCATGAAATTCCTTCCGTTATCACTCACTACCTTGCCTGCCTCAAGATCTACAGTGCCCAGCCACGACTGCGTTTCTTTCTGCAAGAACTCGGACAGAACTTCCGCGGTGTGTCTGTTGTCGCCCAAACACTTCATAGCCAATACAGCCTGCTGACGTTTTGCCAGTAGCTGCCCCATAATGGGAGACCTGGTGTGCAACAGTGGCAGCTGCGGATGGAGTGGTTGTGCGACTGCGGTCTGTGGACGAGCTCTCGCTTCTGCAGGAGGACGAAGAGGAGGAGGAGGGGGTGCGAACGGCTACAGCCAATTGTTTCCTAGACCGTGGGCTAGGCAGAACTGTCCCAAACTTGCTGTCCCCTGTGGACCCTGCATCCACCACATTTACCCAGTGTGCCGTGATGGACACGTAACGTCCCTGGCCATGCCTACTGGTCCATGCATCTGTTGTCAGGTGCACCTTTGTGCTCACAGATTGCCTGAGTGCATGGACGATGCGCTCTTTAACATGCTGGTGGAGGGCTGGGATGGCTTTTCTGGAAAAAAAGTGTCGACTGGGTAGCTCGTAGCGTGGTACAGCGTAGTCCATCAGGGCTTTGAAAGCTTCGCTTTCAACTAACCGGTAGGGCATCATCTCTAACGAGATTAGTCTATCTATGTGTGCGTTCAAACCCTGTGTACGCGGATGCGAGGCTAAGTACTTCCTTTTTCTAACCATAGTCTCATGTAGGGTGAGCTGGACTGGAGAGCTGGAGATCGTGGAACTAGCGGGGGTGCCGGTGGACATGGCAGACTGAGAGACGGTGGGAGATGGTATTGTTGCCACCGGTGCCCTAGATGCAGTGTTTCCTACTACGAAACTGGTGATTCCCTGACCCT